>NW_027509884.1:0-350315 GCF_051311805.1 Agelaius phoeniceus | reverse complement strand
ATGGCCTCCATTTCTGGCCACTCGCCCTGACCAAGAGGGTGGTGCCCAGCAAGAAATTTGCAAGCTTTGCTGGATTGCTCCAAATCGAAAGCTGCCACTTGTTGTTGTTCTATTTCTCTAGAGTCCCATCATGCTGTTCTCAGATTGCTAAAGTCCATACCTCCTCGGTGTGTTCTTATGGCTGCAGATCTTCACAGCACAGACGCTTTCTTCTGCATGCTGTTCTTTCCCAGTTCAGGGCTCCTTCAAGGCTCTCCCTGAATGGCTACGCCGCCCCCTTTTATCCCAGTTCTCTTCAATGCTCACAGCTGCAGCCCATCAAGGACAACCAGGACCTGTGGGACAGATATTCAAATAGAATCCATTTCCTCTACTCTAGCCAGTAAGTACTACCCTACAAGTCCTCAGAACCCCAAAGGCCACCTTTCATCTGACACCCAGACCCTGGGGAAAGGACTTCTTTTTCCCATGGCAAATGGCCTCCCTTGGCAGCCACTCACCCTGGCAGAAAGTGGGAGCCTAGCTAGAATGATGCCATCGTTGCTGGATTTTTCCAAAAGAAAAGCTGGCAGCAACTAGGGCCCTGGAAGTACTTAGAGCCTCAAACGCCACCTTGAACATATTACTGAGACCCTGGGGAAAGGACTTCGTTTTTCCCATGGAAAATGGCCTTCATTTCTGGCCACTCGGCCTGGCAGGCAGGGCAGTGCCAAGCCAGGAATCTACAAACTCTGCTGGATCCTTCCAGAACGAAAGCTGCCAGCAACTAGGACCCTGCAAGTCCTTAGAGCCCCAGATGCCACCAGTCATCTGACACCCAGAGCCTGGGCCAATGACTTCGTTTTCCCCATGGAAAATGGCCTCCATTTCTGGCCACTCGCCCTGACCAAGAGGGTGGTGCCCAGCAAGAAATTTGCAAGCTTTGCTGGATTGCTCCAAATCGAAAGCTGCCACTTGTTGTTGTTCTATTTCTCTAGAGTCCCATCATGCTGTTCTCAGATTGCTAAAGTCCATACCTCCTCGGTGTGTTCTTATGGCTGCAGATCTTCACAGCACAGACGCTTTCTTCTGCATGCTGTTCTTTCCCAGTTCAGGGCTCCTTCAAGGCTCTCCCTGAATGGCTACGCCGCCCCCTTTTATCCCAGTTCTCTTCAATGCTCACAGCTGCAGCCCATCAAGGACAACCAGGACCTGTGGGACAGATATTCAAATAGAATCCATTTCCTCTACTCTAGCCAGTAAGTACTACCCTACAAGTCCTCAGAACCCCAAAGGCCACCTTTCATCTGACACCCAGACCCTGGGGAAAGGACTTCTTTTTCCCATGGCAAATGGCCTCCCTTGGCAGCCACTCACCCTGGCAGAAAGTGGGAGCCTAGCTAGAATGATGCAATCGTTGCTGGATTTTTCCAAAAGAAAAGCTGGCAGCAACTAGGGCCCTGGAAGTACTTAGAGCCTCAAACGCCACCTTGAACATATTACTGAGACCCTGGGGAAAGGACTTCGTTTTTCCCATGGAAAATGGCCTTCATTTCTGGCCACTCTGCCTGGCAGGCAGGGCAGTGCCAAGCCAGGAATCTACAAACTCTGCTGGATCCTTCCAGAACGAAAGCTGCCAGCAACTAGGACCCTGCAAGTCCTTACAGCCCCAGATGCCACCAGTCATCTGACACCCAGAGCCTGGGCCAATGACTTCGTTTTCCCCATGGAAAATGGCCTCCATTTCTGGCCACTCGCCCTGACCAAGAGGGTGGTGCCCAGCAAGAAATTTGCAAGCTTTGCTGGATTGCTCCAAATCGAAAGCTGCCACTTGTTGTTGTTCTATTTCTCTAGAGTCCCATCATGCTGTTCTCAGATTGCTAAAGTCCATACCTCCTCGGTGTGTTCTTATGGCTGCAGATCTTCACAGCACAGACGCTTTCTTCTGCATGCTGTTCTTTCCCAGTTCAGGGCTCCTTCAAGGCTCTCCCTGAATGGCTACGCCGCCCCCTTTTATCCCAGTTCTCTTCAATGCTCACAGCTGCAGCCCATCAAGGACAACCAGGACCTGTGGGACAGATATTCAAATAGAATCCATTTCCTCTACTCTAGCCAGTAAGTACTACCCTACAAGTCCTCAGAACCCCAAAGGCCACCTTTCATCTGACACCCAGACCCTGGGGAAAGGACTTCTTTTTCCCATGGCAAATGGCCTCCCTTGGCAGCCACTCACCCTGGCAGAAAGTGGGAGCCTAGCTAGAATGATGCCATCGTTGCTGGATTTTTCCAAAAGAAAAGCTGGCAGCAACTAGGGCCCTGGAAGTACTTAGAGCCTCAAACGCCACCTTGAACATATTACTGAGACCCTGGGGAAAGGACTTCGTTTTTCCCATGGAAAATGGCCTTCATTTCTGGCCACTTGGCCTGGCAGGCAGGGCAGTGCCAAGCCAGGAATCTACAAACTCTGCTGGATCCTTCCAGAACGAAAGCTGCCAGCAACTAGGACCCTGCAAGTCCTTAGAGCCCCAGATGCCACCTGTCATCTGACACCCAGAGCCTGGGCCAATGACTTCGTTTTCCCCATGGAAAATGGCCTCCATTTCTGGCCACTCGCCCTGACCAAGAGGGTGGTGCCCAGCAAGAAATTTGCAAGCTTTGCTGGATTGCTCCAAATCGAAAGCTGCCACTTGTTGTTGTTCTATTTCTCTAGAGTCCCATCATGCTGTTCTCAGATTGCTAAAGTCCATACCTCCTCGGTGTGTTCTTATGGCTGCAGATCTTCACAGCACAGACGCTTTCTTCTGCATGCTGTTCTTTCCCAGTTCAGGGCTCCTTCAAGGCTCTCCCTGAATGGCTAAGCCGCCCCCTTTTATCCCAGTTCTCTTCAATGCTCACAGCTGCAGCCCATCAAGGACAACCAGGACCTGTGGGGCAAAGCCTCTAGACAGATATTCAAATAGAATCCATTTCCTCTACTCTAGCCAGTAAGTACTACCCTACAAGTCCTCAGAACCCCAAAGGCCACCTTTCATCTGACACCCAGACCCTGGGGAAAGGACTTCTTTTTCCCATGGCAAATGGCCTCCCTTGGCAGCCACTCACCCTGGCAGAAAGTGGGAGCCTAGCTAGAATGATGCAATCGTTGCTGGATTTTTCCAAAAGAAAAGCTGGCAGCAACTAGGGCCCTGGAAGTACTTAGAGCCTCAAACGCCACCTTGAACATATTACTGAGACCCTGGGGAAAGGACTTCGTTTTTCCCATGGAAAATGGCCTTCATTTCTGGCCACTCTGCCTGGCAGGCAGGGCAGTGCCAAGCCAGGAATCTACAAACTCTGCTGGATCCTTCCAGAACGAAAGCTGCCAGCAACTAGGACCCTGCAAGTCCTTACAGCCCCAGATGCCACCAGTCATCTGACACCCAGAGCCTGGGCCAATGACTTCGTTTTCCCCATGGAAAATGGCCTCCATTTCTGGCCACTCGCCCTGACCAAGAGGGTGGTGCCCAGCAAGAAATTTGCAAGCTTTGCTGGATTGCTCCAAATCTAAAGCTGCCACTTGTTGTTGTTCTATTTCTCTAGAGTCCCATCATGCTGTTCTCAGATTGCTAAAGTCCATACCTCCTCGGTGTGTTCTTATGGCTGCAGATCTTCACAGCACAGACGCTTTCTTCTGCATGCTGTTCTTTCCCAGTTCAGGGCTCCTTCAAGGCTCTCCCTGAATGGCTACGCCGCCCCCTTTTATCCCAGTTCTCTTCAATGCTCACAGCTGCAGCCCATCAAGGACAACCAGGACCTGTGGGACAGATATTCAAATAGAATCCATTTCCTCTACTCTAGCCAGTAAGTACTACCCTACAAGTCCTCAGAACCCCAAAGGCCACCTTTCATCTGACACCCAGACCCTGGGGAAAGGACTTCTTTTTCCCATGGCAAATGGCCTCCCTTGGCAGCCACTCACCCTGGCAGAAAGTGGGAGCCTAGCTAGAATGATGCAATCGTTGCTGGATTTTTCCAAAAGAAAAGCTGGCAGCAACTAGGGCCCTGGAAGTACTTAGAGCCTCAAACGCCACCTTGAACATATTACTGAGACCCTGGGGAAAGGACTTCGTTTTTCCCATGGAAAATGGCCTTCATTTCTGGCCACTTGGCCTGGCAGGCAGGGCAGTGCCAAGCCAGGAATCTACAAACTGTGCTGGATCCTTCCAGAACGAAAGCTGCCAGCAACTAGGACCCTGCAAGTCCTTAGAGCCCCAGATGCCACCTGTCATCTGACACCCAGAGCCTGGGCCAATGACTTCGTTTTCCCCATGGAAAATGGCCTCCATTTCTGGCCACTCGCCCTGACCAAGAGGGTGGTGCCCAGCAAGAAATTTGCAAGCTTTGCTGGATTGCTCCAAATCGAAAGCTGCCACTTGTTGTTGTTCTATTTCTCTAGAGTCCCATCATGCTGTTCTCAGATTGCTAAAGTCCATACCTCCTCGGTGTGTTCTTATGGCTGCAGATCTTCACAGCACAGACGCTTTCTTCTGCATGCTGTTCTTTCCCAGTTCAGGGCTCCTTCAAGGCTCTCCCTGAATGGCTACGCCGCCCCCTTTTATCCCAGTTCTCTTCAATGCTCACAGCTGCAGCCCATCAAGGACAACCAGGACCTGTGGGGCAAAGCCTCTAGACAGATATTCAAATAGAATCCATTTCCTCTACTCTAGCCAGTAAGTACTACCCTACAAGTCCTCAGAACCCCAAAGGCCACCTTTCATCTGACACCCAGACCCTGGGGAAAGGACTTCTTTTTCCCATGGCAAATGGCCTCCCTTGGCAGCCACTCACCCTGGCAGAAAGTGGGAGCCTAGCTAGAATGATGCAATCGTTGCTGGATTTTTCCAAAAGAAAAGCTGGCAGCAACTAGGGCCCTGGAAGTACTTAGAGCCTCAAACGCCACCTTGAACATATTACTGAGACCCTGGGGAAAGGACTTCGTTTTTCCCATGGAAAATGGCCTTCATTTCTGGCCACTCTGCCTGGCAGGCAGGGCAGTGCCAAGCCAGGAATCTACAAACTGTGCTGGATCCTTCCAGAACGAAAGCTGCCAGCAACTAGGACCCTGCAAGTCCTTAGAGCCCCAGATGCCACCAGTCATCTGACACCCAGAGCCTGGGCCAATGACTTCGTTTTCCCCATGGAAAATGGCCTCCATTTCTGGCCACTCGCCCTGACCAAGAGGGTGGTGCCCAGCAAGAAATTTGCAAGCTTTGCTGGATTGCTCCAAATCTAAAGCTGCCACTTGTTGTTGTTCTATTTCTCTAGAGTCCCATCATGCTGTTCTCAGATTGCTAAAGTCCATACCTCCTCGGTGTGTTCTTATGGCTGCAGATCTTCACAGCACAGACGCTTTCTTCTGCATGCTGTTCTTTCCCAGTTCAGGGCTCCTTCAAGGCTCTCCCTGAATGGCTACGCCGCCCCCTTTTATCCCAGTTCTCTTCAATGCTCACAGCTGCAGCCCATCAAGGACAACCAAGACCTGTGGGACAGATATTCAAATAGAATCCATTTCCTCTACTCTAGCCAGTAAGTACTACCCTACAAGTCCTCAGAACCCCAAAGGCCACCTTTCATCTGACACCCAGACCCTGGGGAAAGGACTTCTTTTTCCCATGGCAAATGGCCTCCCTTGGCAGCCACTCACCCTGGCAGAAAGTGGGAGCCTAGCTAGAATGATGCAATCGTTGCTGGATTTTTCCAAAAGAAAAGCTGGCAGCAACTAGGGCCCTGGAAGTACTTAGAGCCTCAAACGCCACCTTGAACATATTACTGAGACCCTGGGGAAAGGACTTCGTTTTTCCCATGGAAAATGGCCTTCATTTCTGGCCACTTGGCCTGGCAGGCAGGGCAGTGCCAAGCCAGGAATCTACAAACTCTGCTGGATCCTTCCAGAACGAAAGCTGCCAGCAACTAGGACCCTGCAAGTCCTTACAGCCCCAGATGCCACCAGTCATCTGACACCCAGAGCCTGGGCCAATGACTTCGTTTTCCCCATGGAAAATGGCCTCCATTTCTGGCCACTCGCCCTGACCAAGAGGGTGGTGCCCAGCAAGAAATTTGCAAGCTTTGCTGGATTGCTCCAAATCGAAAGCTGCCACTTGTTGTTGTTCTATTTCTCTAGAGTCCCATCATGCTGTTCTCAGATTGCTAAAGTCCATACCTCCTCGGTGTGTTCTTATGGCTGCAGATCTTCACAGCACAGACGCTTTCTTCTGCATGCTGTTCTTTCCCAGTTCAGGGCTCCTTCAAGGCTCTCCCTGAATGGCTACGCCGCCCCCTTTTATCCCAGTTCTCTTCAATGCTCACAGCTGCAGCCCATCAAGGACAACCAGGACCTGTGGGACAGATATTCAAATAGAATCCATTTCCTCTACTCTAGCCAGTAAGTACTACCCTACAAGTCCTCAGAACCCCAAAGGCCACCTTTCATCTGACACCCAGACCCTGGGGAAAGGACTTCTTTTTCCCATGGCAAATGGCCTCCCTTGGCAGCCACTCACCCTGGCAGAAAGTGGGAGCCTAGCTAGAATGATGCCATCGTTGCTGGATTTTTCCAAAAGAAAAGCTGGCAGCAACTAGGGCCCTGGAAGTACTTAGAGCCTCAAACGCCACCTTGAACATATTACTGAGACCCTGGGGAAAGGACTTCGTTTTTCCCATGGAAAATGGCCTTCATTTCTGGCCACTCGGCCTGGCAGGCAGGGCAGTGCCAAGCCAGGAATCTACAAACTCTGCTGGATCCTTCCAGAACGAAAGCTGCCAGCAACTAGGACCCTGCAAGTCCTTAGAGCCCCAGATGCCACCAGTCATCTGACACCCAGAGCCTGGGCCAATGACTTCGTTTTCCCCATGGAAAATGGCCTCCATTTCTGGCCACTCGCCCTGACCAAGAGGGTGGTGCCCAGCAAGAAATTTGCAAGCTTTGCTGGATTGCTCCAAATCGAAAGCTGCCACTTGTTGTTGTTCTATTTCTCTAGAGTCCCATCATGCTGTTCTCAGATTGCTAAAGTCCATACCTCCTCGGTGTGTTCTTATGGCTGCAGATCTTCACAGCACAGACGCTTTCTTCTGCATGCTGTTCTTTCCCAGTTCAGGGCTCCTTCAAGGCTCTCCCTGAATGGCTACGCCGCCCCCTTTTATCCCAGTTCTCTTCAATGCTCACAGCTGCAGCCCATCAAGGACAACCAGGACCTGTGGGACAGATATTCAAATAGAATCCATTTCCTCTACTCTAGCCAGTAAGTACTACCCTACAAGTCCTCAGAACCCCAAAGGCCACCTTTCATCTGACACCCAGACCCTGGGGAAAGGACTTCTTTTTCCCATGGCAAATGGCCTCCCTTGGCAGCCACTCACCCTGGCAGAAAGTGGGAGCCTAGCTAGAATGATGCAATCGTTGCTGGATTTTTCCAAAAGAAAAGCTGGCAGCAACTAGGGCCCTGGAAGTACTTAGAGCCTCAAACGCCACCTTGAACATATTACTGAGACCCTGGGGAAAGGACTTCGTTTTTCCCATGGAAAATGGCCTTCATTTCTGGCCACTCTGCCTGGCAGGCAGGGCAGTGCCAAGCCAGGAATCTACAAACTCTGCTGGATCCTTCCAGAACGAAAGCTGCCAGCAACTAGGACCCTGCAAGTCCTTACAGCCCCAGATGCCACCAGTCATCTGACACCCAGAGCCTGGGCCAATGACTTCGTTTTCCCCATGGAAAATGGCCTCCATTTCTGGCCACTCGCCCTGACCAAGAGGGTGGTGCCCAGCAAGAAATTTGCAAGCTTTGCTGGATTGCTCCAAATCGAAAGCTGCCACTTGTTGTTGTTCTATTTCTCTAGAGTCCCATCATGCTGTTCTCAGATTGCTAAAGTCCATACCTCCTCGGTGTGTTCTTATGGCTGCAGATCTTCACAGCACAGACGCTTTCTTCTGCATGCTGTTCTTTCCCAGTTCAGGGCTCCTTCAAGGCTCTCCCTGAATGGCTACGCCGCCCCCTTTTATCCCAGTTCTCTTCAATGCTCACAGCTGCAGCCCATCAAGGACAACCAGGACCTGTGGGACAGATATTCAAATAGAATCCATTTCCTCTACTCTAGCCAGTAAGTACTACCCTACAAGTCCTCAGAACCCCAAAGGCCACCTTTCATCTGACACCCAGACCCTGGGGAAAGGACTTCTTTTTCCCATGGCAAATGGCCTCCCTTGGCAGCCACTCACCCTGGCAGAAAGTGGGAGCCTAGCTAGAATGATGCCATCGTTGCTGGATTTTTCCAAAAGAAAAGCTGGCAGCAACTAGGGCCCTGGAAGTACTTAGAGCCTCAAACGCCACCTTGAACATATTACTGAGACCCTGGGGAAAGGACTTCGTTTTTCCCATGGAAAATGGCCTTCATTTCTGGCCACTTGGCCTGGCAGGCAGGGCAGTGCCAAGCCAGGAATCTACAAACTCTGCTGGATCCTTCCAGAACGAAAGCTGCCAGCAACTAGGACCCTGCAAGTCCTTAGAGCCCCAGATGCCACCTGTCATCTGACACCCAGAGCCTGGGCCAATGACTTCGTTTTCCCCATGGAAAATGGCCTCCATTTCTGGCCACTCGCCCTGACCAAGAGGGTGGTGCCCAGCAAGAAATTTGCAAGCTTTGCTGGATTGCTCCAAATCGAAAGCTGCCACTTGTTGTTGTTCTATTTCTCTAGAGTCCCATCATGCTGTTCTCAGATTGCTAAAGTCCATACCTCCTCGGTGTGTTCTTATGGCTGCAGATCTTCACAGCACAGACGCTTTCTTCTGCATGCTGTTCTTTCCCAGTTCAGGGCTCCTTCAAGGCTCTCCCTGAATGGCTAAGCCGCCCCCTTTTATCCCAGTTCTCTTCAATGCTCACAGCTGCAGCCCATCAAGGACAACCAGGACCTGTGGGGCAAAGCCTCTAGACAGATATTCAAATAGAATCCATTTCCTCTACTCTAGCCAGTAAGTACTACCCTACAAGTCCTCAGAACCCCAAAGGCCACCTTTCATCTGACACCCAGACCCTGGGGAAAGGACTTCTTTTTCCCATGGCAAATGGCCTCCCTTGGCAGCCACTCACCCTGGCAGAAAGTGGGAGCCTAGCTAGAATGATGCAATCGTTGCTGGATTTTTCCAAAAGAAAAGCTGGCAGCAACTAGGGCCCTGGAAGTACTTAGAGCCTCAAACGCCACCTTGAACATATTACTGAGACCCTGGGGAAAGGACTTCGTTTTTCCCATGGAAAATGGCCTTCATTTCTGGCCACTCTGCCTGGCAGGCAGGGCAGTGCCAAGCCAGGAATCTACAAACTCTGCTGGATCCTTCCAGAACGAAAGCTGCCAGCAACTAGGACCCTGCAAGTCCTTACAGCCCCAGATGCCACCAGTCATCTGACACCCAGAGCCTGGGCCAATGACTTCGTTTTCCCCATGGAAAATGGCCTCCATTTCTGGCCACTCGCCCTGACCAAGAGGGTGGTGCCCAGCAAGAAATTTGCAAGCTTTGCTGGATTGCTCCAAATCGAAAGCTGCCACTTGTTGTTGTTCTATTTCTCTAGAGTCCCATCATGCTGTTCTCAGATTGCTAAAGTCCATACCTCCTCGGTGTGTTCTTATGGCTGCAGATCTTCACAGCACAGACGCTTTCTTCTGCATGCTGTTCTTTCCCAGTTCAGGGCTCCTTCAAGGCTCTCCCTGAATGGCTACGCCGCCCCCTTTTATCCCAGTTCTCTTCAATGCTCACAGCTGCAGCCCATCAAGGACAACCAGGACCTGTGGGGCAAAGCCTCTAGACAGATATTCAAATAGAATCCATTTCCTCTACTCTAGCCAGTAAGTACTACCCTACAAGTCCTCAGAACCCCAAAGGCCACCTTTCATCTGACACCCAGACCCTGGGGAAAGGACTTCTTTTTCCCATGGCAAATGGCCTCCCTTGGCAGCCACTCACCCTGGCAGAAAGTGGGAGCCTAGCTAGAATGATGCAATCGTTGCTGGATTTTTCCAAAAGAAAAGCTGGCAGCAACTAGGGCCCTGGAAGTACTTAGAGCCTCAAACGCCACCTTGAACATATTACTGAGACCCTGGGGAAAGGACTTCGTTTTTCCCATGGAAAATGGCCTTCATTTCTGGCCACTCGGCCTGGCAGGCAGGGCAGTGCCAAGCCAGGAATCTACAAACTCTGCTGGATCCTTCCAGAACGAAAGCTGCCAGCAACTAGGACCCTGCAAGTCCTTACAGCCCCAGATGCCACCTGTCATCTGACACCCAGAGCCTGGGCCAATGACTTCGTTTTCCCCATGGAAAATGGCCTCCATTTCTGGCCACTCGCCCTGACCAAGAGGGTGGTGCCCAGCAAGAAATTTGCAAGCTTTGCTGGATTGCTCCAAATCGAAAGCTGCCACTTGTTGTTGTTCTATTTCTCTAGAGTCCCATCATGCTGTTCTCAGATTGCTAAAGTCCATACCTCCTCGGTGTGTTCTTATGGCTGCAGATCTTCACAGCACAGACGCTTTCTTCTGCATGCTGTTCTTTCCCAGTTCAGGGCTCCTTCAAGGCTCTCCCTGAATGGCTACGCCGCCCCCTTTTATCCCAGTTCTCTTCAATGCTCACAGCTGCAGCCCATCAAGGACAACCAGGACCTGTGGGACAGATATTCAAATAGAATCCATTTCCTCTACTCTAGCCAGTAAGTACTACCCTACAAGTCCTCAGAACCCCAAAGGCCACCTTTCATCTGACACCCAGACCCTGGGGAAAGGACTTCTTTTTCCCATGGCAAATGGCCTCCCTTGGCAGCCACTCACCCTGGCAGAAAGTGGGAGCCTAGCTAGAATGATGCAATCGTTGCTGGATTTTTCCAAAAGAAAAGCTGGCAGCAACTAGGGCCCTGGAAGTACTTAGAGCCTCAAACGCCACCTTGAACATATTACTGAGACCCTGGGGAAAGGACTTCGTTTTTCCCATGGAAAATGGCCTTCATTTGTGGCCACTTGGCCTGGCAGGCAGGGCAGTGCCAAGCCAGGAATCTACAAACTCTGCTGGATCCTTCCAGAACGAAAGCTGCCAGCAACTAGGACCCTGCAAGTCCTTACAGCCCCAGATGCCACCAGTCATCTGACACCCAGAGCCTGGGCCAATGACTTCGTTTTCCCCATGGAAAATGGCCTCCATTTCTGGCCACTCGCCCTGACCAAGAGGGTGGTGCCCAGCAAGAAATTTGCAAGCTTTGCTGGATTGCTCCAAATCGAAAGCTGCCACTTGTTGTTGTTCTATTTCTCTAGAGTCCCATCATGCTGTTCTCAGATTGCTAAAGTCCATACCTCCTCGGTGTGTTCTTATGGCTGCAGATCTTCACAGCACAGACGCTTTCTTCTGCATGCTGTTCTTTCCCAGTTCAGGGCTCCTTCAAGGCTCTCCCTGAATGGCTACGCCGCCCCCTTTTATCCCAGTTCTCTTCAATGCTCACAGCTGCAGCCCATCAAGGACAACCAGGACCTGTGGGACAGATATTCAAATAGAATCCATTTCCTCTACTCTAGCCAGTAAGTACTACCCTACAAGTCCTCAGAACCCCAAAGGCCACCTTTCATCTGACACCCAGACCCTGGGGAAAGGACTTCTTTTTCCCATGGCAAATGGCCTCCCTTGGCAGCCACTCACCCTGGCAGAAAGTGGGAGCCTAGCTAGAATGATGCAATCGTTGCTGGATTTTTCCAAAAGAAAAGCTGGCAGCAACTAGGGCCCTGGAAGTACTTAGAGCCTCAAACGCCACCTTGAACATATTACTGAGACCCTGGGGAAAGGACTTCGTTTTTCCCATGGAAAATGGCCTTCATTTCTGGCCACTCTGCCTGGCAGGCAGGGCAGTGCCAAGCCAGGAATCTACAAACTCTGCTGGATCCTTCCAGAACGAAAGCTGCCAGCAACTAGGACCCTGCAAGTCCTTACAGCCCCAGATGCCACCAGTCATCTGACACCCAGAGCCTGGGCCAATGACTTCGTTTTCCCCATGGAAAATGGCCTCCATTTCTGGCCACTCGCCCTGACCAAGAGGGTGGTGCCCAGCAAGAAATTTGCAAGCTTTGCTGGATTGCTCCAAATCGAAAGCTGCCACTTGTTGTTGTTCTATTTCTCTAGAGTCCCATCATGCTGTTCTCAGATTGCTAAAGTCCATACCTCCTCGGTGTGTTCTTATGGCTGCAGATCTTCACAGCACAGACGCTTTCTTCTGCATGCTGTTCTTTCCCAGTTCAGGGCTCCTTCAAGGCTCTCCCTGAATGGCTAAGCCGCCCCCTTTTATCCCAGTTCTCTTCAATGCTCACAGCTGCAGCCCATCAAGGACAACCAAGACCTGTGGGACAGATATTCAAATAGAATCCATTTCCTCTACTCTAGCCAGTAAGTACTACCCTACAAGTCCTCAGAACCCCAAAGGCCACCTTTCATCTGACACCCAGACCCTGGGGAAAGGACTTCTTTTTCCCATGGCAAATGGCCTCCCTTGGCAGCCACTCACCCTGGCAGAAAGTGGGAGCCTAGCTAGAATGATGCAATCGTTGCTGGATTTTTCCAAAAGAAAAGCTGGCAGCAACTAGGGCCCTGGAAGTACTTAGAGCCTCAAACGCCACCTTGAACATATTACTGAGACCCTGGGGAAAGGACTTCGTTTTTCCCATGGAAAATGGCCTTCATTTCTGGCCACTTGGCCTGGCAGGCAGGGCAGTGCCAAGCCAGGAATCTACAAACTCTGCTGGATCCTTCCAGAACGAAAGCTGCCAGCAACTAGGACCCTGCAAGTCCTTACAGCCCCAGATGCCACCAGTCATCTGACACCCAGAGCCTGGGCCAATGACTTCGTTTTCCCCATGGAAAATGGCCTCCATTTCTGGCCACTCGCCCTGACCAAGAGGGTGGTGCCCAGCAAGAAATTTGCAAGCTTTGCTGGATTGCTCCAAATCTAAAGCTGCCACTTGTTGTTGTTCTATTTCTCTAGAGTCCCATCATGCTGTTCTCAGATTGCTAAAGTCCATACCTCCTCGGTGTGTTCTTATGGCTGCAGATCTTCACAGCACAGACGCTTTCTTCTGCATGCTGTTCTTTCCCAGTTCAGGGCTCCTTCAAGGCTCTCCCTGAATGGCTACGCCGCCCCCTTTTATCCCAGTTCTCTTCAATGCTCACAGCTGCAGCCCATCAAGGACAACCAGGACCTGTGGGACAGATATTCAAATAGAATCCATTTCCTCTACTCTAGCCAGTAAGTACTACCCTACAAGTCCTCAGAACCCCAAAGGCCACCTTTCATCTGACACCCAGACCCTGGGGAAAGGACTTCTTTTTCCCATGGCAAATGGCCTCCCTTGGCAGCCACTCACCCTGGCAGAAAGTGGGAGCCTAGCTAGAATGATGCCATCGTTGCTGGATTTTTCCAAAAGAAAAGCTGGCAGCAACTAGGGCCCTGGAAGTACTTAGAGCCTCAAACGCCACCTTGAACATATTACTGAGACCCTGGGGAAAGGACTTCGTTTTTCCCATGGAAAATGGCCTTCATTTCTGGCCACTTGGCCTGGCAGGCAGGGCAGTGCCAAGCCAGGAATCTACAAACTCTGCTGGATCCTTCCAGAACGAAAGCTGCCAGCAACTAGGACCCTGCAAGTCCTTAGAGCCCCAGATGCCACCTGTCATCTGACACCCAGAGCCTGGGCCAATGACTTCGTTTTCCCCATGGAAAATGGCCTCCATTTCTGGCCACTCGCCCTGACCAAGAGGGTGGTGCCCAGCAAGAAATTTGCAAGCTTTGCTGGATTGCTCCAAATCGAAAGCTGCCACTTGTTGTTGTTCTATTTCTCTAGAGTCCCATCATGCTGTTCTCAGATTGCTAAAGTCCATACCTCCTCGGTGTGTTCTTATGGCTGCAGATCTTCACAGCACAGACGCTTTCTTCTGCATGCTGTTCTTTCCCAGTTCAGGGCTCCTTCAAGGCTCTCCCTGAATGGCTAAGCCGCCCCCTTTTATCCCAGTTCTCTTCAATGCTCACAGCTGCAGCCCATCAAGGACAACCAGGACCTGTGGGGCAAAGCCTCTAGACAGATATTCAAATAGAATCCATTTCCTCTACTCTAGCCAGTAAGTACTACCCTACAAGTCCTCAGAACCCCAAAGGCCACCTTTCATCTGACACCCAGACCCTGGGGAAAGGACTTCTTTTTCCCATGGCAAATGGCCTCCCTTGGCAGCCACTCACCCTGGCAGAAAGTGGGAGCCTAGCTAGAATGATGCAATCGTTGCTGGATTTTTCCAAAAGAAAAGCTGGCAGCAACTAGGGCCCTGGAAGTACTTAGAGCCTCAAACGCCACCTTGAACATATTCCTGAGACCCTGGGGAAAGGACTTCGTTTTTCCCATGGAAAATGGCCTTCATTTCTGGCCACTCTGCCTGGCAGGCAGGGCAGTGCCAAGCCAGGAATCTACAAACTCTGCTGGATCCTTCCAGAACGAAAGCTGCCAGCAACTAGGACCCTGCAAGTCCTTACAGCCCCAGATGCCACCAGTCATCTGACACCCAGAGCCTGGGCCAATGACTTCGTTTTCCCCATGGAAAATGGCCTCCATTTCTGGCCACTCGCCCTGACCAAGAGGGTGGTGCCCAGCAAGAAATTTGCAAGCTTTGCTGGATTGCTCCAAATCTAAAGCTGCCACTTGTTGTTGTTCTATTTCTCTAGAGTCCCATCATGCTGTTCTCAGATTGCTAAAGTCCATACCTCCTAGGTGTGTTCTTATGGCTGCAGATCTTCACAGCACAGACGCTTTCTTCTGCATGCTGTTCTTTCCCAGTTCAGGGCTCCTTCAAGGCTCTCCCTGAATGGCTACGCCGCCCCCTTTTATCCCAGTTCTCTTCAATGCTCACAGCTGCAGCCCATCAAGGACAACCAAGACCTGTGGGACAGATATTCAAATAGAATCCATTTCCTCTACTCTAGCCAGTAAGTACTACCCTACAAGTCCTCAGAACCCCAAAGGCCACCTTTCATCTGACACCCAGACCCTGGGGAAAGGACTTCTTTTTCCCATGGCAAATGGCCTCCCTTGGCAGCCACTCACCCTGGCAGAAAGTGGGAGCCTAGCTAGAATGATGCAATCGTTGCTGGATTTTTCCAAAAGAAAAGCTGGCAGCAACTAGGGCCCTGGAAGTACTTAGAGCCTCAAACGCCACCTTGAACATATTACTGAGACCCTGGGGAAAGGACTTCGTTTTTCCCATGGAAAATGGCCTTCATTTCTGGCCACTCTGCCTGGCAGGCAGGGCAGTGCCAAGCCAGGAATCTACAAACTCTGCTGGATCCTTCCAGAACGAAAGCTGCCAGCAACTAGGACCCTGCAAGTCCTTACAGCCCCAGATGCCACCAGTCATCTGACACCCAGAGCCTGGGCCAATGACTTCGTTTTCCCCATGGAAAATGGCCTCCATTTCTGGCCACTCGCCCTGACCAAGAGGGTGGTGCCCAGCAAGAAATTTGCAAGCTTTGCTGGATTGGTCCAAATCTAAAGCTGCCACTTGTTGTTGTTCTATTTCTCTAGAGTCCCATCATGCTGTTCTCAGATTGCTAAAGTCCATACCTCCTCGGTGTGTTCTTATGGCTGCAGATCTTCACAGCACAGACGCTTTCTTCTGCATGCTGTTCTTTCCCAGTTCAGGGCTCCTTCAAGGCTCTCCCTGAATGGCTACGCCGCCCCCTTTTATCCCAGTTCTCTTCAATGCTCACAGCTGCAGCCCATCAAGGACAACCAGGACCTGTGGGACAGATATTCAAATAGAATCCATTTCCTCTACTCTAGCCAGTAAGTACTACCCTACAAGTCCTCAGAACCCCAAAGGCCACCTTTCATCTGACACCCAGACCCTGGGGAAAGGACTTCTTTTTCCCATGGCAAATGGCCTCCCTTGGCAGCCACTCACCCTGGCAGAAAGTGGGAGCCTAGCTAGAATGATGCAATCGTTGCTGGATTTTTCCAAAAGAAAAGCTGGCAGCAACTAGGGCCCTGGAAGTACTTAGAGCCTCAAACGCCACCTTGAACATATTACTGAGACCCTGGGGAAAGGACTTCGTTTTTCCCATGGAAAATGGCCTTCATTTCTGGCCACTTGGCCTGGCAGGCAGGGCAGTGCCAAGCCAGGAATCTACAAACTCTGCTGGATCCTTCCAGAACGAAAGCTGCCAGCAACTAGGACCCTGCAAGTCCTTAGAGCCCCAGATGCCACCAGTCATCTGACACCCAGAGCCTGGGCCAATGACTTCGTTTTCCCCATGGAAAATGGCCTCCATTTCTGGCCACTCGCCCTGACCAAGAGGGTGGTGCCCAGCAAGAAATTTGCAAGCTTTGCTGGATTGCTCCAAATCGAAAGCTGCCACTTGTTGTTGTTCTATTTCTCTAGAGTCCCATCATGCTGTTCTCAGATTGCTAAAGTCCATACCTCCTCGGTGTGTTCTTATGGCTGCAGATCTTCACAGCACAGACGCTTTCTTCTGCATGCTGTTCTTTCCCAGTTCAGGGCTCCTTCAAGGCTCTCCCTGAATGGCTACGCCGCCCCCTTTTATCCCAGTTCTCTTCAATGCTCACAGCTGCAGCCCATCAAGGACAACCAGGACCTGTGGGACAGATATTCAAATAGAATCCATTTCCTCTACTCTAGCCAGTAAGTACTACCCTACAAGTCCTCAGAACCCCAAAGGCCACCTTTCATCTGACACCCAGACCCTGGGGAAAGGACTTCTTTTTCCCATGGCAAATGGCCTCCCTTGGCAGCCACTCACCCTGGCAGAAAGTGGGAGCCTAGCTAGAATGATGCAATCGTTGCTGGATTTTTCCAAAAGAAAAGCTGGCAGCAACTAGGGCCCTGGAAGTACTTAGAGCCTCAAACGCCACCTTGAACATATTACTGAGACCCTGGGGAAAGGACTTCGTTTTTCCCATGGAAAATGGCCTTCATTTCTGGCCACTTGGCCTGGCAGGCAGGGCAGTGCCAAGCCAGGAATCTACAAACTGTGCTGGATCCTTCCAGAACGAAAGCTGCCAGCAACTAGGACCCTGCAAGTCCTTACAGCCCCAGATGCCACCAGTCATCTGACACCCAGAGCCTGGGCCAATGACTTCGTTTTCCCCATGGAAAATGGCCTCCATTTCTGGCCACTCGCCCTGACCAAGAGGGTGGTGCCCAGCAAGAAATTTGCAAGCTTTGCTGGATTGCTCCAAATCGAAAGCTGCCACTTGTTGTTGTTCTATTTCTCTAGAGTCCCATCATGCTGTTCTCAGATTGCTAAAGTCCATACCTCCTCGGTGTGTTCTTATGGCTGCAGATCTTCACAGCACAGACGCTTTCTTCTGCATGCTGTTCTTTCCCAGTTCAGGGCTCCTTCAAGGCTCTCCCTGAATGGCTACGCCGCCCCCTTTTATCCCAGTTCTCTTCAATGCTCACAGCTGCAGCCCATCAAGGACAACCAGGACCTGTGGGACAGATATTCAAATAGAATCCATTTCCTCTACTCTAGCCAGTAAGTACTACCCTACAAGTCCTCAGAACCCCAAAGGCCACCTTTCATCTGACACCCAGACCCTGGGGAAAGGACTTCTTTTTCCCATGGCAAATGGCCTCCCTTGGCAGCCACTCACCCTGGCAGAAAGTGGGAGCCTAGCTAGAATGATGCAATCGTTGCTGGATTTTTCCAAAAGAAAAGCTGGCAGCAACTAGGGCCCTGGAAGTACTTAGAGCCTCAAACGCCACCTTGAACATATTACTGAGACCCTGGGGAAAGGACTTCGTTTTTCCCATGGAAAATGGCCTTCATTTCTGGCCACTTGGCCTGGCAGGCAGGGCAGTGCCAAGCCAGGAATCTACAAACTGTGCTGGATCCTTCCAGAACGAAAGCTGCCAGCAACTAGGACCCTGCAAGTCCTTACAGCCCCAGATGCCACCAGTCATCTGACACCCAGAGCCTGGGCCAATGACTTCGTTTTCCCCATGGAAAATGGCCTCCATTTCTGGCCACTCGCCCTGACCAAGAGGGTGGTGCCCAGCAAGAAATTTGCAAGCTTTGCTGGATTGCTCCAAATCGAAAGCTGCCACTTGTTGTTGTTCTATTTCTCTAGAGTCCCATCATGCTGTTCTCAGATTGCTAAAGTCCATACCTCCTCGGTGTGTTCTTATGGCTGCAGATCTTCACAGCACAGACGCTTTCTTCTGCATGCTGTTCTTTCCCAGTTCAGGGCTCCTTCAAGGCTCTCCCTGAATGGCTACGCCGCCCCCTTTTATCCCAGTTCTCTTCAATGCTCACAGCTGCAGCCCATCAAGGACAACCAGGACCTGTGGGACAGATATTCAAATAGAATCCATTTCCTCTACTCTAGCCAGTAAGTACTACCCTACAAGTCCTCAGAACCCCAAAGGCCACCTTTCATCTGACACCCAGACCCTGGGGAAAGGACTTCTTTTTCCCATGGCAAATGGCCTCCCTTGGCAGCCACTCACCCTGGCAGAAAGTGGGAGCCTAGCTAGAATGATGCAATCGTTGCTGGATTTTTCCAAAAGAAAAGCTGCCAGCAACTAGGGCCCTGGAAGTACTTAGAGCCTCAAACGCCACCTTGAACATATTACTGAGACCCTGGGGAAAGGACTTCGTTTTTCCCATGGAAAATGGCCTTCATTTCTGGCCACTTGGCCTGGCAGGCAGGGCAGTGCCAAGCCAGGAATCTACAAACTCTGCTGGATCCTTCCAGAACGAAAGCTGCCAGCAACTAGGACCCTGCAAGTCCTTACAGCCCCAGATGCCACCAGTCATCTGACACCCAGAGCCTGGGCCAATGACTTCGTTTTCCCCATGGAAAATGGCCTCCATTTCTGGCCACTCGCCCTGACCAAGAGGGTGGTGCCCAGCAAGAAATTTGCAAGCTTTGCTGGATTGGTCCAAATCGAAAGCTGCCACTTGTTGTTGTTCTATTTCTCTAGAGTCCCATCATGCTGTTCTCAGATTGCTAAAGTCCATACCTCCTCGGTGTGTTCTTATGGCTGCAGATCTTCACAGCACAGACGCTTTCTTCTGCATGCTGTTCTTTCCCAGTTCAGGGCTCCTTCAAGGCTCTCCCTGAATGGCTACGCCGCCCCCTTTTATCCCAGTTCTCTTCAATGCTCACAGCTGCAGCCCATCAAGGACAACCAGGACCTGTGGGACAGATATTCAAATAGAATCCATTTCCTCTACTCTAGCCAGTAAGTACTACCCTACAAGTCCTCAGAACCCCAAAGGCCACCTTTCATCTGACACCCAGACCCTGGGGAAAGGACTTCTTTTTCCCATGGCAAATGGCCTCCCTTGGCAGCCACTCACCCTGGCAGAAAGTGGGAGCCTAGCTAGAATGATGCAATCGTTGCTGGATTTTTCCAAAAGAAAAGCTGCCAGCAACTAGGGCCCTGGAAGTACTTAGAGCCTCAAACGCCACCTTGAACATATTCCTGAGACCCTGGGGAAAGGACTTCGTTTTTCCCATGGAAAATGGCCTTCATTTGTGGCCACTTGGCCTGGCAGGCAGGGCAGTGCCAAGCCAGGAATCTACAAACTGTGCTGGATCCTTCCAGAACGAAAGCTGCCAGCAACTAGGACCCTGCAAGTCCTTACAGCCCCAGATGCCACCAGTCATCTGACACCCAGAGCCTGGGCCAATGACTTCGTTTTCCCCATGGAAAATGGCCTCCATTTCTGGCCACTCGCCCTGACCAAGAGGGTGGTGCCCAGCAAGAAATTTGCAAGCTTTGCTGGATTGCTCCAAATCGAAAGCTGCCACTTGTTGTTGTTCTATTTCTCTAGAGTCCCATCATGCTGTTCTCAGATTGCTAAAGTCCATACCTCCTCGGTGTGTTCTTATGGCTGCAGATCTTCACAGCACAGACGCTTTCTTCTGCATGCTGTTCTTTCCCAGTTCAGGGCTCCTTCAAGGCTCTCCCTGAATGGCTACGCCGCCCCCTTTTATCCCAGTTCTCTTCAATGCTCACAGCTGCAGCCCATCAAGGACAACCAGGACCTGTGGGACAGATATTCAAATAGAATCCATTTCCTCTACTCTAGCCAGTAAGTACTACCCTACAAGTCCTCAGAACCCCAAAGGCCACCTTTCATCTGACACCCAGACCCTGGGGAAAGGACTTCTTTTTCCCATGGCAAATGGCCTCCCTTGGCAGCCACTCACCCTGGCAGAAAGTGGGAGCCTAGCTAGAATGATGCAATCGTTGCTGGATTTTTCCAAAAGAAAAGCTGCCAGCAACTAGGGCCCTGGAAGTACTTAGAGCCTCAAACGCCACCTTGAACATATTACTGAGACCCTGGGGAAAGGACTTCGTTTTTCCCATGGAAAATGGCCTTCATTTCTGGCCACTTGGCCTGGCAGGCAGGGCAGTGCCAAGCCAGGAATCTACAAACTGTGCTGGATCCTTCCAGAACGAAAGCTGCCAGCAACTAGGACCCTGCAAGTCCTTACAGCCCCAGATGCCACCAGTCATCTGACACCCAGAGCCTGGGCCAATGACTTCGTTTTCCCCATGGAAAATGGCCTCCATTTCTGGCCACTCGCCCTGACCAAGAGGGTGGTGCCCAGCAAGAAATTTGCAAGCTTTGCTGGATTGCTCCAAATCGAAAGCTGCCACTTGTTGTTGTTCTATTTCTCTAGAGTCCCATCATGCTGTTCTCAGATTGCTAAAGTCCATACCTCCTCGGTGTGTTCTTATGGCTGCAGATCTTCACAGCACAGACGCTTTCTTCTGCATGCTGTTCTTTCCCAGTTCAGGGCTCCTTCAAGGCTCTCCCTGAATGGCTACGCCGCCCCCTTTTATCCCAGTTCTCTTCAATGCTCACAGCTGCAGCCCATCAAGGACAACCAGGACCTGTGGGACAGATATTCAAATAGAATCCATTTCCTCTACTCTAGCCAGTAAGTACTACCCTACAAGTCCTCAGAACCCCAAAGGCCACCTTTCATCTGACACCCAGACCCTGGGGAAAGGACTTCTTTTTCCCATGGCAAATGGCCTCCCTTGGCAGCCACTCACCCTGGCAGAAAGTGGGAGCCTAGCTAGAATGATGCAATTGTTGCTGGATTTTTCCAAAAGAAAAGCTGCCAGCAACTAGGGCCCTGGAAGTACTTAGAGCCTCAAACGCCACCTTGAACATATTACTGAGACCCTGGGGAAAGGACATCTTTTTCCCATGGAAAATGGCCTTCATTTCTGGCCACTTGGCCTGGCAGGCAGGGCAGTGCCAAGCCAGGAATCTACAAACTGTGCTGGATCCTTCCAGAACGAAAGCTGCCAGCAACTAGGACCCTGCAAGTCCTTAGAGCCCCAGATGCCACCTGTCATCTGACACCCAGAGCCTGGGCCAATGACTTCGTTTTCCCCATGGAAAATGGCCTCCATTTCTGGCCACTCGCCCTGACCAAGAGGGTGGTGCCCAGCAAGAAATTTGCAAGCTTTGCTGGATTGCTCCAAATCGAAAGCTGCCACTTGTTGTTGTTCTATTTCTCTAGAGTCCCATCATGCTGTTCTCAGATTGCTAAAGTCCATACCTCCTCGGTGTGTTCTTATGGCTGCAGATCTTCACAGCACAGACGCTTTCTTCTGCATGCTGTTCTTTCCCAGTTCAGGGCTCCTTCAAGGCTCTCCCTGAATGGCTACGCCGCCCCCTTTTATCCCAGTTCTCTTCAATGCTCACAGCTGCAGCCCATCAAGGACAACCAGGACCTGTGTGGCAAAGCCTCTAGACAGATATTCAAATAGAATCCATTTCCTCTACTCTAGCCAGTAAGTACTACCCTACAAGTCCTCAGAACCCCAAAGGCCACCTTTCATCTGACACCCAGACCCTGGGGAAAGGACTTCTTTTTCCCATGGCAAATGGCCTCCCTTGGCAGCCACTCACCCTGGCAGAAAGTGGGAGCCTAGCTAGAATGATGCAATCGTTGCTGGATTTTTCCAAAAGAAAAGCTGGCAGCAACTAGGGCCCTGGAAGTACTTAGAGCCTCAAACGCCACCTTGAACATATTACTGAGACCCTGGGGAAAGGACTTCGTTTTTCCCATGGAAAATGGCCTTCATTTCTGGCCACTTGGCCTGGCAGGCAGGGCAGTGCCAAGCCAGGAATCTACAAACTCTGCTGGATCCTTCCAGAACGAAAGCTGCCAGCAACTAGGACCCTGCAAGTCCTTACAGCCCCAGATGCCACCAGTCATCTGACACCCAGAGCCTGGGCCAATGACTTCGTTTTCCCCATGGAAAATGGCCTCCATTTCTGGCCACTCGCCCTGACCAAGAGGGTGGTGCCCAGCAAGAAATTTGCAAGCTTTGCTGGATTGCTCCAAATCGAAAGCTGCCACTTGTTGTTGTTCTATTTCTCTAGAGTCCCATCATGCTGTTCTCAGATTGCTAAAGTCCATACCTCCTCGGTGTGTTCTTATGGCTGCAGATCTTCACAGCACAGACGCTTTCTTCTGCATGCTGTTCTTTCCCAGTTCAGGGCTCCTTCAAGGCTCTCCCTGAATGGCTACGCCGCCCCCTTTTATCCCAGTTCTCTTCAATGCTCACAGCTGCAGCCCATCAAGGACAACCAGGACCTGTGGGACAGATATTCAAATAGAATCCATTTCCTCTACTCTAGCCAGTAAGTACTACCCTACAAGTCCTCAGAACCCCAAAGGCCACCTTTCATCTGACACCCAGACCCTGGGGAAAGGGCTTCTTTTTCCCATGGCAAATGGCCTCCCTTGGCAGCCACTCACCCTGGCAGAAAGTGGGAGCCTAGCTAGAATGATGCAATCGTTGCTGGATTTTTCCAAAAGAAAAGCTGCCAGCAACTAGGGCCCTGGAAGTACTTAGAGCCTCAAACGCCACCTTGAACATATTACTGAGACCCTGGGGAAAGGACTTCGTTTTTCCCATGGAAAATGGCCTTCATTTGTGGCCACTTGGCCTGGCAGGCAGGGCAGTGCCAAGCCAGGAATCTACAAACTGTGCTGGATCCTTCCAGAACGAAAGCTGCCAGCAACTAGGACCCTGCAAGTCCTTAGAGCCCCAGATGCCACCTGTCATCTGACACCCAGAGCCTGGGCCAATGACTTCGTTTTCCCCATGGAAAATGGCCTCCATTTCTGGCCACTCGCCCTGACCAAGAGGGTGGTGCCCAGCAAGAAATTTGCAAGCTTTGCTGGATTGCTCCAAATCGAAAGCTGCCACTTGTTGTTGTTCTATTTCTCTAGAGTCCCATCATGCTGTTCTCAGATTGCTAAAGTCCATACCTCCTCGGTGTGTTCTTATGGCTGCAGATCTTCACAGCACAGACGCTTTCTTCTGCATGCTGTTCTTTCCCAGTTCAGGGCTCCTTCAAGGCTCTCCCTGAATGGCTACGCCGCCCCCTTTTATCCCAGTTCTCTTCAATGCTCACAGCTGCAGCCCATCAAGGACAACCAGGACCTGTGGGACAGATATTCAAATAGAATCCATTTCCTCTACTCTAGCCAGTAAGTACTACCCTACAAGTCCTCAGAACCCCAAAGGCCACCTTTCATCTGACACCCAGACCCTGGGGAAAGGACTTCTTTTTCCCATGGCAAATGGCCTCCCTTGGCAGCCACTCACCCTGGCAGAAAGTGGGAGCCTAGCTAGAATGATGCAATCGTTGCTGGATTTTTCCAAAAGAAAAGCTGCCAGCAACTAGGGCCCTGGAAGTACTTAGAGCCTCAAACGCCACCTTGAACATATTACTGAGACCCTGGGGAAAGGACTTCGTTTTTCCCATGGAAAATGGCCTTCATTTGTGGCCACTTGGCCTGGCAGGCAGGGCAGTGCCAAGCCAGGAATCTACAAACTGTGCTGGATCCTTCCAGAACGAAAGCTGCCAGCAACTAGGACCCTGCAAGTCCTTACAGCCCCAGATGCCACCAGTCATCTGACACCCAGAGCCTGGGCCAATGACTTCGTTTTCCCCATGGAAAATGGCCTCCATTTCTGGCCACTCGCCCTGACCAAGAGGGTGGTGCCCAGCAAGAAATTTGCAAGCTTTGCTGGATTGGTCCAAATCGAAAGCTGCCACTTGTTGTTGTTCTATTTCTCTAGAGTCCCATCATGCTGTTCTCAGATTGCTAAAGTCCATACCTCCTCGGTGTGTTCTTATGGCTGCAGATCTTCACAGCACAGACGCTTTCTTCTGCATGCTGTTCTTTCCCAGTTCAGGGCTCCTTCAAGGCTCTCCCTGAATGGCTACGCCGCCCCCTTTTATCCCAGTTCTCTTCAATGCTCACAGCTGCAGCCCATCAAGGACAACCAGGACCTGTGGGACAGATATTCAAATAGAATCCATTTCCTCTACTCTAGCCAGTAAGTACTACCCTACAAGTCCTCAGAACCCCAAAGGCCACCTTTCATCTGACACCCAGACCCTGGGGAAAGGACTTCTTTTTCCCATGGCAAATGGCCTCCCTTGGCAGCCACTCACCCTGGCAGAAAGTGGGAGCCTAGCTAGAATGATGCAATCGTTGCTGGATTTTTCCAAAAGAAAAGCTGGCAGCAACTAGGGCCCTGGAAGTACTTAGAGCCTCAAACGCCACCTTGAACATATTACTGAGACCCTGGGGAAAGGACTTCGTTTTTCCCATGGAAAATGGCCTTCATTTCTGGCCACTTGGCCTGGCAGGCAGGGCAGTGCCAAGCCAGGAATCTACAAACTCTGCTGGATCCTTCCAGAACGAAAGCTGCCAGCAACTAGGACCCTGCAAGTCCTTAGAGCCCCAGATGCCACCAGTCATCTGACACCCAGAGCCTGGGCCAATGACTTCGTTTTCCCCATGGAAAATGGCCTCCATTTCTGGCCACTCGCCCTGACCAAGAGGGTGGTGCCCAGCAAGAAATTTGCAAGCTTTGCTGGATTGCTCCAAATCGAAAGCTGCCACTTGTTGTTGTTCTATTTCTCTAGAGTCCCATCATGCTGTTCTCAGATTGCTAAAGTCCATACCTCCTCGGTGTGTTCTTATGGCTGCAGATCTTCACAGCACAGACGCTTTCTTCTGCATGCTGTTCTTTCCCAGTTCAGGGCTCCTTCAAGGCTCTCCCTGAATGGCTACGCCGCCCCCTTTTATCCCAGTTCTCTTCAATGCTCACAGCTGCAGCCCATCAAGGACAACCAGGACCTGTGGGACAGATATTCAAATAGAATCCATTTCCTCTACTCTAGCCAGTAAGTACTACCCTACAAGTCCTCAGAACCCCAAAGGCCACCTTTCATCTGACACCCAGACCCTGGGGAAAGGACTTCTTTTTCCCATGGCAAATGGCCTCCCTTGGCAGCCACTCACCCTGGCAGAAAGTGGGAGCCTAGCTAGAATGATGCAATCGTTGCTGGATTTTTCCAAAAGAAAAGCTGGCAGCAACTAGGGCCCTGGAAGTACTTAGAGCCTCAAACGCCACCTTGAACATATTACTGAGACCCTGGGGAAAGGACATCTTTTTCCCATGGAAAATGGCCTTCATTTCTGGCCACTTGGCCTGGCAGGCAGGGCAGTGCCAAGCCAGGAATCTACAAACTGTGCTGGATCCTTCCAGAACGAAAGCTGCCAGCAACTAGGACCCTGCAAGTCCTTACAGCCCCAGATGCCACCAGTCATCTGACACCCAGAGCCTGGGCCAATGACTTCGTTTTCCCCATGGAAAATGGCCTCCATTTCTGGCCACTCGCCCTGACCAAGAGGGTGGTGCCCAGCAAGAAATTTGCAAGCTTTGCTGGATTGGTCCAAATCGAAAGCTGCCACTTGTTGTTGTTCTATTTCTCTAGAGTCCCATCATGCTGTTCTCAGATTGCTAAAGTCCATACCTCCTCGGTGTGTTCTTATGGCTGCAGATCTTCACAGCACAGACGCTTTCTTCTGCATGCTGTTCTTTCCCAGTTCAGGGCTCCTTCAAGGCTCTCCCTGAATGGCTACGCCGCCCCCTTTTATCCCAGTTCTCTTCAATGCTCACAGCTGCAGCCCATCAAGGACAACCAGGACCTGTGGGACAGATATTCAAATAGAATCCATTTCCTCTACTCTAGCCAGTAAGTACTACCCTACAAGTCCTCAGAACCCCAAAGGCCACCTTTCATCTGACACCCAGACCCTGGGGAAAGGACTTCTTTTTCCCATGGCAAATGGCCTCCCTTGGCAGCCACTCACCCTGGCAGAAAGTGGGAGCCTAGCTAGAATGATGCAATCGTTGCTGGATTTTTCCAAAAGAAAAGCTGGCAGCAACTAGGGCCCTGGAAGTACTTAGAGCCTCAAACGCCACCTTGAACATATTACTGAGACCCTGGGGAAAGGACTTCGTTTTTCCCATGGAAAATGGCCTTCATTTCTGGCCACTTGGCCTGGCAGGCAGGGCAGTGCCAAGCCAGGAATCTACAAACTCTGCTGGATCCTTCCAGAACGAAAGCTGCCAGCAACTAGGACCCTGCAAGTCCTTAGAGCCCCAGATGCCACCAGTCATCTGACACCCAGAGCCTGGGCCAATGACTTCGTTTTCCCCATGGAAAATGGCCTCCATTTCTGGCCACTCGCCCTGACCAAGAGGGTGGTGCCCAGCAAGAAATTTGCAAGCTTTGCTGGATTGCTCCAAATCGAAAGCTGCCACTTGTTGTTGTTCTATTTCTCTAGAGTCCCATCATGCTGTTCTCAGATTGCTAAAGTCCATACCTCCTCGGTGTGTTCTTATGGCTGCAGATCTTCACAGCACAGACGCTTTCTTCTGCATGCTGTTCTTTCCCAGTTCAGGGCTCCTTCAAGGCTCTCCCTGAATGGCTACGCCGCCCCCTTTTATCCCAGTTCTCTTCAATGCTCACAGCTGCAGCCCATCAAGGACAACCAGGACCTGTGGGACAGATATTCAAATAGAATCCATTTCCTCTACTCTAGCCAGTAAGTACTACCCTACAAGTCCTCAGAACCCCAAAGGCCACCTTTCATCTGACACCCAGACCCTGGGGAAAGGACTTCTTTTTCCCATGGCAAATGGCCTCCCTTGGCAGCCACTCACCCTGGCAGAAAGTGGGAGCCTAGCTAGAATGATGCAATCGTTGCTGGATTTTTCCAAAAGAAAAGCTGGCAGCAACTAGGGCCCTGGAAGTACTTAGAGCCTCAAACGCCACCTTGAACATATTACTGAGACCCTGGGGAAAGGACATCTTTTTCCCATGGAAAATGGCCTTCATTTCTGGCCACTTGGCCTGGCAGGCAGGGCAGTGCCAAGCCAGGAATCTACAAACTGTGCTGGATCCTTCCAGAACGAAAGCTGCCAGCAACTAGGACCCTGCAAGTCCTTACAGCCCCAGATGCCACCAGTCATCTGACACCCAGAGCCTGGGCCAATGACTTCGTTTTCCCCATGGAAAATGGCCTCCATTTCTGGCCACTCGCCCTGACCAAGAGGGTGGTGCCCAGCAAGAAATTTGCAAGCTTTGCTGGATTGGTCCAAATCGAAAGCTGCCACTTGTTGTTGTTCTATTTCTCTAGAGTCCCATCATGCTGTTCTCAGATTGCTAAAGTCCATACCTCCTCGGTGTGTTCTTATGGCTGCAGATCTTCACAGCACAGACGCTTTCTTCTGCATGCTGTTCTTTCCCAGTTCAGGGCTCCTTCAAGGCTCTCCCTGAATGGCTACGCCGCCCCCTTTTATCCCAGTTCTCTTCAATGCTCACAGCTGCAGCCCATCAAGGACAACCAGGACCTGTGGGACAGATATTCAAATAGAATCCATTTCCTCTACTCTAGCCAGTAAGTACTACCCTACAAGTCCTCAGAACCCCAAAGGCCACCTTTCATCTGACACCCAGACCCTGGGGAAAGGACTTCTTTTTCCCATGGCAAATGGCCTCCCTTGGCAGCCACTCACCCTGGCAGAAAGTGGGAGCCTAGCTAGAATGATGCAATCGTTGCTGGATTTTTCCAAAAGAAAAGCTGGCAGCAACTAGGGCCCTGGAAGTACTTAGAGCCTCAAACGCCACCTTGAACATATTACTGAGACCCTGGGGAAAGGACTTCGTTTTTCCCATGGAAAATGGCCTTCATTTCTGGCCACTTGGCCTGGCAGGCAGGGCAGTGCCAAGCCAGGAATCTACAAACTGTGCTGGATCCTTCCAGAACGAAAGCTGCCAGCAACTAGGACCCTGCAAGTCCTTACAGCCCCAGATGCCACCAGTCATCTGACACCCAGAGCCTGGGCCAATGACTTCGTTTTCCCCATGGAAAATGGCCTCCATTTCTGGCCACTCGCCCTGACCAAGAGGGTGGTGCCCAGCAAGAAATTTGCAAGCTTTGCTGGATTGCTCCAAATCGAAAGCTGCCACTTGTTGTTGTTCTATTTCTCTAGAGTCCCATCATGCTGTTCTCAGATTGCTAAAGTCCATACCTCCTCGGTGTGTTCTTATGGCTGCAGATCTTCACAGCACAGACGCTTTCTTCTGCATGCTGTTCTTTCCCAGTTCAGGGCTCCTTCAAGGCTCTCCCTGAATGGCTACGCCGCCCCCTTTTATCCCAGTTCTCTTCAATGCTCACAGCTGCAGCCCATCAAGGACAACCAGGACCTGTGGGACAGATATTCAAATAGAATCCATTTCCTCTACTCTAGCCAGTAAGTACTACCCTACAAGTCCTCAGAACCCCAAAGGCCACCTTTCATCTGACACCCAGACCCTGGGGAAAGGACTTCTTTTTCCCATGGCAAATGGCCTCCCTTGGCAGCCACTCACCCTGGCAGAAAGTGGGAGCCTAGCTAGAATGATGCAATCGTTGCTGGATTTTTCCAAAAGAAAAGCTGCCAGCAACTAGGGCCCTGGAAGTACTTAGAGCCTCAAACGCCACCTTGAACATATTACTGAGACCCTGGGGAAAGGACTTCGTTTTTCCCATGGAAAATGGCCTTCATTTCTGGCCACTTGGCCTGGCAGGCAGGGCAGTGCCAAGCCAGGAATCTACAAACTGTGCTGGATCCTTCCAGAACGAAAGCTGCCAGCAACTAGGACCCTGCAAGTCCTTACAGCCCCAGATGCCACCAGTCATCTGACACCCAGAGCCTGGGCCAATGACTTCGTTTTCCCCATGGAAAATGGCCTCCATTTCTGGCCACTCGCCCTGACCAAGAGGGTGGTGCCCAGCAAGAAATTTGCAAGCTTTGCTGGATTGGTCCAAATCGAAAGCTGCCACTTGTTGTTGTTCTATTTCTCTAGAGTCCCATCATGCTGTTCTCAGATTGCTAAAGTCCATACCTCCTCGGTGTGTTCTTATGGCTGCAGATCTTCACAGCACAGACGCTTTCTTCTGCATGCTGTTCTTTCCCAGTTCAGGGCTCCTTCAAGGCTCTCCCTGAATGGCTACGCCGCCCCCTTTTATCCCAGTTCTCTTCAATGCTCACAGCTGCAGCCCATCAAGGACAACCAGGACCTGTGGGACAGATATTCAAATAGAATCCATTTCCTCTACTCTAGCCAGTAAGTACTACCCTACAAGTCCTCAGAACCCCAAAGGCCACCTTTCATCTGACACCCAGACCCTGGGGAAAGGACTTCTTTTTCCCATGGCAAATGGCCTCCCTTGGCAGCCACTCACCCTGGCAGAAAGTGGGAGCCTAGCTAGAATGATGCAATCGTTGCTGGATTTTTCCAAAAGAAAAGCTGCCAGCAACTAGGGCCCTGGAAGTACTTAGAGCCTCAAACGCCACCTTGAACATATTCCTGAGACCCTGGGGAAAGGACTTCGTTTTTCCCATGGAAAATGGCCTTCATTTGTGGCCACTTGGCCTGGCAGGCAGGGCAGTGCCAAGCCAGGAATCTACAAACTGTGCTGGATCCTTCCAGAACGAAAGCTGCCAGCAACTAGGACCCTGCAAGTCCTTACAGCCCCAGATGCCACCAGTCATCTGACACCCAGAGCCTGGGCCAATGACTTCGTTTTCCCCATGGAAAATGGCCTCCATTTCTGGCCACTCGCCCTGACCAAGAGGGTGGTGCCCAGCAAGAAATTTGCAAGCTTTGCTGGATTGCTCCAAATCGAAAGCTGCCACTTGTTGTTGTTCTATTTCTCTAGAGTCCCATCATGCTGTTCTCAGATTGCTAAAGTCCATACCTCCTCGGTGTGTTCTTATGGCTGCAGATCTTCACAGCACAGACGCTTTCTTCTGCATGCTGTTCTTTCCCAGTTCAGGGCTCCTTCAAGGCTCTCCCTGAATGGCTACGCCGCCCCCTTTTATCCCAGTTCTCTTCAATGCTCACAGCTGCAGCCCATCAAGGACAACCAGGACCTGTGTGGCAAAGCCTCTAGACAGATATTCAAATAGAATCCATTTCCTCTACTCTAGCCAGTAAGTACTACCCTACAAGTCCTCAGAACCCCAAAGGCCACCTTTCATCTGACACCCAGACCCTGGGGAAAGGACTTCTTTTTCCCATGGCAAATGGCCTCCCTTGGCAGCCACTCACCCTGGCAGAAAGTGGGAGCCTAGCTAGAATGATGCAATCGTTGCTGGATTTTTCCAAAAGAAAAGCTGGCAGCAACTAGGGCCCTGGAAGTACTTAGAGCCTCAAACGCCACCTTGAACATATTACTGAGACCCTGGGGAAAGGACTTCGTTTTTCCCATGGAAAATGGCCTTCATTTCTGGCCACTTGGCCTGGCAGGCAGGGCAGTGCCAAGCCAGGAATCTACAAACTCTGCTGGATCCTTCCAGAACGAAAGCTGCCAGCAACTAGGACCCTGCAAGTCCTTACAGCCCCAGATGCCACCAGTCATCTGACACCCAGAGCCTGGGCCAATGACTTCGTTTTCCCCATGGAAAATGGCCTCCATTTCTGGCCACTCGCCCTGACCAAGAGGGTGGTGCCCAGCAAGAAATTTGCAAGCTTTGCTGGATTGCTCCAAATCGAAAGCTGCCACTTGTTGTTGTTCTATTTCTCTAGAGTCCCATCATGCTGTTCTCAGATTGCTAAAGTCCATACCTCCTCGGTGTGTTCTTATGGCTGCAGATCTTCACAGCACAGACGCTTTCTTCTGCATGCTGTTCTTTCCCAGTTCAGGGCTCCTTCAAGGCTCTCCCTGAATGGCTACGCCGCCCCCTTTTATCCCAGTTCTCTTCAATGCTCACAGCTGCAGCCCATCAAGGACAACCAGGACCTGTGGGACAGATATTCAAATAGAATCCATTTCCTCTACTCTAGCCAGTAAGTACTACCCTACAAGTCCTCAGAACCCCAAAGGCCACCTTTCATCTGACACCCAGACCCTGGGGAAAGGGCTTCTTTTTCCCATGGCAAATGGCCTCCCTTGGCAGCCACTCACCCTGGCAGAAAGTGGGAGCCTAGCTAGAATGATGCAATCGTTGCTGGATTTTTCCAAAAGAAAAGCTGCCAGCAACTAGGGCCCTGGAAGTACTTAGAGCCTCAAACGCCACCTTGAACATATTACTGAGACCCTGGGGAAAGGACTTCGTTTTTCCCATGGAAAATGGCCTTCATTTGTGGCCACTTGGCCTGGCAGGCAGGGCAGTGCCAAGCCAGGAATCTACAAACTGTGCTGGATCCTTCCAGAACGAAAGCTGCCAGCAACTAGGACCCTGCAAGTCCTTAGAGCCCCAGATGCCACCTGTCATCTGACACCCAGAGCCTGGGCCAATGACTTCGTTTTCCCCATGGAAAATGGCCTCCATTTCTGGCCACTCGCCCTGACCAAGAGGGTGGTGCCCAGCAAGAAATTTGCAAGCTTTGCTGGATTGCTCCAAATCGAAAGCTGCCACTTGTTGTTGTTCTATTTCTCTAGAGTCCCATCATGCTGTTCTCAGATTGCTAAAGTCCATACCTCCTCGGTGTGTTCTTATGGCTGCAGATCTTCACAGCACAGACGCTTTCTTCTGCATGCTGTTCTTTCCCAGTTCAGGGCTCCTTCAAGGCTCTCCCTGAATGGCTACGCCGCCCCCTTTTATCCCAGTTCTCTTCAATGCTCACAGCTGCAGCCCATCAAGGACAACCAGGACCTGTGGGACAGATATTCAAATAGAATCCATTTCCTCTACTCTAGCCAGTAAGTACTACCCTACAAGTCCTCAGAACCCCAAAGGCCACCTTTCATCTGACACCCAGACCCTGGGGAAAGGACTTCTTTTTCCCATGGCAAATGGCCTCCCTTGGCAGCCACTCACCCTGGCAGAAAGTGGGAGCCTAGCTAGAATGATGCAATCGTTGCTGGATTTTTCCAAAAGAAAAGCTGCCAGCAACTAGGGCCCTGGAAGTACTTAGAGCCTCAAACGCCACCTTGAACATATTACTGAGACCCTGGGGAAAGGACTTCGTTTTTCCCATGGAAAATGGCCTTCATTTGTGGCCACTTGGCCTGGCAGGCAGGGCAGTGCCAAGCCAGGAATCTACAAACTGTGCTGGATCCTTCCAGAACGAAAGCTGCCAGCAACTAGGACCCTGCAAGTCCTTAGAGCCCCAGATGCCACCAGTCATCTGACACCCAGAGCCTGGGCCAATGACTTCGTTTTCCCCATGGAAAATGGCCTCCATTTCTGGCCACTCGCCCTGACCAAGAGGGTGGTGCCCAGCAAGAAATTTGCAAGCTTTGCTGGATTGCTCCAAATCGAAAGCTGCCACTTGTTGTTGTTCTATTTCTCTAGAGTCCCATCATGCTGTTCTCAGATTGCTAAAGTCCATACCTCCTCGGTGTGTTCTTATGGCTGCAGATCTTCACAGCACAGACGCTTTCTTCTGCATGCTGTTCTTTCCCAGTTCAGGGCTCCTTCAAGGCTCTCCCTGAATGGCTACGCCGCCCCCTTTTATCCCAGTTCTCTTCAATGCTCACAGCTGCAGCCCATCAAGGACAACCAGGACCTGTGGGACAGATATTCAAATAGAATCCATTTCCTCTACTCTAGCCAGTAAGTACTACCCTACAAGTCCTCAGAACCCCAAAGGCCACCTTTCATCTGACACCCAGACCCTGGGGAAAGGACTTCTTTTTCCCATGGCAAATGGCCTCCCTTGGCAGCCACTCACCCTGGCAGAAAGTGGGAGCCTAGCTAGAATGATGCAATCGTTGCTGGATTTTTCCAAAAGAAAAGCTGGCAGCAACTAGGGCCCTGGAAGTACTTAGAGCCTCAAACGCCACCTTGAACATATTACTGAGACCCTGGGGAAAGGACTTCGTTTTTCCCATGGAAAATGGCCTTCATTTCTGGCCACTTGGCCTGGCAGGCAGGGCAGTGCCAAGCCAGGAATCTACAAACTCTGCTGGATCCTTCCAGAACGAAAGCTGCCAGCAACTAGGACCCTGCAAGTCCTTACAGCCCCAGATGCCACCAGTCATCTGACACCCAGAGCCTGGGCCAATGACTTCGTTTTCCCCATGGAAAATGGCCTCCATTTCTGGCCACTCGCCCTGACCAAGAGGGTGGTGCCCAGCAAGAAATTTGCAAGCTTTGCTGGATTGCTCCAAATCGAAAGCTGCCACTTGTTGTTGTTCTATTTCTCTAGAGTCCCATCATGCTGTTCTCAGATTGCTAAAGTCCATACCTCCTCGGTGTGTTCTTATGGCTGCAGATCTTCACAGCACAGACGCTTTCTTCTGCATGCTGTTCTTTCCCAGTTCAGGGCTCCTTCAAGGCTCTCCCTGAATGGCTACGCCGCCCCCTTTTATCCCAGTTCTCTTCAATGCTCACAGCTGCAGCCCATCAAGGACAACCAGGACCTGTGGGACAGATATTCAAATAGAATCCATTTCCTCTACTCTAGCCAGTAAGTACTACCCTACAAGTCCTCAGAACCCCAAAGGCCACCTTTCATCTGACACCCAGACCCTGGGGAAAGGACTTCTTTTTCCCATGGCAAATGGCCTCCCTTGGCAGCCACTCACCCTGGCAGAAAGTGGGAGCCTAGCTAGAATGATGCAATCGTTGCTGGATTTTTCCAAAAGAAAAGCTGGCAGCAACTAGGGCCCTGGAAGTACTTAGAGCCTCAAACGCCACCTTGAACATATTACTGAGACCCTGGGGAAAGGACTTCGTTTTTCCCATGGAAAATGGCCTTCATTTCTGGCCACTTGGCCTGGCAGGCAGGGCAGTGCCAAGCCAGGAATCTACAAACTCTGCTGGATCCTTCCAGAACGAAAGCTGCCAGCAACTAGGACCCTGCAAGTCCTTACAGCCCCAGATGCCACCAGTCATCTGACACCCAGAGCCTGGGCCAATGACTTCGTTTTCCCCATGGAAAATGGCCTCCATTTCTGGCCACTCGCCCTGACCAAGAGGGTGGTGCCCAGCAAGAAATTTGCAAGCTTTGCTGGATTGCTCCAAATCGAAAGCTGCCACTTGTTGTTGTTCTATTTCTCTAGAGTCCCATCATGCTGTTCTCAGATTGCTAAAGTCCATACCTCCTCGGTGTGTTCTTATGGCTGCAGATCTTCACAGCACAGACGCTTTCTTCTGCATGCTGTTCTTTCCCAGTTCAGGGCTCCTTCAAGGCTCTCCCTGAATGGCTACGCCGCCCCCTTTTATCCCAGTTCTCTTCAATGCTCACAGCTGCAGCCCATCAAGGACAACCAGGACCTGTGGGACAGATATTCAAATAGAATCCATTTCCTCTACTCTAGCCAGTAAGTACTACCCTACAAGTCCTCAGAACCCCAAAGGCCACCTTTCATCTGACACCCAGACCCTGGGGAAAGGGCTTCTTTTTCCCATGGCAAATGGCCTCCCTTGGCAGCCACTCACCCTGGCAGAAAGTGGGAGCCTAGCTAGAATGATGCAATCGTTGCTGGATTTTTCCAAAAGAAAAGCTGCCAGCAACTAGGGCCCTGGAAGTACTTAGAGCCTCAAACGCCACCTTGAACATATTACTGAGACCCTGGGGAAAGGACTTCGTTTTTCCCATGGAAAATGGCCTTCATTTGTGGCCACTTGGCCTGGCAGGCAGGGCAGTGCCAAGCCAGGAATCTACAAACTGTGCTGGATCCTTCCAGAACGAAAGCTGCCAGCAACTAGGACCCTGCAAGTCCTTAGAGCCCCAGATGCCACCTGTCATCTGACACCCAGAGCCTGGGCCAATGACTTCGTTTTCCCCATGGAAAATGGCCTCCATTTCTGGCCACTCGCCCTGACCAAGAGGGTGGTGCCCAGCAAGAAATTTGCAAGCTTTGCTGGATTGCTCCAAATCGAAAGCTGCCACTTGTTGTTGTTCTATTTCTCTAGAGTCCCATCATGCTGTTCTCAGATTGCTAAAGTCCATACCTCCTCGGTGTGTTCTTATGGCTGCAGATCTTCACAGCACAGACGCTTTCTTCTGCATGCTGTTCTTTCCCAGTTCAGGGCTCCTTCAAGGCTCTCCCTGAATGGCTACGCCGCCCCCTTTTATCCCAGTTCTCTTCAATGCTCACAGCTGCAGCCCATCAAGGACAACCAGGACCTGTGGGACAGATATTCAAATAGAATCCATTTCCTCTACTCTAGCCAGTAAGTACTACCCTACAAGTCCTCAGAACCCCAAAGGCCACCTTTCATCTGACACCCAGACCCTGGGGAAAGGACTTCTTTTTCCCATGGCAAATGGCCTCCCTTGGCAGCCACTCACCCTGGCAGAAAGTGGGAGCCTAGCTAGAATGATGCAATCGTTGCTGGATTTTTCCAAAAGAAAAGCTGCCAGCAACTAGGGCCCTGGAAGTACTTAGAGCCTCAAACGCCACCTTGAACATATTACTGAGACCCTGGGGAAAGGACTTCGTTTTTCCCATGGAAAATGGCCTTCATTTGTGGCCACTTGGCCTGGCAGGCAGGGCAGTGCCAAGCCAGGAATCTACAAACTGTGCTGGATCCTTCCAGAACGAAAGCTGCCAGCAACTAGGACCCTGCAAGTCCTTACAGCCCCAGATGCCACCAGTCATCTGACACCCAGAGCCTGGGCCAATGACTTCGTTTTCCCCATGGAAAATGGCCTCCATTTCTGGCCACTCGCCCTGACCAAGAGGGTGGTGCCCAGCAAGAAATTTGCAAGCTTTGCTGGATTGCTCCAAATCGAAAGCTGCCACTTGTTGTTGTTCTATTTCTCTAGAGTCCCATCATGCTGTTCTCAGATTGCTAAAGTCCATACCTCCTCGGTGTGTTCTTATGGCTGCAGATCTTCACAGCACAGACGCTTTCTTCTGCATGCTGTTCTTTCCCAGTTCAGGGCTCCTTCAAGGCTCTCCCTGAATGGCTACGCCGCCCCCTTTTATCCCAGTTCTCTTCAATGCTCACAGCTGCAGCCCATCAAGGACAACCAGGACCTGTGGGACAGATATTCAAATAGAATCCATTTCCTCTACTCTAGCCAGTAAGTACTACCCTACAAGTCCTCAGAACCCCAAAGGCCACCTTTCATCTGACACCCAGACCCTGGGGAAAGGACTTCTTTTTCCCATGGCAAATGGCCTCCCTTGGCAGCCACTCACCCTGGCAGAAAGTGGGAGCCTAGCTAGAATGATGCAATCGTTGCTGGATTTTTCCAAAAGAAAAGCTGCCAGCAACTAGGGCCCTGGAAGTACTTAGAGCCTCAAACGCCACCTTGAACATATTACTGAGACCCTGGGGAAAGGACTTCGTTTTTCCCATGGAAAATGGCCTTCATTTCTGGCCACTTGGCCTGGCAGGCAGGGCAGTGCCAAGCCAGGAATCTACAAACTCTGCTGGATCCTTCCAGAACGAAAGCTGCCAGCAACTAGGACCCTGCAAGTCCTTACAGCCCCAGATGCCACCAGTCATCTGACACCCAGAGCCTGGGCCAATGACTTCGTTTTCCCCATGGAAAATGGCCTCCATTTCTGGCCACTCGCCCTGACCAAGAGGGTGGTGCCCAGCAAGAAATTTGCAAGCTTTGCTGGATTGCTCCAAATCGAAAGCTGCCACTTGTTGTTGTTCTATTTCTCTAGAGTCCCATCATGCTGTTCTCAGATTGCTAAAGTCCATACCTCCTCGGTGTGTTCTTATGGCTGCAGATCTTCACAGCACAGACGCTTTCTTCTGCATGCTGTTCTTTCCCAGTTCAGGGCTCCTTCAAGGCTCTCCCTGAATGGCTACGCCGCCCCCTTTTATCCCAGTTCTCTTCAATGCTCACAGCTGCAGCCCATCAAGGACAACCAGGACCTGTGGGACAGATATTCAAATAGAATCCATTTCCTCTACTCTAGCCAGTAAGTACTACCCTACAAGTCCTCAGAACCCCAAAGGCCACCTTTCATCTGACACCCAGACCCTGGGGAAAGGACTTCTTTTTCCCATGGCAAATGGCCTCCCTTGGCAGCCACTCACCCTGGCAGAAAGTGGGAGCCTAGCTAGAATGATGCAATCGTTGCTGGATTTTTCCAAAAGAAAAGCTGCCAGCAACTAGGGCCCTGGAAGTACTTAGAGCCTCAAACGCCACCTTGAACATATTACTGAGACCCTGGGGAAAGGACTTCGTTTTTCCCATGGAAAATGGCCTTCATTTCTGGCCACTTGGCCTGGCAGGCAGGGCAGTGCCAAGCCAGGAATCTACAAACTCTGCTGGATCCTTCCAGAACGAAAGCTGCCAGCAACTAGGACCCTGCAAGTCCTTAGAGCCCCAGATGCCACCTGTCATCTGACACCCAGAGCCTGGGCCAATGACTTCGTTTTCCCCATGGAAAATGGCCTCCATTTCTGGCCACTCGCCCTGACCAAGAGGGTGGTGCCCAGCAAGAAATTTGCAAGCTTTGCTGGATTGCTCCAAATCGAAAGCTGCCACTTGTTGTTGTTCTATTTCTCTAGAGTCCCATCATGCTGTTCTCAGATTGCTAAAGTCCATACCTCCTCGGTGTGTTCTTATGGCTGCAGATCTTCACAGCACAGACGCTTTCTTCTGCATGCTGTTCTTTCCCAGTTCAGGGCTCCTTCAAGGCTCTCCCTGAATGGCTACGCCGCCCCCTTTTATCCCAGTTCTCTTCAATGCTCACAGCTGCAGCCCATCAAGGACAACCAGGACCTGTGGGGCAAAGCCTCTAGACAGATATTCAAATAGAATCCATTTCCTCTACTCTAGCCAGTAAGTACTACCCTACAAGTCCTCAGAACCCCAAAGGCCACCTTTCATCTGACACCCAGACCCTGGGGAAAGGACTTCTTTTTCCCATGGCAAATGGCCTCCCTTGGCAGCCACTCACCCTGGCAGAAAGTGGGAGCCTAGCAAAAATGATGAAATCGTTGCTGGATTTTTCCAAAAGAAAAGCTGGCAGCAACTAGGGCCCTGGAAGTACTTAGAGCCTCAAACGCCACCTTGAACATATTACTGAGACCCTGGGGAAAGGACTTCGTTTTTCCCATGGAAAATGGCCTTCATTTGTGGCCACTTGGCCTGGCAGGCAGGGCAGTGCCAAGCCAGGAATCTACAAACTGTGCTGGATCCTTCCAGAACGAAAGCTGCCAGCAACTAGGACCCTGCAAGTCCTTACAGCCCCAGATGCCACCAGTCATCTGACACCCAGAGCCTGGGCCAATGACTTCGTTTTCCCCATGGAAAATGGCCTCCATTTCTGGCCACTCGCCCTGACCAAGAGGGTGGTGCCCAGCAAGAAATTTGCAAGCTTTGCTGGATTGCTCCAAATCGAAAGCTGCCACTTGTTGTTGTTCTATTTCTCTAGAGTCCCATCATGCTGTTCTCAGATTGCTAAAGTCCATACCTCCTCGGTGTGTTCTTATGGCTGCAGATCTTCACAGCACAGACGCTTTCTTCTGCATGCTGTTCTTTCCCAGTTCAGGGCTCCTTCAAGGCTCTCCCTGAATGGCTACGCCGCCCCCTTTTATCCCAGTTCTCTTCAATGCTCACAGCTGCAGCCCATCAAGGACAACCAGGACCTGTGGGACAGATATTCAAATAGAATCCATTTCCTCTACTCTAGCCAGTAAGTACTACCCTACAAGTCCTCAGAACCCCAAAGGCCACCTTTCATCTGACACCCAGACCCTGGGGAAAGGACTTCTTTTTCCCATGGCAAATGGCCTCCCTTGGCAGCCACTCACCCTGGCAGAAAGTGGGAGCCTAGCTAGAATGATGCAATCGTTGCTGGATTTTTCCAAAAGAAAAGCTGGCAGCAACTAGGGCCCTGGAAGTACTTAGAGCCTCAAACGCCACCTTGAACATATTCCTGAGACCCTGGGGAAAGGACTTCGTTTTTCCCATGGAAAATGGCCTTCATTTGTGGCCACTTGGCCTGGCAGGCAGGGCAGTGCCAAGCCAGGAATCTACAAACTGTGCTGGATCCTTCCAGAACGAAAGCTGCCAGCAACTAGGACCCTGCAAGTCCTTACAGCCCCAGATGCCACCAGTCATCTGACACCCAGAGCCTGGGCCAATGACTTCGTTTTCCCCATGGAAAATGGCCTCCATTTCTGGCCACTCGCCCTGACCAAGAGGGTGGTGCCCAGCAAGAAATTTGCAAGCTTTGCTGGATTGCTCCAAATCGAAAGCTGCCACTTGTTGTTGTTCTATTTCTCTAGAGTCCCATCATGCTGTTCTCAGATTGCTAAAGTCCATACCTCCTCGGTGTGTTCTTATGGCTGCAGATCTTCACAGCACAGACGCTTTCTTCTGCATGCTGTTCTTTCCCAGTTCAGGGCTCCTTCAAGGCTCTCCCTGAATGGCTACGCCGCCCCCTTTTATCCCAGTTCTCTTCAATGCTCACAGCTGCAGCCCATCAAGGACAACCAGGACCTGTGGGACAGATATTCAAATAGAATCCATTTCCTCTACTCTAGCCAGTAAGTACTACCCTACAAGTCCTCAGAACCCCAAAGGCCACCTTTCATCTGACACCCAGACCCTGGGGAAAGGACTTCTTTTTCCCATGGCAAATGGCCTCCCTTGGCAGCCACTCACCCTGGCAGAAAGTGGGAGCCTAGCTAGAATGATGCAATCGTTGCTGGATTTTTCCAAAAGAAAAGCTGGCAGCAACTAGGGCCCTGGAAGTACTTAGAGCCTCAAACGCCACCTTGAACATATTACTGAGACCCTGGGGAAAGGACTTCGTTTTTCCCATGGAAAATGGCCTTCATTTGTGGCCACTTGGCCTGGCAGGCAGGGCAGTGCCAAGCCAGGAATCTACAAACTGTGCTGGATCCTTCCAGAACGAAAGCTGCCAGCAACTAGGACCCTGCAAGTCCTTAGAGCCCCAGATGCCACCTGTCATCTGACACCCAGAGCCTGGGCCAATGACTTCGTTTTCCCCATGGAAAATGGCCTCCATTTCTGGCCACTCGCCCTGACCAAGAGGGTGGTGCCCAGCAAGAAATTTGCAAGCTTTGCTGGATTGCTCCAAATCGAAAGCTGCCACTTGTTGTTGTTCTATTTCTCTAGAGTCCCATCATGCTGTTCTCAGATTGCTAAAGTCCATACCTCCTCGGTGTGTTCTTATGGCTGCAGATCTTCACAGCACAGACGCTTTCTTCTGCATGCTGTTCTTTCCCAGTTCAGGGCTCCTTCAAGGCTCTCCCTGAATGGCTACGCCGCCCCCTTTTATCCCAGTTCTCTTCAATGCTCACAGCTGCAGCCCATCAAGGACAACCAGGACCTGTGTGGCAAAGCCTCTAGACAGATATTCAAATAGAATCCATTTCCTCTACTCTAGCCAGTAAGTACTACCCTACAAGTCCTCAGAACCCCAAAGGCCACCTTTCATCTGACACCCAGACCCTGGGGAAAGGACTTCTTTTTCCCATGGCAAATGGCCTCCCTTGGCAGCCACTCACCCTGGCAGAAAGTGGGAGCCTAGCTAGAATGATGCAATCGTTGCTGGATTTTTCCAAAAGAAAAGCTGGCAGCAACTAGGGCCCTGGAAGTACTTAGAGCCTCAAACGCCACCTTGAACATATTACTGAGACCCTGGGGAAAGGACTTCGTTTTTCCCATGGAAAATGGCCTTCATTTGTGGCCACTTGGCCTGGCAGGCAGGGCAGTGCCAAGCCAGGAATCTACAAACTGTGCTGGATCCTTCCAGAACGAAAGCTGCCAGCAACTAGGACCCTGCAAGTCCTTACAGCCCCAGATGCCACCTGTCATCTGACACCCAGAGCCTGGGCCAATGACTTCGTTTTCCCCATGGAAAATGGCCTCCATTTCTGGCCACTCGCCCTGACCAAGAGGGTGGTGCCCAGCAAGAAATTTGCAAGCTTTGCTGGATTGCTCCAAATCGAAAGCTGCCACTTGTTGTTGTTCTATTTCTCTAGAGTCCCATCATGCTGTTCTCAGATTGCTAAAGTCCATACCTCCTCGGTGTGTTCTTATGGCTGCAGATCTTCACAGCACAGACGCTTTCTTCTGCATGCTGTTCTTTCCCAGTTCAGGGCTCCTTCAAGGCTCTCCCTGAATGGCTACGCCGCCCCCTTTTATCCCAGTTCTCTTCAATGCTCACAGCTGCAGCCCATCAAGGACAACCAGGACCTGTGGGACAGATATTCAAATAGAATCCATTTCCTCTACTCTAGCCAGTAAGTACTACCCTACAAGTCCTCAGAACCCCAAAGGCCACCTTTCATCTGACACCCAGACCCTGGGGAAAGGACTTCTTTTTCCCATGGCAAATGGCCTCCCTTGGCAGCCACTCACCCTGGCAGAAAGTGGGAGCCTAGCTAGAATGATGCAATCGTTGCTGGATTTTTCCAAAAGAAAAGCTGGCAGCAACTAGGGCCCTGGAAGTACTTAGAGCCTCAAACGCCACCTTGAACATATTACTGAGACCCTGGGGAAAGGACTTCGTTTTTCCCATGGAAAATGGCCTTCATTTCTGGCCACTTGGCCTGGCAGGCAGGGCAGTGCCAAGCCAGGAATCTACAAACTCTGCTGGATCCTTCCAGAACGAAAGCTGCCAGCAACTAGGACCCTGCAAGTCCTTACAGCCCCAGATGCCACCAGTCATCTGACACCCAGAGCCTGGGCCAATGACTTCGTTTTCCCCATGGAAAATGGCCTCCATTTCTGGCCACTCGCCCTGACCAAGAGGGTGGTGCCCAGCAAGAAATTTGCAAGCTTTGCTGGATTGCTCCAAATCGAAAGCTGCCACTTGTTGTTGTTCTATTTCTCTAGAGTCCCATCATGCTGTTCTCAGATTGCTAAAGTCCATACCTCCTCGGTGTGTTCTTATGGCTGCAGATCTTCACAGCACAGACGCTTTCTTCTGCATGCTGTTCTTTCCCAGTTCAGGGCTCCTTCAAGGCTCTCCCTGAATGGCTACGCCGCCCCCTTTTATCCCAGTTCTCTTCAATGCTCACAGCTGCAGCCCATCAAGGACAACCAGGACCTGTGGGACAGATATTCAAATAGAATCCATTTCCTCTACTCTAGCCAGTAAGTACTACCCTACAAGTCCTCAGAACCCCAAAGGCCACCTTTCATCTGACACCCAGACCCTGGGGAAAGGACTTCTTTTTCCCATGGCAAATGGCCTCCCTTGGCAGCCACTCACCCTGGCAGAAAGTGGGAGCCTAGCTAGAATGATGCAATCGTTGCTGGATTTTTCCAAAAGAAAAGCTGCCAGCAACTAGGGCCCTGGAAGTACTTAGAGCCTCAAACGCCACCTTGAACATATTACTGAGACCCTGGGGAAAGGACTTCGTTTTTCCCATGGAAAATGGCCTTCATTTCTGGCCACTTGGCCTGGCAGGCAGGGCAGTGCCAAGCCAGGAATCTACAAACTCTGCTGGATCCTTCCAGAACGAAAGCTGCCAGCAACTAGGACCCTGCAAGTCCTTAGAGCCCCAGATGCCACCTGTCATCTGACACCCAGAGCCTGGGCCAATGACTTCGTTTTCCCCATGGAAAATGGCCTCCATTTCTGGCCACTCGCCCTGACCAAGAGGGTGGTGCCCAGCAAGAAATTTGCAAGCTTTGCTGGATTGCTCCAAATCGAAAGCTGCCACTTGTTGTTGTTCTATTTCTCTAGAGTCCCATCATGCTGTTCTCAGATTGCTAAAGTCCATACCTCCTCGGTGTGTTCTTATGGCTGCAGATCTTCACAGCACAGACGCTTTCTTCTGCATGCTGTTCTTTCCCAGTTCAGGGCTCCTTCAAGGCTCTCCCTGAATGGCTACGCCGCCCCCTTTTATCCCAGTTCTCTTCAATGCTCACAGCTGCAGCCCATCAAGGACAACCAGGACCTGTGGGGCAAAGCCTCTAGACAGATATTCAAATAGAATCCATTTCCTCTACTCTAGCCAGTAAGTACTACCCTACAAGTCCTCAGAACCCCAAAGGCCACCTTTCATCTGACACCCAGACCCTGGGGAAAGGACTTCTTTTTCCCATGGCAAATGGCCTCCCTTGGCAGCCACTCACCCTGGCAGAAAGTGGGAGCCTAGCAAAAATGATGAAATCGTTGCTGGATTTTTCCAAAAGAAAAGCTGGCAGCAACTAGGGCCCTGGAAGTACTTAGAGCCTCAAACGCCACCTTGAACATATTACTGAGACCCTGGGGAAAGGACTTCGTTTTTCCCATGGAAAATGGCCTTCATTTCTGGCCACTTGGCCTGGCAGGCAGGGCAGTGCCAAGCCAGGAATCTACAAACTCTGCTGGATCCTTCCAGAACGAAAGCTGCCAGCAACTAGGACCCTGCAAGTCCTTACAGCCCCAGATGCCACCTGTCATCTGACACCCAGAGCCTGGGCCAATGACTTCGTTTTCCCCATGGAAAATGGCCTCCATTTCTGGCCACTCGCCCTGACCAAGAGGGTGGTGCCCAGCAAGAAATTTGCAAGCTTTGCTGGATTGCTCCAAATCGAAAGCTGCCACTTGTTGTTGTTCTATTTCTCTAGAGTCCCATCATGCTGTTCTCAGATTGCTAAAGTCCATACCTCCTCGGTGTGTTCTTATGGCTGCAGATCTTCACAGCACAGACGCTTTCTTCTGCATGCTGTTCTTTCCCAGTTCAGGGCTCCTTCAAGGCTCTCCCTGAATGGCTACGCCGCCCCCTTTTATCCCAGTTCTCTTCAATGCTCACAGCTGCAGCCCATCAAGGACAACCAGGACCTGTGGGACAGATATTCAAATAGAATCCATTTCCTCTACTCTAGCCAGTAAGTACTACCCTACAAGTCCTCAGAACCCCAAAGGCCACCTTTCATCTGACACCCAGACCCTGGGGAAAGGACTTCTTTTTCCCATGGCAAATGGCCTCCCTTGGCAGCCACTCACCCTGGCAGAAAGTGGGAGCCTAGCTAGAATGATGCAATCGTTGCTGGATTTTTCCAAAAGAAAAGCTGGCAGCAACTAGGGCCCTGGAAGTACTTAGAGCCTCAAACGCCACCTTGAACATATTACTGAGACCCTGGGGAAAGGACTTCGTTTTTCCCATGGAAAATGGCCTTCATTTGTGGCCACTTGGCCTGGCAGGCAGGGCAGTGCCAAGCCAGGAATCTACAAACTGTGCTGGATCCTTCCAGAACGAAAGCTGCCAGCAACTAGGACCCTGCAAGTCCTTACAGCCCCAGATGCCACCAGTCATCTGACACCCAGAGCCTGGGCCAATGACTTCGTTTTCCCCATGGAAAATGGCCTCCATTTCTGGCCACTCGCCCTGACCAAGAGGGTGGTGCCCAGCAAGAAATTTGCAAGCTTTGCTGGATTGCTCCAAATCGAAAGCTGCCACTTGTTGTTGTTCTATTTCTCTAGAGTCCCATCATGCTGTTCTCAGATTGCTAAAGTCCATACCTCCTCGGTGTGTTCTTATGGCTGCAGATCTTCACAGCACAGACGCTTTCTTCTGCATGCTGTTCTTTCCCAGTTCAGGGCTCCTTCAAGGCTCTCCCTGAATGGCTACGCCGCCCCCTTTTATCCCAGTTCTCTTCAATGCTCACAGCTGCAGCCCATCAAGGACAACCAGGACCTGTGGGGCAAAGCCTCTAGACAGATATTCAAATAGAATCCATTTCCTCTACTCTAGCCAGTAAGTACTACCCTACAAGTCCTCAGAACCCCAAAGGCCACCTTTCATCTGACACCCAGACCCTGGGGAAAGGACTTCTTTTTCCCATGGCAAATGGCCTCCCTTGGCAGCCACTCACCCTGGCAGAAAGTGGGAGCCTAGCTAGAATGATGCAATCGTTGCTGGATTTTTCCAAAAGAAAAGCTGGCAGCAACTAGGGCCCTGGAAGTACTTAGAGCCTCAAACGCCACCTTGAACATATTACTGAGACCCTGGGGAAAGGACTTCGTTTTTCCCATGGAAAATGGCCTTCATTTCTGGCCACTTGGCCTGGCAGGCAGGGCAGTGCCAAGCCAGGAATCTACAAACTGTGCTGGATCCTTCCAGAACGAAAGCTGCCAGCAACTAGGACCCTGCAAGTCCTTACAGCCCCAGATGCCACCTGTCATCTGACACCCAGAGCCTGGGCCAATGACTTCGTTTTCCCCATGGAAAATGGCCTCCATTTCTGGCCACTCGCCCTGACCAAGAGGGTGGTGCCCAGCAAGAAATTTGCAAGCTTTGCTGGATTGCTCCAAATCGAAAGCTGCCACTTGTTGTTGTTCTATTTCTCTAGAGTCCCATCATGCTGTTCTCAGATTGCTAAAGTCCATACCTCCTCGGTGTGTTCTTATGGCTGCAGATCTTCACAGCACAGACGCTTTCTTCTGCATGCTGTTCTTTCCCAGTTCAGGGCTCCTTCAAGGCTCTCCCTGAATGGCTACGCCGCCCCCTTTTATCCCAGTTCTCTTCAATGCTCACAGCTGCAGCCCATCAAGGACAACCAGGACCTGTGGGACAGATATTCAAATAGAATCCATTTCCTCTACTCTAGCCAGTAAGTACTACCCTACAAGTCCTCAGAACCCCAAAGGCCACCTTTCATCTGACACCCAGACCCTGGGGAAAGGACTTCTTTTTCCCATGGCAAATGGCCTCCCTTGGCAGCCACTCACCCTGGCAGAAAGTGGGAGCCTAGCTAGAATGATGCAATCGTTGCTGGATTTTTCCAAAAGAAAAGCTGCCAGCAACTAGGGCCCTGGAAGTACTTAGAGCCTCAAACGCCACCTTGAACATATTACTGAGACCCTGGGGAAAGGACTTCGTTTTTCCCATGGAAAATGGCCTTCATTTGTGGCCACTTGGCCTGGCAGGCAGGGCAGTGCCAAGCCAGGAATCTACAAACTCTGCTGGATCCTTCCAGAACGAAAGCTGCCAGCAACTAGGACCCTGCAAGTCCTTAGAGCCCCAGATGCCACCAGTCATCTGACACCCAGAGCCTGGGCCAATGACTTCGTTTTCCCCATGGAAAATGGCCTCCATTTCTGGCCACTCGCCCTGACCAAGAGGGTGGTGCCCAGCAAGAAATTTGCAAGCTTTGCTGGATTGCTCCAAATCGAAAGCTGCCACTTGTTGTTGTTCTATTTCTCTAGAGTCCCATCATGCTGTTCTCAGATTGCTAAAGTCCATACCTCCTCGGTGTGTTCTTATGGCTGCAGATCTTCACAGCACAGACGCTTTCTTCTGCATGCTGTTCTTTCCCAGTTCAGGGCTCCTTCAAGGCTCTCCCTGAATGGCTACGCCGCCCCCTTTTATCCCAGTTCTCTTCAATGCTCACAGCTGCAGCCCATCAAGGACAACCAGGACCTGTGGGACAGATATTCAAATAGAATCCATTTCCTCTACTCTAGCCAGTAAGTACTACCCTACAAGTCCTCAGAACCCCAAAGGCCACCTTTCATCTGACACCCAGACCCTGGGGAAAGGACTTCTTTTTCCCATGGCAAATGGCCTCCCTTGGCAGCCACTCACCCTGGCAGAAAGTGGGAGCCTAGCTAGAATGATGCAATCGTTGCTGGATTTTTCCAAAAGAAAAGCTGCCAGCAACTAGGGCCCTGGAAGTACTTAGAGCCTCAAACGCCACCTTGAACATATTACTGAGACCCTGGGGAAAGGACTTCGTTTTTCCCATGGAAAATGGCCTTCATTTGTGGCCACTTGGCCTGGCAGGCAGGGCAGTGCCAAGCCAGGAATCTACAAACTGTGCTGGATCCTTCCAGAACGAAAGCTGCCAGCAACTAGGACCCTGCAAGTCCTTAGAGCCCCAGATGCCACCTGTCATCTGACACCCAGAGCCTGGGCCAATGACTTCGTTTTCCCCATGGAAAATGGCCTCCATTTCTGGCCACTCGCCCTGACCAAGAGGGTGGTGCCCAGCAAGAAATTTGCAAGCTTTGCTGGATTGCTCCAAATCGAAAGCTGCCACTTGTTGTTGTTCTATTTCTCTAGAGTCCCATCATGCTGTTCTCAGATTGCTAAAGTCCATACCTCCTCGGTGTGTTCTTATGGCTGCAGATCTTCACAGCACAGACGCTTTCTTCTGCATGCTGTTCTTTCCCAGTTCAGGGCTCCTTCAAGGCTCTCCCTGAATGGCTACGCCGCCCCCTTTTATCCCAGTTCTCTTCAATGCTCACAGCTGCAGCCCATCAAGGACAACCAGGACCTGTGGGGCAAAGCCTCTAGACAGATATTCAAATAGAATCCATTTCCTCTACTCTAGCCAGTAAGTACTACCCTACAAGTCCTCAGAACCCCAAAGGCCACCTTTCATCTGACACCCAGACCCTGGGGAAAGGACTTCTTTTTCCCATGGCAAATGGCCTCCCTTGGCAGCCACTCACCCTGGCAGAAAGTGGGAGCCTAGCAAAAATGATGAAATCGTTGCTGGATTTTTCCAAAAGAAAAGCTGGCAGCAACTAGGGCCCTGGAAGTACTTAGAGCCTCAAACGCCACCTTGAACATATTACTGAGACCCTGGGGAAAGGACTTCGTTTTTCCCATGGAAAATGGCCTTCATTTCTGGCCACTTGGCCTGGCAGGCAGGGCAGTGCCAAGCCAGGAATCTACAAACTCTGCTGGATCCTTCCAGAACGAAAGCTGCCAGCAACTAGGACCCTGCAAGTCCTTACAGCCCCAGATGCCACCAGTCATCTGACACCCAGAGCCTGGGCCAATGACTTCGTTTTCCCCATGGAAAATGGCCTCCATTTCTGGCCACTCGCCCTGACCAAGAGGGTGGTGCCCAGCAAGAAATTTGCAAGCTTTGCTGGATTGCTCCAAATCTAAAGCTGCCACTTGTTGTTGTTCTATTTCTCTAGAGTCCCATCATGCTGTTCTCAGATTGCTAAAGTCCATACCTCCTCGGTGTGTTCTTATGGCTGCAGATCTTCACAGCACAGACGCTTTCTTCTGCATGCTGTTCTTTCCCAGTTCACGGCTCCTTCAAGGCTCTCCCTGAATGGCTACGCCGCCCCCTTTTATCCCAGTTCTCTTCAATGCTCACAGCTGCAGCCCATCAAGGACAACCAGGACCTGTGGGACAGATATTCAAATAGAATCCATTTCCTCTACTCTAGCCAGTAAGTACTACCCTACAAGTCCTCAGAACCCCAAAGGCCACCTTTCATCTGACACCCAGACCCTGGGGAAAGGACTTCTTTTTCCCATGGCAAATGGCCTCCCTTGGCAGCCACTCACCCTGGCAGAAAGTGGGAGCCTAGCTAGAATGATGCAATCGTTGCTGGATTTTTCCAAAAGAAAAGCTGGCAGCAACTAGGGCCCTGGAAGTACTTAGAGCCTCAAACGCCACCTTGAACATATTACTGAGACCCTGGGGAAAGGACTTCGTTTTTCCCATGGAAAATGGCCTTCATTTCTGGCCACTTGGCCTGGCAGGCAGGGCAGTGCCAAGCCAGGAATCTACAAACTCTGCTGGATCCTTCCAGAACGAAAGCTGCCAGCAACTAGGACCCTGCAAGTCCTTACAGCCCCAGATGCCACCAGTCATCTGACACCCAGAGCCTGGGCCAATGACTTCGTTTTCCCCATGGAAAATGGCCTCCATTTCTGGCCACTCGCCCTGACCAAGAGGGTGGTGCCCAGCAAGAAATTTGCAAGCTTTGCTGGATTGCTCCAAATCGAAAGCTGCCACTTGTTGTTGTTCTATTTCTCTAGAGTCCCATCATGCTGTTCTCAGATTGCTAAAGTCCATACCTCCTCGGTGTGTTCTTATGGCTGCAGATCTTCACAGCACAGACGCTTTCTTCTGCATGCTGTTCTTTCCCAGTTCACGGCTCCTTCAAGGCTCTCCCTGAATGGCTACGCCGCCCCCTTTTATCCCAGTTCTCTTCAATGCTCACAGCTGCAGCCCATCAAGGACAACCAGGACCTGTGGGACAGATATTCAAATAGAATCCATTTCCTCTACTCTAGCCAGTAAGTACTACCCTACAAGTCCTCAGAACCCCAAAGGCCACCTTTCATCTGACACCCAGACCCTGGGGAAAGGACTTCTTTTTCCCATGGCAAATGGCCTCCCTTGGCAGCCACTCACCCTGGCAGAAAGTGGGAGCCTAGCTAGAATGATGCAATCGTTGCTGGATTTTTCCAAAAGAAAAGCTGGCAGCAACTAGGGCCCTGGAAGTACTTAGAGCCTCAAACGCCACCTTGAACATATTACTGAGACCCTGGGGAAAGGACATCTTTTTCCCATGGAAAATGGCCTTCATTTCTGGCCACTTGGCCTGGCAGGCAGGGCAGTGCCAAGCCAGGAATCTACAAACTCTGCTGGATCCTTCCAGAACGAAAGCTGCCAGCAACTAGGACCCTGCAAGTCCTTAGAGCCCCAGATGCCACCTGTCATCTGACACCCAGAGCCTGGGCCAATGACTTCGTTTTCCCCATGGAAAATGGCCTCCATTTCTGGCCACTCGCCCTGACCAAGAGGGTGGTGCCCAGCAAGAAATTTGCAAGCTTTGCTGGATTGCTCCAAATCGAAAGCTGCCACTTGTTGTTGTTCTATTTCTCTAGAGTCCCATCATGCTGTTCTCAGATTGCTAAAGTCCATACCTCCTCGGTGTGTTCTTATGGCTGCAGATCTTCACAGCACAGACGCTTTCTTCTGCATGCTGTTCTTTCCCAGTTCAGGGCTCCTTCAAGGCTCTCCCTGAATGGCTACGCCGCCCCCTTTTATCCCAGTTCTCTTCAATGCTCACAGCTGCAGCCCATCAAGGACAACCAGGACCTGTGGGACAGATATTCAAATAGAATCCATTTCCTCTACTCTAGCCAGTAAGTACTACCCTACAAGTCCTCAGAACCCCAAAGGCCACCTTTCATCTGACACCCAGACCCTGGGGAAAGGACTTCTTTTTCCCATGGCAAATGGCCTCCCTTGGCAGCCACTCACCCTGGCAGAAAGTGGGAGCCTAGCTAGAATGATGCAATCGTTGCTGGATTTTTCCAAAAGAAAAGCTGCCAGCAACTAGGGCCCTGGAAGTACTTAGAGCCTCAAACGCCACCTTGAACATATTACTGAGACCCTGGGGAAAGGACTTCGTTTTTCCCATGGAAAATGGCCTTCATTTGTGGCCACTTGGCCTGGCAGGCAGGGCAGTGCCAAGCCAGGAATCTACAAACTGTGCTGGATCCTTCCAGAACGAAAGCTGCCAGCAACTAGGACCCTGCAAGTCCTTAGAGCCCCAGATGCCACCTGTCATCTGACACCCAGAGCCTGGGCCAATGACTTCGTTTTCCCCATGGAAAATGGCCTCCATTTCTGGCCACTCGCCCTGACCAAGAGGGTGGTGCCCAGCAAGAAATTTGCAAGCTTTGCTGGATTGCTCCAAATCGAAAGCTGCCACTTGTTGTTGTTCTATTTCTCTAGAGTCCCATCATGCTGTTCTCAGATTGCTAAAGTCCATACCTCCTCGGTGTGTTCTTATGGCTGCAGATCTTCACAGCACAGACGCTTTCTTCTGCATGCTGTTCTTTCCCAGTTCAGGGCTCCTTCAAGGCTCTCCCTGAATGGCTACGCCGCCCCCTTTTATCCCAGTTCTCTTCAATGCTCACAGCTGCAGCCCATCAAGGACAACCAGGACCTGTGGGGCAAAGCCTCTAGACAGATATTCAAATAGAATCCATTTCCTCTACTCTAGCCAGTAAGTACTACCCTACAAGTCCTCAGAACCCCAAAGGCCACCTTTCATCTGACACCCAGACCCTGGGGAAAGGACTTCTTTTTCCCATGGCAAATGGCCTCCCTTGGCAGCCACTCACCCTGGCAGAAAGTGGGAGCCTAGCAAAAATGATGAAATCGTTGCTGGATTTTTCCAAAAGAAAAGCTGGCAGCAACTAGGGCCCTGGAAGTACTTAGAGCCTCAAACGCCACCTTGAACATATTACTGAGACCCTGGGGAAAGGACTTCGTTTTTCCCATGGAAAATGGCCTTCATTTCTGGCCACTTGGCCTGGCAGGCAGGGCAGTGCCAAGCCAGGAATCTACAAACTCTGCTGGATCCTTCCAGAACGAAAGCTGCCAGCAACTAGGACCCTGCAAGTCCTTACAGCCCCAGATGCCACCAGTCATCTGACACCCAGAGCCTGGGCCAATGACTTCGTTTTCCCCATGGAAAATGGCCTCCATTTCTGGCCACTCGCCCTGACCAAGAGGGTGGTGCCCAGCAAGAAATTTGCAAGCTTTGCTGGATTGCTCCAAATCTAAAGCTGCCACTTGTTGTTGTTCTATTTCTCTAGAGTCCCATCATGCTGTTCTCAGATTGCTAAAGTCCATACCTCCTCGGTGTGTTCTTATGGCTGCAGATCTTCACAGCACAGACGCTTTCTTCTGCATGCTGTTCTTTCCCAGTTCACGGCTCCTTCAAGGCTCTCCCTGAATGGCTACGCCGCCCCCTTTTATCCCAGTTCTCTTCAATGCTCACAGCTGCAGCCCATCAAGGACAACCAGGACCTGTGGGACAGATATTCAAATAGAATCCATTTCCTCTACTCTAGCCAGTAAGTACTACCCTACAAGTCCTCAGAACCCCAAAGGCCACCTTTCATCTGACACCCAGACCCTGGGGAAAGGACTTCTTTTTCCCATGGCAAATGGCCTCCCTTGGCAGCCACTCACCCTGGCAGAAAGTGGGAGCCTAGCTAGAATGATGCAATCGTTGCTGGATTTTTCCAAAAGAAAAGCTGGCAGCAACTAGGGCCCTGGAAGTACTTAGAGCCTCAAACGCCACCTTGAACATATTACTGAGACCCTGGGGAAAGGACTTCGTTTTTCCCATGGAAAATGGCCTTCATTTCTGGCCACTTGGCCTGGCAGGCAGGGCAGTGCCAAGCCAGGAATCTACAAACTGTGCTGGATCCTTCCAGAACGAAAGCTGCCAGCAACTAGGACCCTGCAAGTCCTTACAGCCCCAGATGCCACCAGTCATCTGACACCCAGAGCCTGGGCCAATGACTTCGTTTTCCCCATGGAAAATGGCCTCCATTTCTGGCCACTCGCCCTGACCAAGAGGGTGGTGCCCAGCAAGAAATTTGCAAGCTTTGCTGGATTGCTCCAAATCGAAAGCTGCCACTTGTTGTTGTTCTATTTCTCTAGAGTCCCATCATGCTGTTCTCAGATTGCTAAAGTCCATACCTCCTCGGTGTGTTCTTATGGCTGCAGATCTTCACAGCACAGACGCTTTCTTCTGCATGCTGTTCTTTCCCAGTTCACGGCTCCTTCAAGGCTCTCCCTGAATGGCTACGCCGCCCCCTTTTATCCCAGTTCTCTTCAATGCTCACAGCTGCAGCCCATCAAGGACAACCAGGACCTGTGGGACAGATATTCAAATAGAATCCATTTCCTCTACTCTAGCCAGTAAGTACTACCCTACAAGTCCTCAGAACCCCAAAGGCCACCTTTCATCTGACACCCAGACCCTGGGGAAAGGACTTCTTTTTCCCATGGCAAATGGCCTCCCTTGGCAGCCACTCACCCTGGCAGAAAGTGGGAGCCTAGCTAGAATGATGCAATCGTTGCTGGATTTTTCCAAAAGAAAAGCTGGCAGCAACTAGGGCCCTGGAAGTACTTAGAGCCTCAAACGCCACCTTGAACATATTACTGAGACCCTGGGGAAAGGACATCTTTTTCCCATGGAAAATGGCCTTCATTTCTGGCCACTTGGCCTGGCAGGCAGGGCAGTGCCAAGCCAGGAATCTACAAACTCTGCTGGATCCTTCCAGAACGAAAGCTGCCAGCAACTAGGACCCTGCAAGTCCTTAGAGCCCCAGATGCCACCTGTCATCTGACACCCAGAGCCTGGGCCAATGACTTCGTTTTCCCCATGGAAAATGGCCTCCATTTCTGGCCACTCGCCCTGACCAAGAGGGTGGTGCCCAGCAAGAAATTTGCAAGCTTTGCTGGATTGCTCCAAATCGAAAGCTGCCACTTGTTGTTGTTCTATTTCTCTAGAGTCCCATCATGCTGTTCTCAGATTGCTAAAGTCCATACCTCCTCGGTGTGTTCTTATGGCTGCAGATCTTCACAGCACAGACGCTTTCTTCTGCATGCTGTTCTTTCCCAGTTCAGGGCTCCTTCAAGGCTCTCCCTGAATGGCTACGCCGCCCCCTTTTATCCCAGTTCTCTTCAATGCTCACAGCTGCAGCCCATCAAGGACAACCAGGACCTGTGGGACAGATATTCAAATAGAATCCATTTCCTCTACTCTAGCCAGTAAGTACTACCCTACAAGTCCTCAGAACCCCAAAGGCCACCTTTCATCTGACACCCAGACCCTGGGGAAAGGACTTCTTTTTCCCATGGCAAATGGCCTCCCTTGGCAGCCACTCACCCTGGCAGAAAGTGGGAGCCTAGCTAGAATGATGCAATCGTTGCTGGATTTTTCCAAAAGAAAAGCTGCCAGCAACTAGGGCCCTGGAAGTACTTAGAGCCTCAAACGCCACCTTGAACATATTACTGAGACCCTGGGGAAAGGACTTCGTTTTTCCCATGGAAAATGGCCTTCATTTCTGGCCACTTGGCCTGGCAGGCAGGGCAGTGCCAAGCCAGGAATCTACAAACTCTGCTGGATCCTTCCAGAACGAAAGCTGCCAGCAACTAGGACCCTGCAAGTCCTTAGAGCCCCAGATGCCACCTGTCATCTGACACCCAGAGCCTGGGCCAATGACTTCGTTTTCCCCATGGAAAATGGCCTCCATTTCTGGCCACTCGCCCTGACCAAGAGGGTGGTGCCCAGCAAGAAATTTGCAAGCTTTGCTGGATTGCTCCAAATCGAAAGCTGCCACTTGTTGTTGTTCTATTTCTCTAGAGTCCCATCATGCTGTTCTCAGATTGCTAAAGTCCATACCTCCTCGGTGTGTTCTTATGGCTGCAGATCTTCACAGCACAGACGCTTTCTTCTGCATGCTGTTCTTTCCCAGTTCAGGGCTCCTTCAAGGCTCTCCCTGAATGGCTACGCCGCCCCCTTTTATCCCAGTTCTCTTCAATGCTCACAGCTGCAGCCCATCAAGGACAACCAGGACCTGTGGGGCAAAGCCTCTAGACAGATATTCAAATAGAATCCATTTCCTCTACTCTAGCCAGTAAGTACTACCCTACAAGTCCTCAGAACCCCAAAGGCCACCTTTCATCTGACACCCAGACCCTGGGGAAAGGACTTCTTTTTCCCATGGCAAATGGCCTCCCTTGGCAGCCACTCACCCTGGCAGAAAGTGGGAGCCTAGCAAAAATGATGAAATCGTTGCTGGATTTTTCCAAAAGAAAAGCTGGCAGCAACTAGGGCCCTGGAAGTACTTAGAGCCTCAAACGCCACCTTGAACATATTACTGAGACCCTGGGGAAAGGACTTCGTTTTTCCCATGGAAAATGGCCTTCATTTCTGGCCACTTGGCCTGGCAGGCAGGGCAGTGCCAAGCCAGGAATCTACAAACTCTGCTGGATCCTTCCAGAACGAAAGCTGCCAGCAACTAGGACCCTGCAAGTCCTTAGAGCCCCAGATGCCACCTGTCATCTGACACCCAGAGCCTGGGCCAATGACTTCGTTTTCCCCATGGAAAATGGCCTCCATTTCTGGCCACTCGCCCTGACCAAGAGGGTGGTGCCCAGCAAGAAATTTGCAAGCTTTGCTGGATTGCTCCAAATCGAAAGCTGCCACTTGTTGTTGTTCTATTTCTCTAGAGTCCCATCATGCTGTTCTCAGATTGCTAAAGTCCATACCTCCTCGGTGTGTTCTTATGGCTGCAGATCTTCACAGCACAGACGCTTTCTTCTGCATGCTGTTCTTTCCCAGTTCAGGGCTCCTTCAAGGCTCTCCCTGAATGGCTACGCCGCCCCCTTTTATCCCAGTTCTCTTCAATGCTCACAGCTGCAGCCCATCAAGGACAACCAGGACCTGTGGGACAGATATTCAAATAGAATCCATTTCCTCTACTCTAGCCAGTAAGTACTACCCTACAAGTCCTCAGAACCCCAAAGGCCACCTTTCATCTGACACCCAGACCCTGGGGAAAGGACTTCTTTTTCCCATGGCAAATGGCCTCCCTTGGCAGCCACTCACCCTGGCAGAAAGTGGGAGCCTAGCTAGAATGATGCAATCGTTGCTGGATTTTTCCAAAAGAAAAGCTGGCAGCAACTAGGGCCCTGGAAGTACTTAGAGCCTCAAACGCCACCTTGAACATATTCCTGAGACCCTGGGGAAAGGACTTCGTTTTTCCCATGGAAAATGGCCTTCATTTGTGGCCACTTGGCCTGGCAGGCAGGGCAGTGCCAAGCCAGGAATCTACAAACTGTGCTGGATCCTTCCAGAACGAAAGCTGCCAGCAACTAGGACCCTGCAAGTCCTTACAGCCCCAGATGCCACCAGTCATCTGACACCCAGAGCCTGGGCCAATGACTTCGTTTTCCCCATGGAAAATGGCCTCCATTTCTGGCCACTCGCCCTGACCAAGAGGGTGGTGCCCAGCAAGAAATTTGCAAGCTTTGCTGGATTGCTCCAAATCGAAAGCTGCCACTTGTTGTTGTTCTATTTCTCTAGAGTCCCATCATGCTGTTCTCAGATTGCTAAAGTCCATACCTCCTCGGTGTGTTCTTATGGCTGCAGATCTTCACAGCACAGACGCTTTCTTCTGCATGCTGTTCTTTCCCAGTTCAGGGCTCCTTCAAGGCTCTCCCTGAATGGCTACGCCGCCCCCTTTTATCCCAGTTCTCTTCAATGCTCACAGCTGCAGCCCATCAAGGACAACCAGGACCTGTGGGGCAAAGCCTCTAGACAGATATTCAAATAGAATCCATTTCCTCTACTCTAGCCAGTAAGTACTACCCTACAAGTCCTCAGAACCCCAAAGGCCACCTTTCATCTGACACCCAGACCCTGGGGAAAGGACTTCTTTTTCCCATGGCAAATGGCCTCCCTTGGCAGCCACTCACCCTGGCAGAAAGTGGGAGCCTAGCTAGAATGATGCAATCGTTGCTGGATTTTTCCAAAAGAAAAGCTGGCAGCAACTAGGGCCCTGGAAGTACTTAGAGCCTCAAACGCCACCTTGAACATATTACTGAGACCCTGGGGAAAGGACTTCGTTTTTCCCATGGAAAATGGCCTTCATTTGTGGCCACTTGGCCTGGCAGGCAGGGCAGTGCCAAGCCAGGAATCTACAAACTCTGCTGGATCCTTCCAGAACGAAAGCTGCCAGCAACTAGGACCCTGCAAGTCCTTACAGCCCCAGATGCCACCTGTCATCTGACACCCAGAGCCTGGGCCAATGACTTCGTTTTCCCCATGGAAAATGGCCTCCATTTCTGGCCACTCGCCCTGACCAAGAGGGTGGTGCCCAGCAAGAAATTTGCAAGCTTTGCTGGATTGCTCCAAATCGAAAGCTGCCACTTGTTGTTGTTCTATTTCTCTAGAGTCCCATCATGCTGTTCTCAGATTGCTAAAGTCCATACCTCCTCGGTGTGTTCTTATGGCTGCAGATCTTCACAGCACAGACGCTTTCTTCTGCATGCTGTTCTTTCCCAGTTCAGGGCTCCTTCAAGGCTCTCCCTGAATGGCTACGCCGCCCCCTTTTATCCCAGTTCTCTTCAATGCTCACAGCTGCAGCCCATCAAGGACAACCAGGACCTGTGGGACAGATATTCAAATAGAATCCATTTCCTCTACTCTAGCCAGTAAGTACTACCCTACAAGTCCTCAGAACCCCAAAGGCCACCTTTCATCTGACACCCAGACCCTGGGGAAAGGACTTCTTTTTCCCATGGCAAATGGCCTCCCTTGGCAGCCACTCACCCTGGCAGAAAGTGGGAGCCTAGCTAGAATGATGCAATCGTTGCTGGATTTTTCCAAAAGAAAAGCTGCCAGCAACTAGGGCCCTGGAAGTACTTAGAGCCTCAAACGCCACCTTGAACATATTACTGAGACCCTGGGGAAAGGACTTCGTTTTTCCCATGGAAAATGGCCTTCATTTGTGGCCACTTGGCCTGGCAGGCAGGGCAGTGCCAAGCCAGGAATCTACAAACTCTGCTGGATCCTTCCAGAACGAAAGCTGCCAGCAACTAGGACCCTGCAAGTCCTTAGAGCCCCAGATGCCACCAGTCATCTGACACCCAGAGCCTGGGCCAATGACTTCGTTTTCCCCATGGAAAATGGCCTCCATTTCTGGCCACTCGCCCTGACCAAGAGGGTGGTGCCCAGCAAGAAATTTGCAAGCTTTGCTGGATTGCTCCAAATCGAAAGCTGCCACTTGTTGTTGTTCTATTTCTCTAGAGTCCCATCATGCTGTTCTCAGATTGCTAAAGTCCATACCTCCTCGGTGTGTTCTTATGGCTGCAGATCTTCACAGCACAGACGCTTTCTTCTGCATGCTGTTCTTTCCCAGTTCAGGGCTCCTTCAAGGCTCTCCCTGAATGGCTACGCCGCCCCCTTTTATCCCAGTTCTCTTCAATGCTCACAGCTGCAGCCCATCAAGGACAACCAGGACCTGTGGGACAGATATTCAAATAGAATCCATTTCCTCTACTCTAGCCAGTAAGTACTACCCTACAAGTCCTCAGAACCCCAAAGGCCACCTTTCATCTGACACCCAGACCCTGGGGAAAGGACTTCTTTTTCCCATGGCAAATGGCCTCCCTTGGCAGCCACTCACCCTGGCAGAAAGTGGGAGCCTAGCTAGAATGATGCAATCGTTGCTGGATTTTTCCAAAAGAAAAGCTGCCAGCAACTAGGGCCCTGGAAGTACTTAGAGCCTCAAACGCCACCTTGAACATATTACTGAGACCCTGGGGAAAGGACTTCGTTTTTCCCATGGAAAATGGCCTTCATTTGTGGCCACTTGGCCTGGCAGGCAGGGCAGTGCCAAGCCAGGAATCTACAAACTGTGCTGGATCCTTCCAGAACGAAAGCTGCCAGCAACTAGGACCCTGCAAGTCCTTAGAGCCCCAGATGCCACCTGTCATCTGACACCCAGAGCCTGGGCCAATGACTTCGTTTTCCCCATGGAAAATGGCCTCCATTTCTGGCCACTCGCCCTGACCAAGAGGGTGGTGCCCAGCAAGAAATTTGCAAGCTTTGCTGGATTGCTCCAAATCGAAAGCTGCCACTTGTTGTTGTTCTATTTCTCTAGAGTCCCATCATGCTGTTCTCAGATTGCTAAAGTCCATACCTCCTCGGTGTGTTCTTATGGCTGCAGATCTTCACAGCACAGACGCTTTCTTCTGCATGCTGTTCTTTCCCAGTTCAGGGCTCCTTCAAGGCTCTCCCTGAATGGCTACGCCGCCCCCTTTTATCCCAGTTCTCTTCAATGCTCACAGCTGCAGCCCATCAAGGACAACCAGGACCTGTGGGGCAAAGCCTCTAGACAGATATTCAAATAGAATCCATTTCCTCTACTCTAGCCAGTAAGTACTACCCTACAAGTCCTCAGAACCCCAAAGGCCACCTTTCATCTGACACCCAGACCCTGGGGAAAGGACTTCTTTTTCCCATGGCAAATGGCCTCCCTTGGCAGCCACTCACCCTGGCAGAAAGTGGGAGCCTAGCAAAAATGATGAAATCGTTGCTGGATTTTTCCAAAAGAAAAGCTGGCAGCAACTAGGGCCCTGGAAGTACTTAGAGCCTCAAACGCCACCTTGAACATATTACTGAGACCCTGGGGAAAGGACTTCGTTTTTCCCATGGAAAATGGCCTTCATTTCTGGCCACTTGGCCTGGCAGGCAGGGCAGTGCCAAGCCAGGAATCTACAAACTCTGCTGGATCCTTCCAGAACGAAAGCTGCCAGCAACTAGGACCCTGCAAGTCCTTACAGCCCCAGATGCCACCAGTCATCTGACACCCAGAGCCTGGGCCAATGACTTCGTTTTCCCCATGGAAAATGGCCTCCATTTCTGGCCACTCGCCCTGACCAAGAGGGTGGTGCCCAGCAAGAAATTTGCAAGCTTTGCTGGATTGCTCCAAATCTAAAGCTGCCACTTGTTGTTGTTCTATTTCTCTAGAGTCCCATCATGCTGTTCTCAGATTGCTAAAGTCCATACCTCCTCGGTGTGTTCTTATGGCTGCAGATCTTCACAGCACAGACGTTTTCTTCTGCATGCTGTTCTTTCCCAGTTCACGGCTCCTTCAAGGCTCTCCCTGAATGGCTACGCCGCCCCCTTTTATCCCAGTTCTCTTCAATGCTCACAGCTGCAGCCCATCAAGGACAACCAGGACCTGTGGGACAGATATTCAAATAGAATCCATTTCCTCTACTCTAGCCAGTAAGTACTACCCTACAAGTCCTCAGAACCCCAAAGGCCACCTTTCATCTGACACCCAGACCCTGGGGAAAGGACTTCTTTTTCCCATGGCAAATGGCCTCCCTTGGCAGCCACTCACCCTGGCAGAAAGTGGGAGCCTAGCTAGAATGATGCAATCGTTGCTGGATTTTTCCAAAAGAAAAGCTGGCAGCAACTAGGGCCCTGGAAGTACTTAGAGCCTCAAACGCCACCTTGAACATATTACTGAGACCCTGGGGAAAGGACTTCGTTTTTCCCATGGAAAATGGCCTTCATTTCTGGCCACTTGGCCTGGCAGGCAGGGCAGTGCCAAGCCAGGAATCTACAAACTGTGCTGGATCCTTCCAGAACGAAAGCTGCCAGCAACTAGGACCCTGCAAGTCCTTACAGCCCCAGATGCCACCAGTCATCTGACACCCAGAGCCTGGGCCAATGACTTCGTTTTCCCCATGGAAAATGGCCTCCATTTCTGGCCACTCGCCCTGACCAAGAGGGTGGTGCCCAGCAAGAAATTTGCAAGCTTTGCTGGATTGCTCCAAATCGAAAGCTGCCACTTGTTGTTGTTCTATTTCTCTAGAGTCCCATCATGCTGTTCTCAGATTGCTAAAGTCCATACCTCCTCGGTGTGTTCTTATGGCTGCAGATCTTCACAGCACAGACGCTTTCTTCTGCATGCTGTTCTTTCCCAGTTCACGGCTCCTTCAAGGCTCTCCCTGAATGGCTACGCCGCCCCCTTTTATCCCAGTTCTCTTCAATGCTCACAGCTGCAGCCCATCAAGGACAACCAGGACCTGTGGGACAGATATTCAAATAGAATCCATTTCCTCTACTCTAGCCAGTAAGTACTACCCTACAAGTCCTCAGAACCCCAAAGGCCACCTTTCATCTGACACCCAGACCCTGGGGAAAGGACTTCTTTTTCCCATGGCAAATGGCCTCCCTTGGCAGCCACTCACCCTGGCAGAAAGTGGGAGCCTAGCTAGAATGATGCAATCGTTGCTGGATTTTTCCAAAAGAAAAGCTGGCAGCAACTAGGGCCCTGGAAGTACTTAGAGCCTCAAACGCCACCTTGAACATATTACTGAGACCCTGGGGAAAGGACATCTTTTTCCCATGGAAAATGGCCTTCATTTCTGGCCACTTGGCCTGGCAGGCAGGGCAGTGCCAAGCCAGGAATCTACAAACTCTGCTGGATCCTTCCAGAACGAAAGCTGCCAGCAACTAGGACCCTGCAAGTCCTTAGAGCCCCAGATGCCACCTGTCATCTGACACCCAGAGCCTGGGCCAATGACTTCGTTTTCCCCATGGAAAATGGCCTCCATTTCTGGCCACTCGCCCTGACCAAGAGGGTGGTGCCCAGCAAGAAATTTGCAAGCTTTGCTGGATTGCTCCAAATCTAAAGCTGCCACTTGTTGTTGTTCTATTTCTCTAGAGTCCCATCATGCTGTTCTCAGATTGCTAAAGTCCATACCTCCTCGGTGTGTTCTTATGGCTGCAGATCTTCACAGCACAGACGCTTTCTTCTGCATGCTGTTCTTTCCCAGTTCAGGGCTCCTTCAAGGCTCTCCCTGAATGGCTACGCCGCCCTCTTTTATCCCAGTTCTCTTCAATGCTCACAGCTGCAGCCCATCAAGGACAACCAGGACCTGTGGGGCAAAGCCTCTAGACAGATATTCAAATAGAATCCATTTCCTCTACTCTAGCCAGTAAGTACTACCCTACAAGTCCTCAGAACCCCAAAGGCCACCTTTCATCTGACACCCAGACCCTGGGGAAAGGACTTCTTTTTCCCATGGCAAATGGCCTCCCTTGGCAGCCACTCACCCTGGCAGAAAGTGGGAGCCTAGCAAAAATGATGAAATCGTTGCTGGATTTTTCCAAAAGAAAAGCTGGCAGCAACTAGGGCCCTGGAAGTACTTAGAGCCTCAAACGCCACCTTGAACATATTACTGAGACCCTGGGGAAAGGACTTCGTTTTTCCCATGGAAAATGGCCTTCATTTCTGGCCACTTGGCCTGGCAGGCAGGGCAGTGCCAAGCCAGGAATCTACAAACTGTGCTGGATCCTTCCAGAACGAAAGCTGCCAGCAACTAGGACCCTGCAAGTCCTTACAGCCCCAGATGCCACCAGTCATCTGACACCCAGAGCCTGGGCCAATGACTTCGTTTTCCCCATGGAAAATGGCCTCCATTTCTGGCCACTCGCCCTGACCAAGAGGGTGGTGCCCAGCAAGAAATTTGCAAGCTTTGCTGGATTGCTCCAAATCGAAAGCTGCCACTTGTTGTTGTTCTATTTCTCTAGAGTCCCATCATGCTGTTCTCAGATTGCTAAAGTCCATACCTCCTCGGTGTGTTCTTATGGCTGCAGATCTTCACAGCACAGACGCTTTCTTCTGCATGCTGTTCTTTCCCAGTTCACGGCTCCTTCAAGGCTCTCCCTGAATGGCTACGCCGCCCCCTTTTATCCCAGTTCTCTTCAATGCTCACAGCTGCAGCCCATCAAGGACAACCAGGACCTGTGGGACAGATATTCAAATAGAATCCATTTCCTCTACTCTAGCCAGTAAGTACTACCCTACAAGTCCTCAGAACCCCAAAGGCCACCTTTCATCTGACACCCAGACCCTGGGGAAAGGACTTCTTTTTCCCATGGCAAATGGCCTCCCTTGGCAGCCACTCACCCTGGCAGAAAGTGGGAGCCTAGCAAAAATGATGAAATCGTTGCTGGATTTTTCCAAAAGAAAAGCTGGCAGCAACTAGGGCCCTGGAAGTACTTAGAGCCTCAAACGCCACCTTGAACATATTACTGAGACCCTGGGGAAAGGACTTCGTTTTTCCCATGGAAAATGGCCTTCATTTCTGGCCACTTGGCCTGGCAGGCAGGGCAGTGCCAAGCCAGGAATCTACAAACTCTGCTGGATCCTTCCAGAACGAAAGCTGCCAGCAACTAGGACCCTGCAAGTCCTTACAGCCCCAGATGCCACCAGTCATCTGACACCCAGAGCCTGGGCCAATGACTTCGTTTTCCCCATGGAAAATGGCCTCCATTTCTGGCCACTCGCCCTGACCAAGAGGGTGGTGCCCAGCAAGAAATTTGCAAGCTTTGCTGGATTGCTCCAAATCGAAAGCTGCCACTTGTTGTTGTTCTATTTCTCTAGAGTCCCATCATGCTGTTCTCAGATTGCTAAAGTCCATACCTCCTCGGTGTGTTCTTATGGCTGCAGATCTTCACAGCACAGACGCTTTCTTCTGCATGCTGTTCTTTCCCAGTTCAGGGCTCCTTCAAGGCTCTCCCTGAATGGCTACGCCGCCCCCTTTTATCCCAGTTCTCTTCAATGCTCACAGCTGCAGCCCATCAAGGACAACCAGGACCTGTGGGACAGATATTCAAATAGAATCCATTTCCTCTACTCTAGCCAGTAAGTACTACCCTACAAGTCCTCAGAACCCCAAAGGCCACCTTTCATCTGACACCCAGACCCTGGGGAAAGGACTTCTTTTTCCCATGGCAAATGGCCTCCCTTGGCAGTCACTCACCCTGGCAGAAAGTGGGAGCCTAGCAAAAATGATGAAATCGTTGCTGGATTTTTCCAAAAGAAAAGCTGGCAGCAACTAGGGCCCTGGAAGTACTTAGAGCCTCAAACGCCACCTTGAACATATTACTGAGACCCTGGGGAAAGGACTTCGTTTTTCCCATGGAAAATGGCCTTCATTTCTGGCCACTTGGCCTGGCAGGCAGGGCAGTGCCAAGCCAGGAATCTACAAACTCTGCTGGATCCTTCCAGAACGAAAGCTGCCAGCAACTAGGACCCTGCAAGTCCTTACAGCCCCAGATGCCACCAGTCATCTGACACCCAGAGCCTGGGCCAATGACTTCGTTTTCCCCATGGAAAATGGCCTCCATTTCTGGCCACTCGCCCTGACCAAGAGGGTGGTGCCCAGCAAGAAATTTGCAAGCTTTGCTGGATTGCTCCAAATCGAAAGCTGCCACTTGTTGTTGTTCTATTTCTCTAGAGTCCCATCATGCTGTTCTCAGATTGCTAAAGTCCATACCTCCTCGGTGTGTTCTTATGGCTGCAGATCTTCACAGCACAGACGCTTTCTTCTGCATGCTGTTCTTTCCCAGTTCAGGGCTCCTTCAAGGCTCTCCCTGAATGGCTACGCCGCCCCCTTTTATCCCAGTTCTCTTCAATGCTCACAGCTGCAGCCCATCAAGGACAACCAGGACCTGTGGGACAGATATTCAAATAGAATCCATTTCCTCTACTCTAGCCAGTAAGTACTACCCTACAAGTCCTCAGAACCCCAAAGGCCACCTTTCATCTGACACCCAGACCCTGGGGAAAGGACTTCTTTTTCCCATGGCAAATGGCCTCCCTTGGCAGCCACTCACCCTGGCAGAAAGTGGGAGCCTAGCAAAAATGATGAAATCGTTGCTGGATTTTTCCAAAAGAAAAGCTGGCAGCAACTAGGGCCCTGGAAGTACTTAGAGCCTCAAACGCCACCTTGAACATATTACTGAGACCCTGGGGAAAGGACTTCGTTTTTCCCATGGAAAATGGCCTTCATTTCTGGCCACTTGGCCTGGCAGGCAGGGCAGTGCCAAGCCAGGAATCTACAAACTGTGCTGGATCCTTCCAGAACGAAAGCTGCCAGCAACTAGGACCCTGCAAGTCCTTACAGCCCCAGATGCCACCAGTCATCTGACACCCAGAGCCTGGGCCAATGACTTCGTTTTCCCCATGGAAAATGGCCTCCATTTCTGGCCACTCGCCCTGACCAAGAGGGTGGTGCCCAGCAAGAAATTTGCAAGCTTTGCTGGATTGCTCCAAATCTAAAGCTGCCACTTGTTGTTGTTCTATTTCTCTAGAGTCCCATCATGCTGTTCTCAGATTGCTAAAGTCCATACCTCCTCGGTGTGTTCTTATGGCTGCAGATCTTCACAGCACAGACGCTTTCTTCTGCATGCTGTTCTTTCCCAGTTCAGGGCTCCTTCAAGGCTCTCCCTGAATGGCTACGCCGCCCCCTTTTATCCCAGTTCTCTTCAATGCTCACAGCTGCAGCCCATCAAGGACAACCAGGACCTGTGGGACAGATATTCAAATAGAATCCATTTCCTCTACTCTAGCCAGTAAGTACTACCCTACAAGTCCTCAGAACCCCAAAGGCCACCTTTCATCTGACACCCAGACCCTGGGGAAAGGACTTCTTTTTCCCATGGCAAATGGCCTCCCTTGGCAGCCACTCACCCTGGCAGAAAGTGGGAGCCTAGCAAAAATGATGAAATCGTTGCTGGATTTTTCCAAAAGAAAAGCTGGCAGCAACTAGGGCCCTGGAAGTACTTAGAGCCTCAAACGCCACCTTGAACATATTACTGAGACCCTGGGGAAAGGACTTCGTTTTTCCCATGGAAAATGGCCTTCATTTCTGGCCACTTGGCCTGGCAGGCAGGGCAGTGCCAAGCCAGGAATCTACAAACTCTGCTGGATCCTTCCAGAACGAAAGCTGCCAGCAACTAGGACCCTGCAAGTCCTTACAGCCCCAGATGCCACCAGTCATCTGACACCCAGAGCCTGGGCCAATGACTTCGTTTTCCCCATGGAAAATGGCCTCCATTTCTGGCCACTCGCCCTGACCAAGAGGGTGGTGCCCAGCAAGAAATTTGCAAGCTTTGCTGGATTGCTCCAAATCGAAAGCTGCCACTTGTTGTTGTTCTATTTCTCTAGAGTCCCATCATGCTGTTCTCAGATTGCTAAAGTCCATACCTCCTCGGTGTGTTCTTATGGCTGCAGATCTTCACAGCACAGACGCTTTCTTCTGCATGCTGTTCTTTCCCAGTTCAGGGCTCCTTCAAGGCTCTCCCTGAATGGCTACGCCGCCCCCTTTTATCCCAGTTCTCTTCAATGCTCACAGCTGCAGCCCATCAAGGACAACCAGGACCTGTGGGGCAAAGCCTCTAGACAGATATTCAAATAGAATCCATTTCCTCTACTCTAGCCAGTAAGTACTACCCTACAAGTCCTCAGAACCCCAAAGGCCACCTTTCATCTGACACCCAGACCCTGGGGAAAGGACTTCTTTTTCCCATGGCAAATGGCCTCCCTTGGCAGCCACTCACCCTGGCAGAAAGTGGGAGCCTAGCTAGAATGATGCAATCGTTGCTGGATTTTTCCAAAAGAAAAGCTGGCAGCAACTAGGGCCCTGGAAGTACTTAGAGCCTCAAACGCCACCTTGAACATATTACTGAGACCCTGGGGAAAGGACTTCGTTTTTCCCATGGAAAATGGCCTTCATTTGTGGCCACTTGGCCTGGCAGGCAGGGCAGTGCCAAGCCAGGAATCTACAAACTGTGCTGGATCCTTCCAGAACGAAAGCTGCCAGCAACTAGGACCCTGCAAGTCCTTACAGCCCCAGATGCCACCAGTCATCTGACACCCAGAGCCTGGGCCAATGACTTCGTTTTCCCCATGGAAAATGGCCTCCATTTCTGGCCACTCGCCCTGACCAAGAGGGTGGTGCCCAGCAAGAAATTTGCAAGCTTTGCTGGATTGCTCCAAATCGAAAGCTGCCACTTGTTGTTGTTCTATTTCTCTAGAGTCCCATCATGCTGTTCTCAGATTGCTAAAGTCCATACCTCCTCGGTGTGTTCTTATGGCTGCAGATCTTCACAGCACAGACGCTTTCTTCTGCATGCTGTTCTTTCCCAGTTCAGGGCTCCTTCAAGGCTCTCCCTGAATGGCTACGCCGCCCCCTTTTATCCCAGTTCTCTTCAATGCTCACAGCTGCAGCCCATCAAGGACAACCAGGACCTGTGGGGCAAAGCCTCTGGACAGATATTCAAATAGAATCCATTTCCTCTACTCTAGCCAGTAAGTACTACCCTACAAGTCCTCAGAACCCCAAAGGCCACCTTTCATCTGACACCCAGACCCTGGGGAAAGGACTTCTTTTTCCCATGGCAAATGGCCTCCCTTGGCAGCCACTCACCCTGGCAGAAAGTGGGAGCCTAGCAAAAATGATGAAATCGTTGCTGGATTTTTCCAAAAGAAAAGCTGGCAGCAACTAGGGCCCTGGAAGTACTTAGAGCCTCAAACGCCACCTTGAACATATTACTGAGACCCTGGGGAAAGGACTTCGTTTTTCCCATGGAAAATGGCCTTCATTTGTGGCCACTTGGCCTGGCAGGCAGGGCAGTGCCAAGCCAGGAATCTACAAACTGTGCTGGATCCTTCCAGAACGAAAGCTGCCAGCAACTAGGACCCTGCAAGTCCTTACAGCCCCAGATGCCACCAGTCATCTGACACCCAGAGCCTGGGCCAATGACTTCGTTTTCCCCATGGAAAATGGCCTCCATTTCTGGCCACTCGCCCTGACCAAGAGGGTGGTGCCCAGCAAGAAATTTGCAAGCTTTGCTGGATTGCTCCAAATCGAAAGCTGCCACTTGTTGTTGTTCTATTTCTCTAGAGTCCCATCATGCTGTTCTCAGATTGCTAAAGTCCATACCTCCTCGGTGTGTTCTTATGGCTGCAGATCTTCACAGCACAGACGCTTTCTTCTGCATGCTGTTCTTTCCCAGTTCAGGGCTCCTTCAAGGCTCTCCCTGAATGGCTACGCCGCTCCCTTTTATCCCAGTTCTCTTCAATGCTCACAGCTGCAGCCCATCAAGGACAACCAGGACCTGTGGGACAGATATTCAAATAGAATCCATTTCCTCTACTCTAGCCAGTAAGTACTACCCTACAAGTCCTCAGAACCCCAAAGGCCACCTTTCATCTGACACCCAGACCCTGGGGAAAGGACTTCTTTTTCCCATGGCAAATGGCCTCCCTTGGCAGCCACTCACCCTGGCAGAAAGTGGGAGCCTAGCTAGAATGATGCAATCGTTGCTGGATTTTTCCAAAAGAAAAGCTGGCAGCAACTAGGGCCCTGGAAGTACTTAGAGCCTCAAACGCCACCTTGAACATATTACTGAGACCCTGGGGAAAGGACTTCGTTTTTCCCATGGAAAATGGCCTTCATTTGTGGCCACTTGGCCTGGCAGGCAGGGCAGTGCCAAGCCAGGAATCTACAAACTGTGCTGGATCCTTCCAGAACGAAAGCTGCCAGCAACTAGGACCCTGCAAGTCCTTACAGCCCCAGATGCCACCAGTCATCTGACACCCAGAGCCTGGGCCAATGACTTCGTTTTCCCCATGGAAAATGGCCTCCATTTCTGGCCACTCGCCCTGACCAAGAGGGTGGTGCCCAGCAAGAAATTTGCAAGCTTTGCTGGATTGCTCCAAATCGAAAGCTACCACTTGTTGTTGTTCTATTTCTCTAGAGTCCCATCATGCTGTTCTCAGATTGCTAAAGTCCATACCTCCTCGGTGTGTTCTTATGGCTGCAGATCTTCACAGCACAGACGCTTTCTTCTGCATGCTGTTCTTTCCCAGTTCAGGGCTCCTTCAAGGCTCTCCCTGAATGGCTACGCCGCCCCCTTTTATCCCAGTTCTCTTCAATGCTCACAGCTGCAGCCCATCAAGGACAACCAGGACCTGTGGGACAGATATTCAAATAGAATCCATTTCCTCTACTCTAGCCAGTAAGTACTACCCTACAAGTCCTCAGAACCCCAAAGGCCACCTTTCATCTGACACCCAGACCCTGGGGAAAGGACTTCTTTTTCCCATGGCAAATGGCCTCCCTTGGCAGCCACTCACCCTGGCAGAAAGTGGGAGCCTAGCTAGAATGATGCAATCGTTGCTGGATTTTTCCAAAAGAAAAGCTGGCAGCAACTAGGGCCCTGGAAGTACTTAGAGCCTCAAACGCCACCTTGAACATATTACTGAGACCCTGGGGAAAGGACTTCGTTTTTCCCATGGAAAATGGCCTTCATTTCTGGCCACTTGGCCTGGCAGGCAGGGCAGTGCCAAGCCAGGAATCTACAAACTCTGCTGGATCCTTCCAGAACGAAAGCTGCCAGCAACTAGGACCCTGCAAGTCCTTACAGCCCCAGATGCCACCAGTCATCTGACACCCAGAGCCTGGGCCAATGACTTCGTTTTCCCCATGGAAAATGGCCTCCATTTCTGGCCACTCGCCCTGACCAAGAGGGTGGTGCCCAGCAAGAAATTTGCAAGCTTTGCTGGATTGCTCCAAATCGAAAGCTGCCACTTGTTGTTGTTCTATTTCTCTAGAGTCCCATCATGCTGTTCTCAGATTGCTAAAGTCCATACCTCCTCGGTGTGTTCTTATGGCTGCAGATCTTCACAGCACAGACGCTTTCTTCTGCATGCTGTTCTTTCCCAGTTCAGGGCTCCTTCAAGGCTCTCCCTGAATGGCTACGCCGCCCCCTTTTATCCCAGTTCTCTTCAATGCTCACAGCTGCAGCCCATCAAGGACAACCAGGACCTGTGGGACAGATATTCAAATAGAATCCATTTCCTCTACTCTAGCCAGTAAGTACTACCCTACAAGTCCTCAGAACCCCAAAGGCCACCTTTCATCTGACACCCAGACCCTGGGGAAAGGACTTCTTTTTCCCATGGCAAATGGCCTCCCTTGGCAGTCACTCACCCTGGCAGAAAGTGGGAGCCTAGCAAAAATGATGAAATCGTTGCTGGATTTTTCCAAAAGAAAAGCTGGCAGCAACTAGGGCCCTGGAAGTACTTAGAGCCTCAAACGCCACCTTGAACATATTACTGAGACCCTGGGGAAAGGACTTCGTTTTTCCCATGGAAAATGGCCTTCATTTCTGGCCACTTGGCCTGGCAGGCAGGGCAGTGCCAAGCCAGGAATCTACAAACTGTGCTGGATCCTTCCAGAACGAAAGCTGCCAGCAACTAGGACCCTGCAAGTCCTTACAGCCCCAGATGCCACCAGTCATCTGACACCCAGAGCCTGGGCCAATGACTTCGTTTTCCCCATGGAAAATGGCCTCCATTTCTGGCCACTCGCCCTGACCAAGAGGGTGGTGCCCAGCAAGAAATTTGCAAGCTTTGCTGGATTGCTCCAAATCGAAAGCTGCCACTTGTTGTTGTTCTATTTCTCTAGAGTCCCATCATGCTGTTCTCAGATTGCTAAAGTCCATACCTCCTCGGTGTGTTCTTATGGCTGCAGATCTTCACAGCACAGACGCTTTCTTCTGCATGCTGTTCTTTCCCAGTTCAGGGCTCCTTCAAGGCTCTCCCTGAATGGCTACGCCGCCCCCTTTTATCCCAGTTCTCTTCAATGCTCACAGCTGCAGCCCATCAAGGACAACCAGGACCTGTGGGACAGATATTCAAATAGAATCCATTTCCTCTACTCTAGCCAGTAAGTACTACCCTACAAGTCCTCAGAACCCCAAAGGCCACCTTTCATCTGACACCCAGACCCTGGGGAAAGGACTTCTTTTTCCCATGGCAAATGGCCTCCCTTGGCAGCCACTCACCCTGGCAGAAAGTGGGAGCCTAGCAAAAATGATGAAATCGTTGCTGGATTTTTCCAAAAGAAAAGCTGGCAGCAACTAGGGCCCTGGAAGTACTTAGAGCCTCAAACGCCACCTTGAACATATTACTGAGACCCTGGGGAAAGGACTTCGTTTTTCCCATGGAAAATGGCCTTCATTTGTGGCCACTTGGCCTGGCAGGCAGGGCAGTGCCAAGCCAGGAATCTACAAACTCTGCTGGATCCTTCCAGAACGAAAGCTGCCAGCAACTAGGACCCTGCAAGTCCTTACAGCCCCAGATGCCACCAGTCATCTGACACCCAGAGCCTGGGCCAATGACTTCGTTTTCCCCATGGAAAATGGCCTCCATTTCTGGCCACTCGCCCTGACCAAGAGGGTGGTGCCCAGCAAGAAATTTGCAAGCTTTGCTGGATTGCTCCAAATCGAAAGCTGCCACTTGTTGTTGTTCTATTTCTCTAGAGTCCCATCATGCTGTTCTCAGATTGCTAAAGTCCATACCTCCTCGGTGTGTTCTTATGGCTGCAGATCTTCACAGCACAGACGCTTTCTTCTGCATGCTGTTCTTTCCCAGTTCAGGGCTCCTTCAAGGCTCTCCCTGAATGGCTACGCCGCCCCCTTTTATCCCAGTTCTCTTCAATGCTCACAGCTGCAGCCCATCAAGGACAACCAGGACCTGTGGGGCAAAGCCTCTAGACAGATATTCAAATAGAATCCATTTCCTCTACTCTAGCCAGTAAGTACTACCCTACAAGTCCTCAGAACCCCAAAGGCCACCTTTCATCTGACACCCAGACCCTGGGGAAAGGACTTCTTTTTCCCATGGCAAATGGCCTCCCTTGGCAGCCACTCACCCTGGCAGAAAGTGGGAGCCTAGCTAGAATGATGCAATCGTTGCTGGATTTTTCCAAAAGAAAAGCTGGCAGCAACTAGGGCCCTGGAAGTACTTAGAGCCTCAAACGCCACCTTGAACATATTACTGAGACCCTGGGGAAAGGACTTCGTTTTTCCCATGGAAAATGGCCTTCATTTGTGGCCACTTGGCCTGGCAGGCAGGGCAGTGCCAAGCCAGGAATCTACAAACTGTGCTGGATCCTTCCAGAACGAAAGCTGCCAGCAACTAGGACCCTGCAAGTCCTTACAGCCCCAGATGCCACCAGTCATCTGACACCCAGAGCCTGGGCCAATGACTTCGTTTTCCCCATGGAAAATGGCCTCCATTTCTGGCCACTCGCCCTGACCAAGAGGGTGGTGCCCAGCAAGAAATTTGCAAGCTTTGCTGGATTGCTCCAAATCGAAAGCTACCACTTGTTGTTGTTCTATTTCTCTAGAGTCCCATCATGCTGTTCTCAGATTGCTAAAGTCCATACCTCCTCGGTGTGTTCTTATGGCTGCAGATCTTCACAGCACAGACGCTTTCTTCTGCATGCTGTTCTTTCCCAGTTCAGGGCTCCTTCAAGGCTCTCCCTGAATGGCTACGCCGCCCCCTTTTATCCCAGTTCTCTTCAATGCTCACAGCTGCAGCCCATCAAGGACAACCAGGACCTGTGGGACAGATATTCAAATAGAATCCATTTCCTCTACTCTAGCCAGTAAGTACTACCCTACAAGTCCTCAGAACCCCAAAGGCCACCTTTCATCTGACACCCAGACCCTGGGGAAAGGACTTCTTTTTCCCATGGCAAATGGCCTCCCTTGGCAGCCACTCACCCTGGCAGAAAGTGGGAGCCTAGCAAAAATGATGAAATCGTTGCTGGATTTTTCCAAAAGAAAAGCTGGCAGCAACTAGGGCCCTGGAAGTACTTAGAGCCTCAAACGCCACCTTGAACATATTACTGAGACCCTGGGGAAAGGACTTCGTTTTTCCCATGGAAAATGGCCTTCATTTCTGGCCACTTGGCCTGGCAGGCAGGGCAGTGCCAAGCCAGGAATCTACAAACTGTGCTGGATCCTTCCAGAACGAAAGCTGCCAGCAACTAGGACCCTGCAAGTCCTTACAGCCCCAGATGCCACCAGTCATCTGACACCCAGAGCCTGGGCCAATGACTTCGTTTTCCCCATGGAAAATGGCCTCCATTTCTGGCCACTCGCCCTGACCAAGAGGGTGGTGCCCAGCAAGAAATTTGCAAGCTTTGCTGGATTGCTCCAAATCGAAAGCTGCCACTTGTTGTTGTTCTATTTCTCTAGAGTCCCATCATGCTGTTCTCAGATTGCTAAAGTCCATACCTCCTCGGTGTGTTCTTATGGCTGTAGATCTTCACAGCACAGACGCTTTCTTCTGCATGCTGTTCTTTCCCAGTTCAGGGCTCCTTCAAGGCTCTCCCTGAATGGCTACGCCGCCCCCTTTTATCCCAGTTCTCTTCAATGCTCACAGCTGCAGCCCATCAAGGACAACCAGGACCTGTGGGGCAAAGCCTCTAGACAGATATTCAAATAGAATCCATTTCCTCTACTCTAGCCAGTAAGTACTACCCTACAAGTCCTCAGAACCCCAAAGGCCACCTTTCATCTGACACCCAGACCCTGGGGAAAGGACTTCTTTTTCCCATGGCAAATGGCCTCCCTTGGCAGCCACTCACCCTGGCAGAAAGTGGGAGCCTAGCAAAAATGATGAAATCGTTGCTGGATTTTTCCAAAAGAAAAGCTGGCAGCAACTAGGGCCCTGCAAGTACTTAGAGCCTCAAACGCCACCTTGAACATATTACTGAGACCCTGGGGAAAGGACTTCGTTTTTCCCATGGAAAATGGCCTTCATTTGTGGCCACTTGGCCTGGCAGGCAGGGCAGTGCCAAGCCAGGAATCTACAAACTCTGCTGGATCCTTCCAGAACGAAAGCTGCCAGCAACTAGGACCCTGCAAGTCCTTACAGCCCCAGATGCCACCAGTCATCTGACACCCAGAGCCTGGGCCAATGACTTCGTTTTCCCCATGGAAAATGGCCTCCATTTCTGGCCACTCGCCCTGACCAAGAGGGTGGTGCCCAGCAAGAAATTTGCAAGCTTTGCTGGATTGCTCCAAATCTAAAGCTGCCACTTGTTGTTGTTCTATTTCTCTAGAGTCCCATCATGCTGTTCTCAGATTGCTAAAGTCCATACCTCCTCGGTGTGTTCTTATGGCTGCAGATCTTCACAGCACAGACGCTTTCTTCTGCATGCTGTTCTTTCCCAGTTCAGGGCTCCTTCAAGGCTCTCCCTGAATGGCTACGCCGCTCCCTTTTATCCCAGTTCTCTTCAATGCTCACAGCTGCAGCCCATCAAGGACAACCAGGACCTGTGGGACAGATATTCAAATAGAATCCATTTCCTCTACTCTAGCCAGTAAGTACTACCCTACAAGTCCTCAGAACCCCAAAGGCCACCTTTCATCTGACACCCAGACCCTGGGGAAAGGACTTCTTTTTCCCATGGCAAATGGCCTCCCTTGGCAGCCACTCACCCTGGCAGAAAGTGGGAGCCTAGCTAGAATGATGCAATCGTTGCTGGATTTTTCCAAAAGAAAAGCTGCCAGCAACTAGGGCCCTGGAAGTACTTAGAGCCTCAAACGCCACCTTGAACATATTACTGAGACCCTGGGGAAAGGACTTCGTTTTTCCCATGGAAAATGGCCTTCATTTGTGGCCACTTGGCCTGGCAGGCAGGGCAGTGCCAAGCCAGGAATCTACAAACTGTGCTGGATCCTTCCAGAACGAAAGCTGCCAGCAACTAGGACCCTGCAAGTCCTTACAGCCCCAGATGCCACCTGTAATCTGACACCCAGAGCCTGGGCCAATGACTTCGTTTTCCCCATGGAAAATGGCCTCCATTTCTGGCCACTCGCCCTGACCAAGAGGGTGGTGCCCAGCAAGAAATTTGCAAGCTTTGCTGGATTGCTCCAAATCGAAAGCTGCCACTTGTTGTTGTTCTATTTCTCTAGAGTCCCATCATGCTGTTCTCAGATTGCTAAAGTCCATACCTCCTCGGTGTGTTCTTATGGCTGCAGATCTTCACAGCACAGACGCTTTCTTCTGCATGCTGTTCTTTCCCAGTTCAGGGCTCCTTCAAGGCTCTCCCTGAATGGCTACGCCGCCCCCTTTTATCCCAGTTCTCTTCAATGCTCACAGCTGCAGCCCATCAAGGACAACCAGGACCTGTGGGACAGATATTCAAATAGAATCCATTTCCTCTACTCTAGCCAGTAAGTACTACCCTACAAGTCCTCAGAACCCCAAAGGCCACCTTTCATCTGACACCCAGACCCTGGGGAAAGGACTTCTTTTTCCCATGGCAAATGGCCTCCCTTGGCAGCCACTCACCCTGGCAGAAAGTGGGAGCCTAGCAAAAATGATGAAATCGTTGCTGGATTTTTCCAAAAGAAAAGCTGGCAGCAACTAGGGCCCTGGAAGTACTTAGAGCCTCAAACGCCACCTTGAACATATTACTGAGACCCTGGGGAAAGGACTTCGTTTTTCCCATGGAAAATGGCCTTCATTTGTGGCCACTTGGCCTGGCAGGCAGGGCAGTGCCAAGCCAGGAATCTACAAACTGTGCTGGATCCTTCCAGAACGAAAGCTGCCAGCAACTAGGACCCTGCAAGTCCTTACAGCCCCAGATGCCACCAGTCATCTGACACCCAGAGCCTGGGCCAATGACTTCGTTTTCCCCATGGAAAATGGCCTCCATTTCTGGCCACTCGCCCTGACCAAGAGGGTGGTGCCCAGCAAGAAATTTGCAAGCTTTGCTGGATTGCTCCAAATCGAAAGCTGCCACTTGTTGTTGTTCTATTTCTCTAGAGTCCCATCATGCTGTTCTCAGATTGCTAAAGTCCATACCTCCTCGGTGTGTTCTTATGGCTGCAGATCTTCACAGCACAGACGCTTTCTTCTGCATGCTGTTCTTTCCCAGTTCAGGGCTCCTTCAAGGCTCTCCCTGAATGGCTACGCCGCCCCCTTTTATCCCAGTTCTCTTCAATGCTCACAGCTGCAGCCCATCAAGGACAACCAGGACCTGTGGGACAGATATTCAAATAGAATCCATTTCCTCTACTCTAGCCAGTAAGTACTACCCTACAAGTCCTCAGAACCCCAAAGGCCACCTTTCATCTGACACCCAGACCCTGGGGAAAGGACTTCTTTTTCCCATGGCAAATGGCCTCCCTTGGCAGCCACTCACCCTGGCAGAAAGTGGGAGCCTAGCTAGAATGATGCAATCGTTGCTGGATTTTTCCAAAAGAAAAGCTGGCAGCAACTAGGGCCCTGGAAGTACTTAGAGCCTCAAACGCCACCTTGAACATATTACTGAGACCCTGGGGAAAGGACTTCGTTTTTCCCATGGAAAATGGCCTTCATTTGTGGCCACTTGGCCTGGCAGGCAGGGCAGTGCCAAGCCAGGAATCTACAAACTGTGCTGGATCCTTCCAGAACGAAAGCTGCCAGCAACTAGGACCCTGCAAGTCCTTACAGCCCCAGATGCCACCAGTCATCTGACACCCAGAGCCTGGGCCAATGACTTCGTTTTCCCCATGGAAAATGGCCTCCATTTCTGGCCACTCGCCCTGACCAAGAGGGTGGTGCCCAGCAAGAAATTTGCAAGCTTTGCTGGATTGCTCCAAATCGAAAGCTGCCACTTGTTGTTGTTCTATTTCTCTAGAGTCCCATCATGCTGTTCTCAGATTGCTAAAGTCCATACCTCCTCGGTGTGTTCTTATGGCTGCAGATCTTCACAGCACAGACGCTTTCTTCTGCATGCTGTTCTTTCCCAGTTCAGGGCTCCTTCAAGGCTCTCCCTGAATGGCTACGCCGCCCCCTTTTATCCCAGTTCTCTTCAATGCTCACAGCTGCAGCCCATCAAGGACAACCAGGACCTGTGGGGCAAAGCCTCTAGACAGATATTCAAATAGAATCCATTTCCTCTACTCTAGCCAGTAAGTACTACCCTACAAGTCCTCAGAACCCCAAAGGCCACCTTTCATCTGACACCCAGACCCTGGGGAAAGGACTTCTTTTTCCCATGGCAAATGGCCTCCCTTGGCAGCCACTCACCCTGGCAGAAAGTGGGAGCCTAGCAAAAATGATGCAATCGTTGCTGGATTTTTCCAAAAGAAAAGCTGGCAGCAACTAGGGCCCTGGAAGTACTTAGAGCCTCAAACGCCACCTTGAACATATTACTGAGACCCTGGGGAAAGGACTTCGTTTTTCCCATGGAAAATGGCCTTCATTTCTGGCCACTTGGCCTGGCAGGCAGGGCAGTGCCAAGCCAGGAATCTACAAACTCTGCTGGATCCTTCCAGAACGAAAGCTGCCAGCAACTAGGACCCTGCAAGTCCTTAGAGCCCCAGATGCCACCAGTCATCTGACACCCAGAGCCTGGGCCAATGACTTCGTTTTCCCCATGGAAAATGGCCTCCATTTCTGGCCACTCGCCCTGACCAAGAGGGTGGTGCCCAGCAAGAAATTTGCAAGCTTTGCTGGATTGCTCCAAATCGAAAGCTGCCACTTGTTGTTGTTCTATTTCTCTAGAGTCCCATCATGCTGTTCTCAGATTGCTAAAGTCCATACCTCCTCGGTGTGTTCTTATGGCTGCAGATCTTCACAGCACAGACGCTTTCTTCTGCATGCTGTTCTTTCCCAGTTCAGGGCTCCTTCAAGGCTCTCCCTGAATGGCTACGCCGCCCCCTTTTATCCCAGTTCTCTTCAATGCTCACAGCTGCAGCCCATCAAGGACAACCAGGACCTGTGGGGCAAAGCCTCTAGACAGATATTCAAATAGAATCCATTTCCTCTACTCTAGCCAGTAAGTACTACCCTACAAGTCCTCAGAACCCCAAAGGCCACCTTTCATCTGACACCCAGACCCTGGGGAAAGGACTTCTTTTTCCCATGGCAAATGGCCTCCCTTGGCAGCCACTCACCCTGGCAGAAAGTGGGAGCCTAGCAAAAATGATGAAATCGTTGCTGGATTTTTCCAAAAGAAAAGCTGGCAGCAACTAGGGCCCTGGAAGTACTTAGAGCCTCAAACGCCACCTTGAACATATTACTGAGACCCTGGGGAAAGGACTTCGTTTTTCCCATGGAAAATGGCCTTCATTTCTGGCCACTTGGCCTGGCAGGCAGGGCAGTGCCAAGCCAGGAATCTACAAACTCTGCTGGATCCTTCCAGAACGAAAGCTGCCAGCAACTAGGACCCTGCAAGTCCTTACAGCCCCAGATGCCACCAGTCATCTGACACCCAGAGCCTGGGCCAATGACTTCGTTTTCCCCATGGAAAATGGCCTCCATTTCTGGCCACTCGCCCTGACCAAGAGGGTGGTGCCCAGCAAGAAATTTGCAAGCTTTGCTGGATTGCTCCAAATCGAAAGCTGCCACTTGTTGTTGTTCTATTTCTCTAGAGTCCCATCATGCTGTTCTCAGATTGCTAAAGTCCATACCTCCTCGGTGTGTTCTTATGGCTGCAGATCTTCACAGCACAGACGCTTTCTTCTGCATGCTGTTCTTTCCCAGTTCAGGGCTCCTTCAAGGCTCTCCCTGAATGGCTACGCCGCCCCCTTTTATCCCAGTTCTCTTCAATGCTCACAGCTGCAGCCCATCAAGGACAACCAGGACCTGTGGGGCAAAGCCTCTAGACAGATATTCAAATAGAATCCATTTCCTCTACTCTAGCCAGTAAGTACTACCCTACAAGTCCTCAGAACCCCAAAGGCCACCTTTCATCTGACACCCAGACCCTGGGGAAAGGACTTCTTTTTCCCATGGCAAATGGCCTCCCTTGGCAGCCACTCACCCTGGCAGAAAGTGGGAGCCTAGCAAAAATGATGAAATCGTTGCTGGATTTTTCCAAAAGAAAAGCTGGCAGCAACTAGGGCCCTGGAAGTACTTAGAGCCTCAAACGCCACCTTGAACATATTACTGAGACCCTGGGGAAAGGACTTCGTTTTTCCCATGGAAAATGGCCTTCATTTGTGGCCACTTGGCCTGGCAGGCAGGGCAGTGCCAAGCCAGGAATCTACAAACTCTGCTGGATCCTTCCAGAACGAAAGCTGCCAGCAACTAGGACCCTGCAAGTCCTTACAGCCCCAGATGCCACCAGTCATCTGACACCCAGAGCCTGGGCCAATGACTTCGTTTTCCCCATGGAAAATGGCCTCCATTTCTGGCCACTCGCCCTGACCAAGAGGGTGGTGCCCAGCAAGAAATTTGCAAGCTTTGCTGGATTGCTCCAAATCTAAAGCTGCCACTTGTTGTTGTTCTATTTCTCTAGAGTCCCATCATGCTGTTCTCAGATTGCTAAAGTCCATACCTCCTCGGTGTGTTCTTATGGCTGCAGATCTTCACAGCACAGACGCTTTCTTCTGCATGCTGTTCTTTCCCAGTTCAGGGCTCCTTCAAGGCTCTCCCTGAATGGCTACGCCGCCCCCTTTTATCCCAGTTCTCTTCAATGCTCACAGCTGCAGCCCATCAAGGACAACCAGGACCTGTGGGACAGATATTCAAATAGAATCCATTTCCTCTACTCTAGCCAGTAAGTACTACCCTACAAGTCCTCAGAACCCCAAAGGCCACCTTTCATCTGACACCCAGACCCTGGGGAAAGGACTTCTTTTTCCCATGGCAAATGGCCTCCCTTGGCAGTCACTCACCCTGGCAGAAAGTGGGAGCCTAGCAAAAATGATGAAATCGTTGCTGGATTTTTCCAAAAGAAAAGCTGGCAGCAACTAGGGCCCTGGAAGTACTTAGAGCCTCAAACGCCACCTTGAACATATTACTGAGACCCTGGGGAAAGGACTTCGTTTTTCCCATGGAAAATGGCCTTCATTTCTGGCCACTTGGCCTGGCAGGCAGGGCAGTGCCAAGCCAGGAATCTACAAACTCTGCTGGATCCTTCCAGAACGAAAGCTGCCAGCAACTAGGACCCTGCAAGTCCTTACAGCCCCAGATGCCACCAGTCATCTGACACCCAGAGCCTGGGCCAATGACTTCGTTTTCCCCATGGAAAATGGCCTCCATTTCTGGCCACTCGCCCTGACCAAGAGGGTGGTGCCCAGCAAGAAATTTGCAAGCTTTGCTGGATTGCTCCAAATCGAAAGCTGCCACTTGTTGTTGTTCTATTTCTCTAGAGTCCCATCATGCTGTTCTCAGATTGCTAAAGTCCATACCTCCTCGGTGTGTTCTTATGGCTGCAGATCTTCACAGCACAGACGCTTTCTTCTGCATGCTGTTCTTTCCCAGTTCAGGGCTCCTTCAAGGCTCTCCCTGAATGGCTACGCCGCCCCCTTTTATCCCAGTTCTCTTCAATGCTCACAGCTGCAGCCCATCAAGGACAACCAGGACCTGTGGGGCAAAGCCTCTAGACAGATATTCAAATAGAATCCATTTCCTCTACTCTAGCCAGTAAGTACTACCCTACAAGTCCTCAGAACCCCAAAGGCCACCTTTCATCTGACACCCAGACCCTGGGGAAAGGACTTCTTTTTCCCATGGCAAATGGCCTCCCTTGGCAGCCACTCACCCTGGCAGAAAGTGGGAGCCTAGCAAAAATGATGAAATCGTTGCTGGATTTTTCCAAAAGAAAAGCTGGCAGCAACTAGGGCCCTGGAAGTACTTAGAGCCTCAAACGCCACCTTGAACATATTACTGAGACCCTGGGGAAAGGACTTCGTTTTTCCCATGGAAAATGGCCTTCATTTGTGGCCACTTGGCCTGGCAGGCAGGGCAGTGCCAAGCCAGGAATCTACAAACTCTGCTGGATCCTTCCAGAACGAAAGCTGCCAGCAACTAGGACCCTGCAAGTCCTTACAGCCCCAGATGCCACCAGTCATCTGACACCCAGAGCCTGGGCCAATGACTTCGTTTTCCCCATGGAAAATGGCCTCCATTTCTGGCCACTCGCCCTGACCAAGAGGGTGGTGCCCAGCAAGAAATTTGCAAGCTTTGCTGGATTGCTCCAAATCTAAAGCTGCCACTTGTTGTTGTTCTATTTCTCTAGAGTCCCATCATGCTGTTCTCAGATTGCTAAAGTCCATACCTCCTCGGTGTGTTCTTATGGCTGCAGATCTTCACAGCACAGACGCTTTCTTCTGCATGCTGTTCTTTCCCAGTTCAGGGCTCCTTCAAGGCTCTCCCTGAATGGCTACGCCGCCCCCTTTTATCCCAGTTCTCTTCAATGCTCACAGCTGCAGCCCATCAAGGACAACCAGGACCTGTGGGGCAAAGCCTCTGGACAGATATTCAAATAGAATCCATTTCCTCTACTCTAGCCAGTAAGTACTACCCTACAAGTCCTCAGAACCCCAAAGGCCACCTTTCATCTGACACCCAGACCCTGGGGAAAGGACTTCTTTTTCCCATGGCAAATGGCCTCCCTTGGCAGCCACTCACCCTGGCAGAAAGTGGGAGCCTAGCAAAAATGATGAAATCGTTGCTGGATTTTTCCAAAAGAAAAGCTGGCAGCAACTAGGGCCCTGGAAGTACTTAGAGCCTCAAACGCCACCTTGAACATATTACTGAGACCCTGGGGAAAGGACTTCGTTTTTCCCATGGAAAATGGCCTTCATTTCTGGCCACTTGGCCTGGCAGGCAGGGCAGTGCCAAGCCAGGAATCTACAAACTGTGCTGGATCCTTCCAGAACGAAAGCTGCCAGCAACTAGGACCCTGCAAGTCCTTACAGCCCCAGATGCCACCAGTCATCTGACACCCAGAGCCTGGGCCAATGACTTCGTTTTCCCCATGGAAAATGGCCTCCATTTCTGGCCACTCGCCCTGACCAAGAGGGTGGTGCCCAGCAAGAAATTTGCAAGCTTTGCTGGATTGCTCCAAATCGAAAGCTGCCACTTGTTGTTGTTCTATTTCTCTAGAGTCCCATCATGCTGTTCTCAGATTGCTAAAGTCCATACCTCCTCGGTGTGTTCTTATGGCTGCAGATCTTCACAGCACAGACGCTTTCTTCTGCATGCTGTTCTTTCCCAGTTCAGGGCTCCTTCAAGGCTCTCCCTGAATGGCTACGCCGCTCCCTTTTATCCCAGTTCTCTTCAATGCTCACAGCTGCAGCCCATCAAGGACAACCAGGACCTGTGGGACAGATATTCAAATAGAATCCATTTCCTCTACTCTAGCCAGTAAGTACTACCCTACAAGTCCTCAGAACCCCAAAGGCCACCTTTCATCTGACACCCAGACCCTGGGGAAAGGACTTCTTTTTCCCATGGCAAATGGCCTCCCTTGGCAGCCACTCACCCTGGCAGAAAGTGGGAGCCTAGCTAGAATGATGCAATCGTTGCTGGATTTTTCCAAAAGAAAAGCTGCCAGCAACTAGGGCCCTGGAAGTACTTAGAGCCTCAAACGCCACCTTGAACATATTACTGAGACCCTGGGGAAAGGACTTCGTTTTTCCCATGGAAAATGGCCTTCATTTGTGGCCACTTGGCCTGGCAGGCAGGGCAGTGCCAAGCCAGGAATCTACAAACTGTGCTGGATCCTTCCAGAACGAAAGCTGCCAGCAACTAGGACCCTGCAAGTCCTTACAGCCCCAGATGCCACCAGTCATCTGACACCCAGAGCCTGGGCCAATGACTTCGTTTTCCCCATGGAAAATGGCCTCCATTTCTGGCCACTCGCCCTGACCAAGAGGGTGGTGCCCAGCAAGAAATTTGCAAGCTTTGCTGGATTGCTCCAAATCGAAAGCTACCACTTGTTGTTGTTCTATTTCTCTAGAGTCCCATCATGCTGTTCTCAGATTGCTAAAGTCCATACCTCCTCGGTGTGTTCTTATGGCTGCAGATCTTCACAGCACAGACGCTTTCTTCTGCATGCTGTTCTTTCCCAGTTCAGGGCTCCTTCAAGGCTCTCCCTGAATGGCTACGCCGCCCCCTTTTATCCCAGTTCTCTTCAATGCTCACAGCTGCAGCCCATCAAGGACAACCAGGACCTGTGTGGCAAAGCCTCTAGACAGATATTCAAATAGAATCCATTTCCTCTACTCTAGCCAGTAAGTACTACCCTACAAGTCCTCAGAACCCCAAAGGCCACCTTTCATCTGACACCCAGACCCTGGGGAAAGGACTTCTTTTTCCCATGGCAAATGGCCTCCCTTGGCAGTCACTCACCCTGGCAGAAAGTGGGAGCCTAGCAAAAATGATGAAATCGTTGCTGGATTTTTCCAAAAGAAAAGCTGGCAGCAACTAGGGCCCTGGAAGTACTTAGAGCCTCAAACGCCACCTTGAACATATTACTGAGACCCTGGGGAAAGGACTTCGTTTTTCCCATGGAAAATGGCCTTCATTTCTGGCCACTTGGCCTGGCAGGCAGGGCAGTGCCAAGCCAGGAATCTACAAACTCTGCTGGATCCTTCCAGAACGAAAGCTGCCAGCAACTAGGACCCTGCAAGTCCTTACAGCCCCAGATGCCACCAGTCATCTGACACCCAGAGCCTGGGCCAATGACTTCGTTTTCCCCATGGAAAATGGCCTCCATTTCTGGCCACTCGCCCTGACCAAGAGGGTGGTGCCCAGCAAGAAATTTGCAAGCTTTGCTGGATTGCTCCAAATCGAAAGCTGCCACTTGTTGTTGTTCTATTTCTCTAGAGTCCCATCATGCTGTTCTCAGATTGCTAAAGTCCATACCTCCTCGGTGTGTTCTTATGGCTGCAGATCTTCACAGCACAGACGCTTTCTTCTGCATGCTGTTCTTTCCCAGTTCAGGGCTCCTTCAAGGCTCTCCCTGAATGGCTACGCCGCCCCCTTTTATCCCAGTTCTCTTCAATGCTCACAGCTGCAGCCCATCAAGGACAACCAGGACCTGTGGGGCAAAGCCTCTAGACAGATATTCAAATAGAATCCATTTCCTCTACTCTAGCCAGTAAGTACTACCCTACAAGTCCTCAGAACCCCAAAGGCCACCTTTCATCTGACACCCAGACCCTGGGGAAAGGACTTCTTTTTCCCATGGCAAATGGCCTCCCTTGGCAGCCACTCACCCTGGCAGAAAGTGGGAGCCTAGCAAAAATGATGAAATCGTTGCTGGATTTTTCCAAAAGAAAAGCTGGCAGCAACTAGGGCCCTGGAAGTACTTAGAGCCTCAAACGCCACCTTGAACATATTACTGAGACCCTGGGGAAAGGACTTCGTTTTTCCCATGGAAAATGGCCTTCATTTGTGGCCACTTGGCCTGGCAGGCAGGGCAGTGCCAAGCCAGGAATCTACAAACTCTGCTGGATCCTTCCAGAACGAAAGCTGCCAGCAACTAGGACCCTGCAAGTCCTTACAGCCCCAGATGCCACCAGTCATCTGACACCCAGAGCCTGGGCCAATGACTTCGTTTTCCCCATGGAAAATGGCCTCCATTTCTGGCCACTCGCCCTGACCAAGAGGGTGGTGCCCAGCAAGAAATTTGCAAGCTTTGCTGGATTGCTCCAAATCGAAAGCTGCCACTTGTTGTTGTTCTATTTCTCTAGAGTCCCATCATGCTGTTCTCAGATTGCTAAAGTCCATACCTCCTCGGTGTGTTCTTATGGCTGCAGATCTTCACAGCACAGACGCTTTCTTCTGCATGCTGTTCTTTCCCAGTTCAGGGCTCCTTCAAGGCTCTCCCTGAATGGCTACGCCGCCCCCTTTTATCCCAGTTCTCTTCAATGCTCACAGCTGCAGCCCATCAAGGACAACCAGGACCTGTGGGGCAAAGCCTCTGGACAGATATTCAAATAGAATCCATTTCCTCTACTCTAGCCAGTAAGTACTACCCTACAAGTCCTCAGAACCCCAAAGGCCACCTTTCATCTGACACCCAGACCCTGGGGAAAGGACTTCTTTTTCCCATGGCAAATGGCCTCCCTTGGCAGCCACTCACCCTGGCAGAAAGTGGGAGCCTAGCAAAAATGATGAAATCGTTGCTGGATTTTTCCAAAAGAAAAGCTGGCAGCAACTAGGGCCCTGGAAGTACTTAGAGCCTCAAACGCCACCTTGAACATATTACTGAGACCCTGGGGAAAGGACTTCGTTTTTCCCATGGAAAATGGCCTTCATTTCTGGCCACTTGGCCTGGCAGGCAGGGCAGTGCCAAGCCAGGAATCTACAAACTGTGCTGGATCCTTCCAGAACGAAAGCTGCCAGCAACTAGGACCCTGCAAGTCCTTACAGCCCCAGATGCCACCAGTCATCTGACACCCAGAGCCTGGGCCAATGACTTCGTTTTCCCCATGGAAAATGGCCTCCATTTCTGGCCACTCGCCCTGACCAAGAGGGTGGTGCCCAGCAAGAAATTTGCAAGCTTTGCTGGATTGCTCCAAATCGAAAGCTGCCACTTGTTGTTGTTCTATTTCTCTAGAGTCCCATCATGCTGTTCTCAGATTGCTAAAGTCCATACCTCCTCGGTGTGTTCTTATGGCTGCAGATCTTCACAGCACAGACGCTTTCTTCTGCATGCTGTTCTTTCCCAGTTCAGGGCTCCTTCAAGGCTCTCCCTGAATGGCTACGCCGCTCCCTTTTATCCCAGTTCTCTTCAATGCTCACAGCTGCAGCCCATCAAGGACAACCAGGACCTGTGGGACAGATATTCAAATAGAATCCATTTCCTCTACTCTAGCCAGTAAGTACTACCCTACAAGTCCTCAGAACCCCAAAGGCCACCTTTCATCTGACACCCAGACCCTGGGGAAAGGACTTCTTTTTCCCATGGCAAATGGCCTCCCTTGGCAGCCACTCACCCTGGCAGAAAGTGGGAGCCTAGCTAGAATGATGCAATCGTTGCTGGATTTTTCCAAAAGAAAAGCTGCCAGCAACTAGGGCCCTGGAAGTACTTAGAGCCTCAAACGCCACCTTGAACATATTACTGAGACCCTGGGGAAAGGACTTCGTTTTTCCCATGGAAAATGGCCTTCATTTGTGGCCACTTGGCCTGGCAGGCAGGGCAGTGCCAAGCCAGGAATCTACAAACTGTGCTGGATCCTTCCAGAACGAAAGCTGCCAGCAACTAGGACCCTGCAAGTCCTTACAGCCCCAGATGCCACCAGTCATCTGACACCCAGAGCCTGGGCCAATGACTTCGTTTTCCCCATGGAAAATGGCCTCCATTTCTGGCCACTCGCCCTGACCAAGAGGGTGGTGCCCAGCAAGAAATTTGCAAGCTTTGCTGGATTGCTCCAAATCGAAAGCTACCACTTGTTGTTGTTCTATTTCTCTAGAGTCCCATCATGCTGTTCTCAGATTGCTAAAGTCCATACCTCCTCGGTGTGTTCTTATGGCTGCAGATCTTCACAGCACAGACGCTTTCTTCTGCATGCTGTTCTTTCCCAGTTCAGGGCTCCTTCAAGGCTCTCCCTGAATGGCTACGCCGCCCCCTTTTATCCCAGTTCTCTTCAATGCTCACAGCTGCAGCCCATCAAGGACAACCAGGACCTGTGGGACAGATATTCAAATAGAATCCATTTCCTCTACTCTAGCCAGTAAGTACTACCCTACAAGTCCTCAGAACCCCAAAGGCCACCTTTCATCTGACACCCAGACCCTGGGGAAAGGACTTCTTTTTCCCATGGCAAATGGCCTCCCTTGGCAGCCACTCACCCTGGCAGAAAGTGGGAGCCTAGCAAAAATGATGAAATCGTTGCTGGATTTTTCCAAAAGAAAAGCTGGCAGCAACTAGGGCCCTGGAAGTACTTAGAGCCTCAAACGCCACCTTGAACATATTACTGAGACCCTGGGGAAAGGACTTCGTTTTTCCCATGGAAAATGGCCTTCATTTCTGGCCACTTGGCCTGGCAGGCAGGGCAGTGCCAAGCCAGGAATCTACAAACTCTGCTGGATCCTTCCAGAACGAAAGCTGCCAGCAACTAGGACCCTGCAAGTCCTTACAGCCCCAGATGCCACCAGTCATCTGACACCCAGAGCCTGGGCCAATGACTTCGTTTTCCCCATGGAAAATGGCCTCCATTTCTGGCCACTCGCCCTGACCAAGAGGGTGGTGCCCAGCAAGAAATTTGCAAGCTTTGCTGGATTGCTCCAAATCGAAAGCTGCCACTTGTTGTTGTTCTATTTCTCTAGAGTCCCATCATGCTGTTCTCAGATTGCTAAAGTCCATACCTCCTCGGTGTGTTCTTATGGCTGCAGATCTTCACAGCACAGACGCTTTCTTCTGCATGCTGTTCTTTCCCAGTTCAGGGCTCCTTCAAGGCTCTCCCTGAATGGCTACGCCGCCCCCTTTTATCCCAGTTCTCTTCAATGCTCACAGCTGCAGCCCATCAAGGACAACCAGGACCTGTGGGGCAAAGCCTCTAGACAGATATTCAAATAGAATCCATTTCCTCTACTCTAGCCAGTAAGTACTACCCTACAAGTCCTCAGAACCCCAAAGGCCACCTTTCATCTGACACCCAGACCCTGGGGAAAGGACTTCTTTTTCCCATGGCAAATGGCCTCCCTTGGCAGCCACTCACCCTGGCAGAAAGTGGGAGCCTAGCAAAAATGATGAAATCGTTGCTGGATTTTTCCAAAAGAAAAGCTGGCAGCAACTAGGGCCCTGGAAGTACTTAGAGCCTCAAACGCCACCTTGAACATATTACTGAGACCCTGGGGAAAGGACTTCGTTTTTCCCATGGAAAATGGCCTTCATTTGTGGCCACTTGGCCTGGCAGGCAGGGCAGTGCCAAGCCAGGAATCTACAAACTCTGCTGGATCCTTCCAGAACGAAAGCTGCCAGCAACTAGGACCCTGCAAGTCCTTACAGCCCCAGATGCCACCAGTCATCTGACACCCAGAGCCTGGGCCAATGACTTCGTTTTCCCCATGGAAAATGGCCTCCATTTCTGGCCACTCGCCCTGACCAAGAGGGTGGTGCCCAGCAAGAAATTTGCAAGCTTTGCTGGATTGCTCCAAATCGAAAGCTGCCACTTGTTGTTGTTCTATTTCTCTAGAGTCCCATCATGCTGTTCTCAGATTGCTAAAGTCCATACCTCCTCGGTGTGTTCTTATGGCTGCAGATCTTCACAGCACAGACGCTTTCTTCTGCATGCTGTTCTTTCCCAGTTCAGGGCTCCTTCAAGGCTCTCCCTGAATGGCTACGCCGCCCCCTTTTATCCCAGTTCTCTTCAATGCTCACAGCTGCAGCCCATCAAGGACAACCAGGACCTGTGGGGCAAAGCCTCTGGACAGATATTCAAATAGAATCCATTTCCTCTACTCTAGCCAGTAAGTACTACCCTACAAGTCCTCAGAACCCCAAAGGCCACCTTTCATCTGACACCCAGACCCTGGGGAAAGGACTTCTTTTTCCCATGGCAAATGGCCTCCCTTGGCAGCCACTCACCCTGGCAGAAAGTGGGAGCCTAGCAAAAATGATGAAATCGTTGCTGGATTTTTCCAAAAGAAAAGCTGGCAGCAACTAGGGCCCTGGAAGTACTTAGAGCCTCAAACGCCACCTTGAACATATTACTGAGACCCTGGGGAAAGGACTTCGTTTTTCCCATGGAAAATGGCCTTCATTTCTGGCCACTTGGCCTGGCAGGCAGGGCAGTGCCAAGCCAGGAATCTACAAACTGTGCTGGATCCTTCCAGAACGAAAGCTGCCAGCAACTAGGACCCTGCAAGTCCTTACAGCCCCAGATGCCACCAGTCATCTGACACCCAGAGCCTGGGCCAATGACTTCGTTTTCCCCATGGAAAATGGCCTCCATTTCTGGCCACTCGCCCTGACCAAGAGGGTGGTGCCCAGCAAGAAATTTGCAAGCTTTGCTGGATTGCTCCAAATCGAAAGCTGCCACTTGTTGTTGTTCTATTTCTCTAGAGTCCCATCATGCTGTTCTCAGATTGCTAAAGTCCATACCTCCTCGGTGTGTTCTTATGGCTGCAGATCTTCACAGCACAGACGCTTTCTTCTGCATGCTGTTCTTTCCCAGTTCAGGGCTCCTTCAAGGCTCTCCCTGAATGGCTACGCCGCTCCCTTTTATCCCAGTTCTCTTCAATGCTCACAGCTGCAGCCCATCAAGGACAACCAGGACCTGTGGGACAGATATTCAAATAGAATCCATTTCCTCTACTCTAGCCAGTAAGTACTACCCTACAAGTCCTCAGAACCCCAAAGGCCACCTTTCATCTGACACCCAGACCCTGGGGAAAGGACTTCTTTTTCCCATGGCAAATGGCCTCCCTTGGCAGCCACTCACCCTGGCAGAAAGTGGGAGCCTAGCTAGAATGATGCAATCGTTGCTGGATTTTTCCAAAAGAAAAGCTGCCAGCAACTAGGGCCCTGGAAGTACTTAGAGCCTCAAACGCCACCTTGAACATATTACTGAGACCCTGGGGAAAGGACTTCGTTTTTCCCATGGAAAATGGCCTTCATTTGTGGCCACTTGGCCTGGCAGGCAGGGCAGTGCCAAGCCAGGAATCTACAAACTGTGCTGGATCCTTCCAGAACGAAAGCTGCCAGCAACTAGGACCCTGCAAGTCCTTACAGCCCCAGATGCCACCAGTCATCTGACACCCAGAGCCTGGGCCAATGACTTCGTTTTCCCCATGGAAAATGGCCTCCATTTCTGGCCACTCGCCCTGACCAAGAGGGTGGTGCCCAGCAAGAAATTTGCAAGCTTTGCTGGATTGCTCCAAATCGAAAGCTACCACTTGTTGTTGTTCTATTTCTCTAGAGTCCCATCATGCTGTTCTCAGATTGCTAAAGTCCATACCTCCTCGGTGTGTTCTTATGGCTGCAGATCTTCACAGCACAGACGCTTTCTTCTGCATGCTGTTCTTTCCCAGTTCAGGGCTCCTTCAAGGCTCTCCCTGAATGGCTACGCCGCCCCCTTTTATCCCAGTTCTCTTCAATGCTCACAGCTGCAGCCCATCAAGGACAACCAGGACCTGTGGGACAGATATTCAAATAGAATCCATTTCCTCTACTCTAGCCAGTAAGTACTACCCTACAAGTCCTCAGAACCCCAAAGGCCACCTTTCATCTGACACCCAGACCCTGGGGAAAGGACTTCTTTTTCCCATGGCAAATGGCCTCCCTTGGCAGCCACTCACCCTGGCAGAAAGTGGGAGCCTAGCAAAAATGATGAAATCGTTGCTGGATTTTTCCAAAAGAAAAGCTGGCAGCAACTAGGGCCCTGGAAGTACTTAGAGCCTCAAACGCCACCTTGAACATATTACTGAGACCCTGGGGAAAGGACTTCGTTTTTCCCATGGAAAATGGCCTTCATTTCTGGCCACTTGGCCTGGCAGGCAGGGCAGTGCCAAGCCAGGAATCTACAAACTCTGCTGGATCCTTCCAGAACGAAAGCTGCCAGCAACTAGGACCCTGCAAGTCCTTACAGCCCCAGATGCCACCAGTCATCTGACACCCAGAGCCTGGGCCAATGACTTCGTTTTCCCCATGGAAAATGGCCTCCATTTCTGGCCACTCGCCCTGACCAAGAGGGTGGTGCCCAGCAAGAAATTTGCAAGCTTTGCTGGATTGCTCCAAATCGAAAGCTGCCACTTGTTGTTGTTCTATTTCTCTAGAGTCCCATCATGCTGTTTTCAGATTGCTAAAGTCCATACCTCCTCGGTGTGTTCTTATGGCTGCAGATCTTCACAGCACAGACGCTTTCTTCTGCATGCTGTTCTTTCCCAGTTCAGGGCTCCTTCAAGGCTCTCCCTGAATGGCTACGCCGCCCCCTTTTATCCCAGTTCTCTTCAATGCTCACAGCTGCAGCCCATCAAGGACAACCAGGACCTGTGGGGCAAAGCCTCTAGACAGATATTCAAATAGAATCCATTTCCTCTACTCTAGCCAGTAAGTACTACCCTACAAGTCCTCAGAACCCCAAAGGCCACCTTTCATCTGACACCCAGACCCTGGGGAAAGGACTTCTTTTTCCCATGGCAAATGGCCTCCCTTGGCAGCCACTCACCCTGGCAGAAAGTGGGAGCCTAGCAAAAATGATGAAATCGTTGCTGGATTTTTCCAAAAGAAAAGCTGGCAGCAACTAGGGCCCTGGAAGTACTTAGAGCCTCAAACGCCACCTTGAACATATTACTGAGACCCTGGGGAAAGGACTTCGTTTTTCCCATGGAAAATGGCCTTCATTTGTGGCCACTTGGCCTGGCAGGCAGGGCAGTGCCAAGCCAGGAATCTACAAACTCTGCTGGATCCTTCCAGAACGAAAGCTGCCAGCAACTAGGACCCTGCAAGTCCTTACAGCCCCAGATGCCACCAGTCATCTGACACCCAGAGCCTGGGCCAATGACTTCGTTTTCCCCATGGAAAATGGCCTCCATTTCTGGCCACTCGCCCTGACCAAGAGGGTGGTGCCCAGCAAGAAATTTGCAAGCTTTGCTGGATTGCTCCAAATCTAAAGCTGCCACTTGTTGTTGTTCTATTTCTCTAGAGTCCCATCATGCTGTTCTCAGATTGCTAAAGTCCATACCTCCTCGGTGTGTTCTTATGGCTGCAGATCTTCACAGCACAGACGCTTTCTTCTGCATGCTGTTCTTTCCCAGTTCAGGGCTCCTTCAAGGCTCTCCCTGAATGGCTACGCCGCTCCCTTTTATCCCAGTTCTCTTCAATGCTCACAGCTGCAGCCCATCAAGGACAACCAGGACCTGTGGGACAGATATTCAAATAGAATCCATTTCCTCTACTCTAGCCAGTAAGTACTACCCTACAAGTCCTCAGAACCCCAAAGGCCACCTTTCATCTGACACCCAGACCCTGGGGAAAGGACTTCTTTTTCCCATGGCAAATGGCCTCCCTTGGCAGCCACTCACCCTGGCAGAAAGTGGGAGCCTAGCTAGAATGATGCAATCGTTGCTGGATTTTTCCAAAAGAAAAGCTGCCAGCAACTAGGGCCCTGGAAGTACTTAGAGCCTCAAACGCCACCTTGAACATATTACTGAGACCCTGGGGAAAGGACTTCGTTTTTCCCATGGAAAATGGCCTTCATTTGTGGCCACTTGGCCTGGCAGGCAGGGCAGTGCCAAGCCAGGAATCTACAAACTCTGCTGGATCCTTCCAGAACGAAAGCTGCCAGCAACTAGGACCCTGCAAGTCCTTACAGCCCCAGATGCCACCTGTCATCTGACACCCAGAGCCTGGGCCAATGACTTCGTTTTCCCCATGGAAAATGGCCTCCATTTCTGGCCACTCGCCCTGACCAAGAGGGTGGTGCCCAGCAAGAAATTTGCAAGCTTTGCTGGATTGCTCCAAATCGAAAGCTGCCACTTGTTGTTGTTCTATTTCTCTAGAGTCCCATCATGCTGTTCTCAGATTGCTAAAGTCCATACCTCCTCGGTGTGTTCTTATGGCTGCAGATCTTCACAGCACAGACGCTTTCTTCTGCATGCTGTTCTTTCCCAGTTCAGGGCTCCTTCAAGGCTCTCCCTGAATGGCTACGCCGCCCCCTTTTATCCCAGTTCTCTTCAATGCTCACAGCTGCAGCCCATCAAGGACAACCAGGACCTGTGGGACAGATATTCAAATAGAATCCATTTCCTCTACTCTAGCCAGTAAGTACTACCCTACAAGTCCTCAGAACCCCAAAGGCCACCTTTCATCTGACACCCAGACCCTGGGGAAAGGACTTCTTTTTCCCATGGCAAATGGCCTCCCTTGGCAGCCACTCACCCTGGCAGAAAGTGGGAGCCTAGCAAAAATGATGAAATCGTTGCTGGATTTTTCCAAAAGAAAAGCTGGCAGCAACTAGGGCCCTGGAAGTACTTAGAGCCTCAAACGCCACCTTGAACATATTACTGAGACCCTGGGGAAAGGACTTCGTTTTTCCCATGGAAAATGGCCTTCATTTGTGGCCACTTGGCCTGGCAGGCAGGGCAGTGCCAAGCCAGGAATCTACAAACTGTGCTGGATCCTTCCAGAACGAAAGCTGCCAGCAACTAGGACCCTGCAAGTCCTTACAGCCCCAGATGCCACCAGTCATCTGACACCCAGAGCCTGGGCCAATGACTTCGTTTTCCCCATGGAAAATGGCCTCCATTTCTGGCCACTCGCCCTGACCAAGAGGGTGGTGCCCAGCAAGAAATTTGCAAGCTTTGCTGGATTGCTCCAAATCGAAAGCTACCACTTGTTGTTGTTCTATTTCTCTAGAGTCCCATCATGCTGTTCTCAGATTGCTAAAGTCCATACCTCCTCGGTGTGTTCTTATGGCTGCAGATCTTCACAGCACAGACGCTTTCTTCTGCATGCTGTTCTTTCCCAGTTCAGGGCTCCTTCAAGGCTCTCCCTGAATGGCTACGCCGCCCCCTTTTATCCCAGTTCTCTTCAATGCTCACAGCTGCAGCCCATCAAGGACAACCAGGACCTGTGGGACAGATATTCAAATAGAATCCATTTCCTCTACTCTAGCCAGTAAGTACTACCCTACAAGTCCTCAGAACCCCAAAGGCCACCTTTCATCTGACACCCAGACCCTGGGGAAAGGACTTCTTTTTCCCATGGCAAATGGCCTCCCTTGGCAGCCACTCACCCTGGCAGAAAGTGGGAGCCTAGCAAAAATGATGAAATCGTTGCTGGATTTTTCCAAAAGAAAAGCTGGCAGCAACTAGGGCCCTGGAAGTACTTAGAGCCTCAAACGCCACCTTGAACATATTACTGAGACCCTGGGGAAAGGACTTCGTTTTTCCCATGGAAAATGGCCTTCATTTCTGGCCACTTGGCCTGGCAGGCAGGGCAGTGCCAAGCCAGGAATCTACAAACTGTGCTGGATCCTTCCAGAACGAAAGCTGCCAGCAACTAGGACCCTGCAAGTCCTTACAGCCCCAGATGCCACCAGTCATCTGACACCCAGAGCCTGGGCCAATGACTTCGTTTTCCCCATGGAAAATGGCCTCCATTTCTGGCCACTCGCCCTGACCAAGAGGGTGGTGCCCAGCAAGAAATTTGCAAGCTTTGCTGGATTGCTCCAAATCGAAAGCTGCCACTTGTTGTTGTTCTATTTCTCTAGAGTCCCATCATGCTGTTCTCAGATTGCTAAAGTCCATACCTCCTCGGTGTGTTCTTATGGCTGCAGATCTTCACAGCACAGACGCTTTCTTCTGCATGCTGTTCTTTCCCAGTTCAGGGCTCCTTCAAGGCTCTCCCTGAATGGCTACGCCGCCCCCTTTTATCCCAGTTCTCTTCAATGCTCACAGCTGCAGCCCATCAAGGACAACCAGGACCTGTGGGACAGATATTCAAATAGAATCCATTTCCTCTACTCTAGCCAGTAAGTACTACCCTACAAGTCCTCAGAACCCCAAAGGCCACCTTTCATCTGACACCCAGACCCTGGGGAAAGGACTTCTTTTTCCCATGGCAAATGGCCTCCCTTGGCAGCCACTCACCCTGGCAGAAAGTGGGAGCCTAGCTAGAATGATGCAATCGTTGCTGGATTTTTCCAAAAGAAAAGCTGCCAGCAACTAGGGCCCTGGAAGTACTTAGAGCCTCAAACGCCACCTTGAACATATTACTGAGACCCTGGGGAAAGGACTTCGTTTTTCCCATGGAAAATGGCCTTCATTTGTGGCCACTTGGCCTGGCAGGCAGGGCAGTGCCAAGCCAGGAATCTACAAACTGTGCTGGATCCTTCCAGAACGAAAGCTGCCAGCAACTAGGACCCTGCAAGTCCTTACAGCCCCAGATGCCACCTGTCATCTGACACCCAGAGCCTGGGCCAATGACTTCGTTTTCCCCATGGAAAATGGCCTCCATTTCTGGCCACTCGCCCTGACCAAGAGGGTGGTGCCCAGCAAGAAATTTGCAAGCTTTGCTGGATTGCTCCAAATCGAAAGCTGCCACTTGTTGTTGTTCTATTTCTCTAGAGTCCCATCATGCTGTTCTCAGATTGCTAAAGTCCATACCTCCTCGGTGTGTTCTTATGGCTGCAGATCTTCACAGCACAGACGCTTTCTTCTGCATGCTGTTCTTTCCCAGTTCAGGGCTCCTTCAAGGCTCTCCCTGAATGGCTACGCCGCCCCCTTTTATCCCAGTTCTCTTCAATGCTCACAGCTGCAGCCCATCAAGGACAACCAGGACCTGTGGGACAGATATTCAAATAGAATCCATTTCCTCTACTCTAGCCAGTAAGTACTACCCTACAAGTCCTCAGAACCCCAAAGGCCACCTTTCATCTGACACCCAGACCCTGGGGAAAGGACTTCTTTTTCCCATGGCAAATGGCCTCCCTTGGCAGCCACTCACCCTGGCAGAAAGTGGGAGCCTAGCAAAAATGATGAAATCGTTGCTGGATTTTTCCAAAAGAAAAGCTGGCAGCAACTAGGGCCCTGCAAGTACTTAGAGCCTCAAACGCCACCTTGAACATATTACTGAGACCCTGGGGAAAGGACTTCGTTTTTCCCATGGAAAATGGCCTTCATTTGTGGCCACTTGGCCTGGCAGGCAGGGCAGTGCCAAGCCAGGAATCTACAAACTGTGCTGGATCCTTCCAGAACGAAAGCTGCCAGCAACTAGGACCCTGCAAGTCCTTACAGCCCCAGATGCCACCAGTCATCTGACACCCAGAGCCTGGGCCAATGACTTCGTTTTCCCCATGGAAAATGGCCTCCATTTCTGGCCACTCGCCCTGACCAAGAGGGTGGTGCCCAGCAAGAAATTTGCAAGCTTTGCTGGATTGCTCCAAATCGAAAGCTGCCACTTGTTGTTGTTCTATTTCTCTAGAGTCCCATCATGCTGTTCTCAGATTGCTAAAGTCCATACCTCCTCGGTGTGTTCTTATGGCTGTAGATCTTCACAGCACAGACGCTTTCTTCTGCATGCTGTTCTTTCCCAGTTCAGGGCTCCTTCAAGGCTCTCCCTGAATGGCTACGCCGCCCCCTTTTATCCCAGTTCTCTTCAATGCTCACAGCTGCAGCCCATCAAGGACAACCAGGACCTGTGGGACAGATATTCAAATAGAATCCATTTCCTCTACTCTAGCCAGTAAGTACTACCCTACAAGTCCTCAGAACCCCAAAGGCCACCTTTCATCTGACACCCAGACCCTGGGGAAAGGACTTCTTTTTCCCATGGCAAATGGCCTCCCTTGGCAGCCACTCACCCTGGCAGAAAGTGGGAGCCTAGCAAAAATGATGAAATCGTTGCTGGATTTTTCCAAAAGAAAAGCTGGCAGCAACTAGGGCCCTGGAAGTACTTAGAGCCTCAAACGCCACCTTGAACATATTACTGAGACCCTGGGGAAAGGACTTCGTTTTTCCCATGGAAAATGGCCTTCATTTGTGGCCACTTGGCCTGGCAGGCAGGGCAGTGCCAAGCCAGGAATCTACAAACTCTGCTGGATCCTTCCAGAACGAAAGCTGCCAGCAACTAGGACCCTGCAAGTCCTTAGAGCCCCAGATGCCACCAGTCATCTGACACCCAGAGCCTGGGCCAATGACTTCGTTTTCCCCATGGAAAATGGCCTCCATTTCTGGCCACTCGCCCTGACCAAGAGGGTGGTGCCCAGCAAGAAATTTGCAAGCTTTGCTGGATTGCTCCAAATCGAAAGCTGCCACTTGTTGTTGTTCTATTTCTCTAGAGTCCCATCATGCTGTTCTCAGATTGCTAAAGTCCATACCTCCTCGGTGTGTTCTTATGGCTGCAGATCTTCACAGCACAGACGCTTTCTTCTGCATGCTGTTCTTTCCCAGTTCAGGGCTCCTTCAAGGCTCTCCCTGAATGGCTACGCCGCCCCCTTTTATCCCAGTTCTCTTCAATGCTCACAGCTGCAGCCCATCAAGGACAACCAGGACCTGTGGGACAGATATTCAAATAGAATCCATTTCCTCTACTCTAGCCAGTAAGTACTACCCTACAAGTCCTCAGAACCCCAAAGGCCACCTTTCATCTGACACCCAGACCCTGGGGAAAGGACTTCTTTTTCCCATGGCAAATGGCCTCCCTTGGCAGCCACTCACCCTGGCAGAAAGTGGGAGCCTAGCTAGAATGATGCAATCGTTGCTGGATTTTTCCAAAAGAAAAGCTGCCAGCAACTAGGGCCCTGGAAGTACTTAGAGCCTCAAACGCCACCTTGAACATATTACTGAGACCCTGGGGAAAGGACTTCGTTTTTCCCATGGAAAATGGCCTTCATTTGTGGCCACTTGGCCTGGCAGGCAGGGCAGTGCCAAGCCAGGAATCTACAAACTGTGCTGGATCCTTCCAGAACGAAAGCTGCCAGCAACTAGGACCCTGCAAGTCCTTAGAGCCCCAGATGCCACCAGTCATCTGACACCCAGAGCCTGGGCCAATGACTTCGTTTTCCCCATGGAAAATGGCCTCCATTTCTGGCCACTCGCCCTGACCAAGAGGGTGGTGCCCAGCAAGAAATTTGCAAGCTTTGCTGGATTGCTCCAAATCGAAAGCTGCCACTTGTTGTTGTTCTATTTCTCTAGAGTCCCATCATGCTGTTCTCAGATTGCTAAAGTCCATACCTCCTCGGTGTGTTCTTATGGCTGCAGATCTTCACAGCACAGACGCTTTCTTCTGCATGCTGTTCTTTCCCAGTTCAGGGCTCCTTCAAGGCTCTCCCTGAATGGCTACGCCGCCCCCTTTTATCCCAGTTCTCTTCAATGCTCACAGCTGCAGCCCATCAAGGACAACCAGGACCTGTGGGGCAAAGCCTCTAGACAGATATTCAAATAGAATCCATTTCCTCTACTCTAGCCAGTAAGTACTACCCTACAAGTCCTCAGAACCCCAAAGGCCACCTTTCATCTGACACCCAGACCCTGGGGAAAGGACTTCTTTTTCCCATGGCAAATGGCCTCCCTTGGCAGCCACTCACCCTGGCAGAAAGTGGGAGCCTAGCAAAAATGATGAAATCGTTGCTGGATTTTTCCAAAAGAAAAGCTGGCAGCAACTAGGGCCCTGGAAGTACTTAGAGCCTCAAACGCCACCTTGAACATATTACTGAGACCCTGGGGAAAGGACTTCGTTTTTCCCATGGAAAATGGCCTTCATTTGTGGCCACTTGGCCTGGCAGGCAGGGCAGTGCCAAGCCAGGAATCTACAAACTCTGCTGGATCCTTCCAGAACGAAAGCTGCCAGCAACTAGGACCCTGCAAGTCCTTAGAGCCCCAGATGCCACCAGTCATCTGACACCCAGAGCCTGGGCCAATGACTTCGTTTTCCCCATGGAAAATGGCCTCCATTTCTGGCCACTCGCCCTGACCAAGAGGGTGGTGCCCAGCAAGAAATTTGCAAGCTTTGCTGGATTGCTCCAAATCGAAAGCTGCCACTTGTTGTTGTTCTATTTCTCTAGAGTCCCATCATGCTGTTCTCAGATTGCTAAAGTCCATACCTCCTCGGTGTGTTCTTATGGCTGCAGATCTTCACAGCACAGACGCTTTCTTCTGCATGCTGTTCTTTCCCAGTTCAGGGCTCCTTCAAGGCTCTCCCTGAATGGCTACGCCGCCCCCTTTTATCCCAGTTCTCTTCAATGCTCACAGCTGCAGCCCATCAAGGACAACCAGGACCTGTGGGGCAAAGCCTCTAGACAGATATTCAAATAGAATCCATTTCCTCTACTCTAGCCAGTAAGTACTACCCTACAAGTCCTCAGAACCCCAAAGGCCACCTTTCATCTGACACCCAGACCCTGGGGAAAGGACTTCTTTTTCCCATGGCAAATGGCCTCCCTTGGCAGCCACTCACCCTGGCAGAAAGTGGGAGCCTAGCTAGAATGATGCAATCGTTGCTGGATTTTTCCAAAAGAAAAGCTGCCAGCAACTAGGGCCCTGGAAGTACTTAGAGCCTCAAACGCCACCTTGAACATATTACTGAGACCCTGGGGAAAGGACTTCGTTTTTCCCATGGAAAATGGCCTTCATTTGTGGCCACTTGGCCTGGCAGGCAGGGCAGTGCCAAGCCAGGAATCTACAAACTCTGCTGGATCCTTCCAGAACGAAAGCTGCCAGCAACTAGGACCCTGCAAGTCCTTACAGCCCCAGATGCCACCTGTCATCTGACACCCAGAGCCTGGGCCAATGACTTCGTTTTCCCCATGGAAAATGGCCTCCATTTCTGGCCACTCGCCCTGACCAAGAGGGTGGTGCCCAGCAAGAAATTTGCAAGCTTTGCTGGATTGCTCCAAATCGAAAGCTGCCACTTGTTGTTGTTCTATTTCTCTAGAGTCCCATCATGCTGTTCTCAGATTGCTAAAGTCCATACCTCCTCGGTGTGTTCTTATGGCTGCAGATCTTCACAGCACAGACGCTTTCTTCTGCATGCTGTTCTTTCCCAGTTCAGGGCTCCTTCAAGGCTCTCCCTGAATGGCTACGCCGCCCCCTTTTATCCCAGTTCTCTTCAATGCTCACAGCTGCAGCCCATCAAGGACAACCAGGACCTGTGGGACAGATATTCAAATAGAATCCATTTCCTCTACTCTAGCCAGTAAGTACTACCCTACAAGTCCTCAGAACCCCAAAGGCCACCTTTCATCTGACACCCAGACCCTGGGGAAAGGACTTCTTTTTCCCATGGCAAATGGCCTCCCTTGGCAGCCACTCACCCTGGCAGAAAGTGGGAGCCTAGCTAGAATGATGCAATCGTTGCTGGATTTTTCCAAAAGAAAAGCTGGCAGCAACTAGGGCCCTGGAAGTACTTAGAGCCTCAAACGCCACCTTGAACATATTACTGAGACCCTGGGGAAAGGACTTCATTTTTCCCATGGAAAATGGCCTTCATTTGTGGCCACTTGGCCTGGCAGGCAGGGCAGTGCCAAGCCAGGAATCTACAAACTGTGCTGGATCCTTCCAGAACGAAAGCTGCCAGCAACTAGGACCCTGCAAGTCCTTAGAGCCCCAGATGCCACCAGTCATCTGACACCCAGAGCCTGGGCCAATGACTTCGTTTTCCCCATGGAAAATGGCCTCCATTTCTGGCCACTCGCCCTGACCAAGAGGGTGGTGCCCAGCAAGAAATTTGCAAGCTTTGCTGGATTGCTCCAAATCGAAAGCTGCCACTTGTTGTTGTTCTATTTCTCTAGAGTCCCATCATGCTGTTCTCAGATTGCTAAAGTCCATACCTCCTCGGTGTGTTCTTATGGCTGCAGATCTTCACAGCACAGACGCTTTCTTCTGCATGCTGTTCTTTCCCAGTTCAGGGCTCCTTCAAGGCTCTCCCTGAATGGCTACGCCGCCCCCTTTTATCCCAGTTCTCTTCAATGCTCACAGCTGCAGCCCATCAAGGACAACCAGGACCTGTGGGGCAAAGCCTCTAGACAGATATTCAAATAGAATCCATTTCCTCTACTCTAGCCAGTAAGTACTACCCTACAAGTCCTCAGAACCCCAAAGGCCACCTTTCATCTGACACCCAGACCCTGGGGAAAGGACTTCTTTTTCCCATGGCAAATGGCCTCCCTTGGCAGCCACTCACCCTGGCAGAAAGTGGGAGCCTAGCAAAAATGATGAAATCGTTGCTGGATTTTTCCAAAAGAAAAGCTGGCAGCAACTAGGGCCCTGGAAGTACTTAGAGCCTCAAACGCCACCTTGAACATATTACTGAGACCCTGGGGAAAGGACTTCGTTTTTCCCATGGAAAATGGCCTTCATTTCTGGCCACTTGGCCTGGCAGGCAGGGCAGTGCCAAGCCAGGAATCTACAAACTCTGCTGGATCCTTCCAGAACGAAAGCTGCCAGCAACTAGGACCCTGCAAGTCCTTAGAGCCCCAGATGCCACCAGTCATCTGACACCCAGAGCCTGGGCCAATGACTTCGTTTTCCCCATGGAAAATGGCCTCCATTTCTGGCCACTCGCCCTGACCAAGAGGGTGGTGCCCAGCAAGAAATTTGCAAGCTTTGCTGGATTGCTCCAAATCGAAAGCTGCCACTTGTTGTTGTTCTATTTCTCTAGAGTCCCATCATGCTGTTCTCAGATTGCTAAAGTCCATACCTCCTCGGTGTGTTCTTATGGCTGCAGATCTTCACAGCACAGACGCTTTCTTCTGCATGCTGTTCTTTCCCAGTTCAGGGCTCCTTCAAGGCTCTCCCTGAATGGCTACGCCGCCCCCTTTTATCCCAGTTCTCTTCAATGCTCACAGCTGCAGCCCATCAAGGACAACCAGGACCTGTGGGGCAAAGCCTCTAGACAGATATTCAAATAGAATCCATTTCCTCTACTCTAGCCAGTAAGTACTACCCTACAAGTCCTCAGAACCCCAAAGGCCACCTTTCATCTGACACCCAGACCCTGGGGAAAGGACTTCTTTTTCCCATGGCAAATGGCCTCCCTTGGCAGCCACTCACCCTGGCAGAAAGTGGGAGCCTAGCTAGAATGATGCAATCGTTGCTGGATTTTTCCAAAAGAAAAGCTGCCAGCAACTAGGGCCCTGGAAGTACTTAGAGCCTCAAACGCCACCTTGAACATATTACTGAGACCCTGGGGAAAGGACTTCGTTTTTCCCATGGAAAATGGCCTTCATTTCTGGCCACTTGGCCTGGCAGGCAGGGCAGTGCCAAGCCAGGAATCTACAAACTGTGCTGGATCCTTCCAGAACGAAAGCTGCCAGCAACTAGGACCCTGCAAGTCCTTACAGCCCCAGATGCCACCTGTCATCTGACACCCAGAGCCTGGGCCAATGACTTCGTTTTCCCCATGGAAAATGGCCTCCATTTCTGGCCACTCGCCCTGACCAAGAGGGTGGTGCCCAGCAAGAAATTTGCAAGCTTTGCTGGATTGCTCCAAATCGAAAGCTGCCACTTGTTGTTGTTCTATTTCTCTAGAGTCCCATCATGCTGTTCTCAGATTGCTAAAGTCCATACCTCCTCGGTGTGTTCTTATGGCTGCAGATCTTCACAGCACAGACGCTTTCTTCTGCATGCTGTTCTTTCCCAGTTCAGGGCTCCTTCAAGGCTCTCCCTGAATGGCTACGCCGCCCCCTTTTATCCCAGTTCTCTTCAATGCTCACAGCTGCAGCCCATCAAGGACAACCAGGACCTGTGGGACAGATATTCAAATAGAATCCATTTCCTCTACTCTAGCCAGTAAGTACTACCCTACAAGTCCTCAGAACCCCAAAGGCCACCTTTCATCTGACACCCAGACCCTGGGGAAAGGACTTCTTTTTCCCATGGCAAATGGCCTCCCTTGGCAGCCACTCACCCTGGCAGAAAGTGGGAGCCTAGCAAAAATGATGAAATCGTTGCTGGATTTTTCCAAAAGAAAAGCTGGCAGCAACTAGGGCCCTGGAAGTACTTAGAGCCTCAAACGCCACCTTGAACATATTACTGAGACCCTGGGGAAAGGACTTCGTTTTTCCCATGGAAAATGGCCTTCATTTGTGGCCACTTGGCCTGGCAGGCAGGGCAGTGCCAAGCCAGGAATCTACAAACTGTGCTGGATCCTTCCAGAACGAAAGCTGCCAGCAACTAGGACCCTGCAAGTCCTTACAGCCCCAGATGCCACCAGTCATCTGACACCCAGAGCCTGGGCCAATGACTTCGTTTTCCCCATGGAAAATGGCCTCCATTTCTGGCCACTCGCCCTGACCAAGAGGGTGGTGCCCAGCAAGAAATTTGCAAGCTTTGCTGGATTGCTCCAAATCGAAAGCTGCCACTTGTTGTTGTTCTATTTCTCTAGAGTCCCATCATGCTGTTCTCAGATTGCTAAAGTCCATACCTCCTCGGTGTGTTCTTATGGCTGCAGATCTTCACAGCACAGACGCTTTCTTCTGCATGCTGTTCTTTCCCAGTTCAGGGCTCCTTCAAGGCTCTCCCTGAATGGCTACGCCGCCCCCTTTTATCCCAGTTCTCTTCAATGCTCACAGCTGCAGCCCATCAAGGACAACCAGGACCTGTGGGACAGATATTCAAATAGAATCCATTTCCTCTACTCTAGCCAGTAAGTACTACCCTACAAGTCCTCAGAACCCCAAAGGCCACCTTTCATCTGACACCCAGACCCTGGGGAAAGGACTTCTTTTTCCCATGGCAAATGGCCTCCCTTGGCAGCCACTCACCCTGGCAGAAAGTGGGAGCCTAGCTAGAATGATGCAATCGTTGCTGGATTTTTCCAAAAGAAAAGCTGGCAGCAACTAGGGCCCTGGAAGTACTTAGAGCCTCAAACGCCACCTTGAACATATTACTGAGACCCTGGGGAAAGGACTTCGTTTTTCCCATGGAAAATGGCCTTCATTTGTGGCCACTTGGCCTGGCAGGCAGGGCAGTGCCAAGCCAGGAATCTACAAACTGTGCTGGATCCTTCCAGAACGAAAGCTGCCAGCAACTAGGACCCTGCAAGTCCTTAGAGCCCCAGATGCCACCAGTCATCTGACACCCAGAGCCTGGGCCAATGACTTCGTTTTCCCCATGGAAAATGGCCTCCATTTCTGGCCACTCGCCCTGACCAAGAGGGTGGTGCCCAGCAAGAAATTTGCAAGCTTTGCTGGATTGCTCCAAATCGAAAGCTGCCACTTGTTGTTGTTCTATTTCTCTAGAGTCCCATCATGCTGTTCTCAGATTGCTAAAGTCCATACCTCCTCGGTGTGTTCTTATGGCTGCAGATCTTCACAGCACAGACGCTTTCTTCTGCATGCTGTTCTTTCCCAGTTCAGGGCTCCTTCAAGGCTCTCCCTGAATGGCTACGCCGCCCCCTTTTATCCCAGTTCTCTTCAATGCTCACAGCTGCAGCCCATCAAGGACAACCAGGACCTGTGGGGCAAAGCCTCTAGACAGATATTCAAATAGAATCCATTTCCTCTACTCTAGCCAGTAAGTACTACCCTACAAGTCCTCAGAACCCCAAAGGCCACCTTTCATCTGACACCCAGACCCTGGGGAAAGGACTTCTTTTTCCCATGGCAAATGGCCTCCCTTGGCAGCCACTCACCCTGGCAGAAAGTGGGAGCCTAGCAAAAATGATGAAATCGTTGCTGGATTTTTCCAAAAGAAAAGCTGGCAGCAACTAGGGCCCTGGAAGTACTTAGAGCCTCAAACGCCACCTTGAACATATTACTGAGACCCTGGGGAAAGGACTTCGTTTTTCCCATGGAAAATGGCCTTCATTTCTGGCCACTTGGCCTGGCAGGCAGGGCAGTGCCAAGCCAGGAATCTACAAACTCTGCTGGATCCTTCCAGAACGAAAGCTGCCAGCAACTAGGACCCTGCAAGTCCTTAGAGCCCCAGATGCCACCAGTCATCTGACACCCAGAGCCTGGGCCAATGACTTCGTTTTCCCCATGGAAAATGGCCTCCATTTCTGGCCACTCGCCCTGACCAAGAGGGTGGTGCCCAGCAAGAAATTTGCAAGCTTTGCTGGATTGCTCCAAATCGAAAGCTGCCACTTGTTGTTGTTCTATTTCTCTAGAGTCCCATCATGCTGTTCTCAGATTGCTAAAGTCCATACCTCCTCGGTGTGTTCTTATGGCTGCAGATCTTCACAGCACAGACGCTTTCTTCTGCATGCTGTTCTTTCCCAGTTCAGGGCTCCTTCAAGGCTCTCCCTGAATGGCTACGCCGCCCCCTTTTATCCCAGTTCTCTTCAATGCTCACAGCTGCAGCCCATCAAGGACAACCAGGACCTGTGGGGCAAAGCCTCTAGACAGATATTCAAATAGAATCCATTTCCTCTACTCTAGCCAGTAAGTACTACCCTACAAGTCCTCAGAACCCCAAAGGCCACCTTTCATCTGACACCCAGACCCTGGGGAAAGGACTTCTTTTTCCCATGGCAAATGGCCTCCCTTGGCAGCCACTCACCCTGGCAGAAAGTGGGAGCCTAGCAAAAATGATGAAATCGTTGCTGGATTTTTCCAAAAGAAAAGCTGGCAGCAACTAGGGCCCTGGAAGTACTTAGAGCCTCAAACGCCACCTTGAACATATTACTGAGACCCTGGGGAAAGGACTTCGTTTTTCCCATGGAAAATGGCCTTCATTTGTGGCCACTTGGCCTGGCAGGCAGGGCAGTGCCAAGCCAGGAATCTACAAACTGTGCTGGATCCTTCCAGAACGAAAGCTGCCAGCAACTAGGACCCTGCAAGTCCTTACAGCCCCAGATGCCACCAGTCATCTGACACCCAGAGCCTGGGCCAATGACTTCGTTTTCCCCATGGAAAATGGCCTCCATTTCTGGCCACTCGCCCTGACCAAGAGGGTGGTGCCCAGCAAGAAATTTGCAAGCTTTGCTGGATTGCTCCAAATCGAAAGCTGCCACTTGTTGTTGTTCTATTTCTCTAGAGTCCCATCATGCTGTTCTCAGATTGCTAAAGTCCATACCTCCTCGGTGTGTTCTTATGGCTGCAGATCTTCACAGCACAGACGCTTTCTTCTGCATGCTGTTCTTTCCCAGTTCAGGGCTCCTTCAAGGCTCTCCCTGAATGGCTACGCCGCCCCCTTTTATCCCAGTTCTCTTCAATGCTCACAGCTGCAGCCCATCAAGGACAACCAGGACCTGTGGGGCAAAGCCTCTAGACAGATATTCAAATAGAATCCATTTCCTCTACTCTAGCCAGTAAGTACTACCCTACAAGTCCTCAGAACCCCAAAGGCCACCTTTCATCTGACACCCAGACCCTGGGGAAAGGACTTCTTTTTCCCATGGCAAATGGCCTCCCTTGGCAGCCACTCACCCTGGCAGAAAGTGGGAGCCTAGCTAGAATGATGCAATCGTTGCTGGATTTTTCCAAAAGAAAAGCTGGCAGCAACTAGGGCCCTGGAAGTACTTAGAGCCTCAAACGCCACCTTGAACATATTACTGAGACCCTGGGGAAAGGACTTCGTTTTTCCCATGGAAAATGGCCTTCATTTGTGGCCACTTGGCCTGGCAGGCAGGGCAGTGCCAAGCCAGGAATCTACAAACTCTGCTGGATCCTTCCAGAACGAAAGCTGCCAGCAACTAGGACCCTGCAAGTCCTTACAGCCCCAGATGCCACCAGTCATCTGACACCCAGAGCCTGGGCCAATGACTTCGTTTTCCCCATGGAAAATGGCCTCCATTTCTGGCCACTCGCCCTGACCAAGAGGGTGGTGCCCAGCAAGAAATTTGCAAGCTTTGCTGGATTGCTCCAAATCGAAAGCTGCCACTTGTTGTTGTTCTATTTCTCTAGAGTCCCATCATGCTGTTCTCAGATTGCTAAAGTCCATACCTCCTCGGTGTGTTCTTATGGCTGCAGATCTTCACAGCACAGACGCTTTCTTCTGCATGCTGTTCTTTCCCAGTTCAGGGCTCCTTCAAGGCTCTCCCTGAATGGCTACGCCGCCCCCTTTTATCCCAGTTCTCTTCAATGCTCACAGCTGCAGCCCATCAAGGACAACCAGGACCTGTGGGACAGATATTCAAATAGAATCCATTTCCTCTACTCTAGCCAGTAAGTACTACCCTACAAGTCCTCAGAACCCCAAAGGCCACCTTTCATCTGACACCCAGACCCTGGGGAAAGGACTTCTTTTTCCCATGGCAAATGGCCTCCCTTGGCAGTCACTCACCCTGGCAGAAAGTGGGAGCCTAGCAAAAATGATGAAATCGTTGCTGGATTTTTCCAAAAGAAAAGCTGGCAGCAACTAGGGCCCTGGAAGTACTTAGAGCCTCAAACGCCACCTTGAACATATTACTGAGACCCTGGGGAAAGGACTTCGTTTTTCCCATGGAAAATGGCCTTCATTTCTGGCCACTTGGCCTGGCAGGCAGGGCAGTGCCAAGCCAGGAATCTACAAACTCTGCTGGATCCTTCCAGAACGAAAGCTGCCAGCAACTAGGACCCTGCAAGTCCTTACAGCCCCAGATGCCACCAGTCATCTGACACCCAGAGCCTGGGCCAATGACTTCGTTTTCCCCATGGAAAATGGCCTCCATTTCTGGCCACTCGCCCTGACCAAGAGGGTGGTGCCCAGCAAGAAATTTGCAAGCTTTGCTGGATTGCTCCAAATCGAAAGCTGCCACTTGTTGTTGTTCTATTTCTCTAGAGTCCCATCATGCTGTTCTCAGATTGCTAAAGTCCATACCTCCTCGGTGTGTTCTTATGGCTGCAGATCTTCACAGCACAGACGCTTTCTTCTGCATGCTGTTCTTTCCCAGTTCAGGGCTCCTTCAAGGCTCTCCCTGAATGGCTACGCCGCCCCCTTTTATCCCAGTTCTCTTCAATGCTCACAGCTGCAGCCCATCAAGGACAACCAGGACCTGTGGGGCAAAGCCTCTAGACAGATATTCAAATAGAATCCATTTCCTCTACTCTAGCCAGTAAGTACTACCCTACAAGTCCTCAGAACCCCAAAGGCCACCTTTCATCTGACACCCAGACCCTGGGGAAAGGACTTCTTTTTCCCATGGCAAATGGCCTCCCTTGGCAGCCACTCACCCTGGCAGAAAGTGGGAGCCTAGCAAAAATGATGAAATCGTTGCTGGATTTTTCCAAAAGAAAAGCTGGCAGCAACTAGGGCCCTGGAAGTACTTAGAGCCTCAAACGCCACCTTGAACATATTACTGAGACCCTGGGGAAAGGACTTCGTTTTTCCCATGGAAAATGGCCTTCATTTGTGGCCACTTGGCCTGGCAGGCAGGGCAGTGCCAAGCCAGGAATCTACAAACTCTGCTGGATCCTTCCAGAACGAAAGCTGCCAGCAACTAGGACCCTGCAAGTCCTTACAGCCCCAGATGCCACCAGTCATCTGACACCCAGAGCCTGGGCCAATGACTTCGTTTTCCCCATGGAAAATGGCCTCCATTTCTGGCCACTCGCCCTGACCAAGAGGGTGGTGCCCAGCAAGAAATTTGCAAGCTTTGCTGGATTGCTCCAAATCGAAAGCTGCCACTTGTTGTTGTTCTATTTCTCTAGAGTCCCATCATGCTGTTCTCAGATTGCTAAAGTCCATACCTCCTCGGTGTGTTCTTATGGCTGCAGATCTTCACAGCACAGACGCTTTCTTCTGCATGCTGTTCTTTCCCAGTTCAGGGCTCCTTCAAGGCTCTCCCTGAATGGCTACGCCGCCCCCTTTTATCCCAGTTCTCTTCAATGCTCACAGCTGCAGCCCATCAAGGACAACCAGGACCTGTGGGGCAAAGCCTCTGGACAGATATTCAAATAGAATCCATTTCCTCTACTCTAGCCAGTAAGTACTACCCTACAAGTCCTCAGAACCCCAAAGGCCACCTTTCATCTGACACCCAGACCCTGGGGAAAGGACTTCTTTTTCCCATGGCAAATGGCCTCCCTTGGCAGCCACTCACCCTGGCAGAAAGTGGGAGCCTAGCAAAAATGATGAAATCGTTGCTGGATTTTTCCAAAAGAAAAGCTGGCAGCAACTAGGGCCCTGGAAGTACTTAGAGCCTCAAACGCCACCTTGAACATATTACTGAGACCCTGGGGAAAGGACTTCGTTTTTCCCATGGAAAATGGCCTTCATTTCTGGCCACTTGGCCTGGCAGGCAGGGCAGTGCCAAGCCAGGAATCTACAAACTGTGCTGGATCCTTCCAGAACGAAAGCTGCCAGCAACTAGGACCCTGCAAGTCCTTACAGCCCCAGATGCCACCAGTCATCTGACACCCAGAGCCTGGGCCAATGACTTCGTTTTCCCCATGGAAAATGGCCTCCATTTCTGGCCACTCGCCCTGACCAAGAGGGTGGTGCCCAGCAAGAAATTTGCAAGCTTTGCTGGATTGCTCCAAATCGAAAGCTGCCACTTGTTGTTGTTCTATTTCTCTAGAGTCCCATCATGCTGTTCTCAGATTGCTAAAGTCCATACCTCCTCGGTGTGTTCTTATGGCTGCAGATCTTCACAGCACAGACGCTTTCTTCTGCATGCTGTTCTTTCCCAGTTCAGGGCTCCTTCAAGGCTCTCCCTGAATGGCTACGCCGCTCCCTTTTATCCCAGTTCTCTTCAATGCTCACAGCTGCAGCCCATCAAGGACAACCAGGACCTGTGGGACAGATATTCAAATAGAATCCATTTCCTCTACTCTAGCCAGTAAGTACTACCCTACAAGTCCTCAGAACCCCAAAGGCCACCTTTCATCTGACACCCAGACCCTGGGGAAAGGACTTCTTTTTCCCATGGCAAATGGCCTCCCTTGGCAGCCACTCACCCTGGCAGAAAGTGGGAGCCTAGCTAGAATGATGCAATCGTTGCTGGATTTTTCCAAAAGAAAAGCTGCCAGCAACTAGGGCCCTGGAAGTACTTAGAGCCTCAAACGCCACCTTGAACATATTACTGAGACCCTGGGGAAAGGACTTCGTTTTTCCCATGGAAAATGGCCTTCATTTGTGGCCACTTGGCCTGGCAGGCAGGGCAGTGCCAAGCCAGGAATCTACAAACTGTGCTGGATCCTTCCAGAACGAAAGCTGCCAGCAACTAGGACCCTGCAAGTCCTTACAGCCCCAGATGCCACCAGTCATCTGACACCCAGAGCCTGGGCCAATGACTTCGTTTTCCCCATGGAAAATGGCCTCCATTTCTGGCCACTCGCCCTGACCAAGAGGGTGGTGCCCAGCAAGAAATTTGCAAGCTTTGCTGGATTGCTCCAAATCGAAAGCTACCACTTGTTGTTGTTCTATTTCTCTAGAGTCCCATCATGCTGTTCTCAGATTGCTAAAGTCCATACCTCCTCGGTGTGTTCTTATGGCTGCAGATCTTCACAGCACAGACGCTTTCTTCTGCATGCTGTTCTTTCCCAGTTCAGGGCTCCTTCAAGGCTCTCCCTGAATGGCTACGCCGCCCCCTTTTATCCCAGTTCTCTTCAATGCTCACAGCTGCAGCCCATCAAGGACAACCAGGACCTGTGGGACAGATATTCAAATAGAATCCATTTCCTCTACTCTAGCCAGTAAGTACTACCCTACAAGTCCTCAGAACCCCAAAGGCCACCTTTCATCTGACACCCAGACCCTGGGGAAAGGACTTCTTTTTCCCATGGCAAATGGCCTCCCTTGGCAGCCACTCACCCTGGCAGAAAGTGGGAGCCTAGCTAGAATGATGCAATCGTTGCTGGATTTTTCCAAAAGAAAAGCTGGCAGCAACTAGGGCCCTGGAAGTACTTAGAGCCTCAAACGCCACCTTGAACATATTACTGAGACCCTGGGGAAAGGACTTCGTTTTTCCCATGGAAAATGGCCTTCATTTCTGGCCACTTGGCCTGGCAGGCAGGGCAGTGCCAAGCCAGGAATCTACAAACTGTGCTGGATCCTTCCAGAACGAAAGCTGCCAGCAACTAGGACCCTGCAAGTCCTTACAGCCCCAGATGCCACCAGTCATCTGACACCCAGAGCCTGGGCCAATGACTTCGTTTTCCCCATGGAAAATGGCCTCCATTTCTGGCCACTCGCCCTGACCAAGAGGGTGGTGCCCAGCAAGAAATTTGCAAGCTTTGCTGGATTGCTCCAAATCGAAAGCTGCCACTTGTTGTTGTTCTATTTCTCTAGAGTCCCATCATGCTGTTCTCAGATTGCTAAAGTCCATACCTCCTCGGTGTGTTCTTATGGCTGCAGATCTTCACAGCACAGACGCTTTCTTCTGCATGCTGTTCTTTCCCAGTTCAGGGCTCCTTCAAGGCTCTCCCTGAATGGCTACGCCGCCCCCTTTTATCCCAGTTCTCTTCAATGCTCACAGCTGCAGCCCATCAAGGACAACCAGGACCTGTGGGGCAAAGCCTCTAGACAGATATTCAAATAGAATCCATTTCCTCTACTCTAGCCAGTAAGTACTACCCTACAAGTCCTCAGAACCCCAAAGGCCACCTTTCATCTGACACCCAGACCCTGGGGAAAGGACTTCTTTTTCCCATGGCAAATGGCCTCCCTTGGCAGCCACTCACCCTGGCAGAAAGTGGGAGCCTAGCAAAAATGATGAAATCGTTGCTGGATTTTTCCAAAAGAAAAGCTGGCAGCAACTAGGGCCCTGGAAGTACTTAGAGCCTCAAACGCCACCTTGAACATATTACTGAGACCCTGGGGAAAGGACTTCGTTTTTCCCATGGAAAATGGCCTTCATTTGTGGCCACTTGGCCTGGCAGGCAGGGCAGTGCCAAGCCAGGAATCTACAAACTCTGCTGGATCCTTCCAGAACGAAAGCTGCCAGCAACTAGGACCCTGCAAGTCCTTACAGCCCCAGATGCCACCAGTCATCTGACACCCAGAGCCTGGGCCAATGACTTCGTTTTCCCCATGGAAAATGGCCTCCATTTCTGGCCACTCGCCCTGACCAAGAGGGTGGTGCCCAGCAAGAAATTTGCAAGCTTTGCTGGATTGCTCCAAATCGAAAGCTGCCACTTGTTGTTGTTCTATTTCTCTAGAGTCCCATCATGCTGTTCTCAGATTGCTAAAGTCCATACCTCCTCGGTGTGTTCTTATGGCTGCAGATCTTCACAGCACAGACGCTTTCTTCTGCATGCTGTTCTTTCCCAGTTCAGGGCTCCTTCAAGGCTCTCCCTGAATGGCTACGCCGCCCCCTTTTATCCCAGTTCTCTTCAATGCTCACAGCTGCAGCCCATCAAGGACAACCAGGACCTGTGGGACAGATATTCAAATAGAATCCATTTCCTCTACTCTAGCCAGTAAGTACTACCCTACAAGTCCTCAGAACCCCAAAGGCCACCTTTCATCTGACACCCAGACCCTGGGGAAAGGACTTCTTTTTCCCATGGCAAATGGCCTCCCTTGGCAGCCACTCACCCTGGCAGAAAGTGGGAGCCTAGCTAGAATGATGCAATCGTTGCTGGATTTTTCCAAAAGAAAAGCTGGCAGCAACTAGGGCCCTGGAAGTACTTAGAGCCTCAAACGCCACCTTGAACATATTACTGAGACCCTGGGGAAAGGACTTCGTTTTTCCCATGGAAAATGGCCTTCATTTGTGGCCACTTGGCCTGGCAGGCAGGGCAGTGCCAAGCCAGGAATCTACAAACTGTGCTGGATCCTTCCAGAACGAAAGCTGCCAGCAACTAGGACCCTGCAAGTCCTTACAGCCCCAGATGCCACCTGTCATCTGACACCCAGAGCCTGGGCCAATGACTTCGTTTTCCCCATGGAAAATGGCCTCCATTTCTGGCCACTCGCCCTGACCAAGAGGGTGGTGCCCAGCAAGAAATTTGCAAGCTTTGCTGGATTGCTCCAAATCGAAAGCTGCCACTTGTTGTTGTTCTATTTCTCTAGAGTCCCATCATGCTGTTCTCAGATTGCTAAAGTCCATACCTCCTCGGTGTGTTCTTATGGCTGCAGATCTTCACAGCACAGACGCTTTCTTCTGCATGCTGTTCTTTCCCAGTTCAGGGCTCCTTCAAGGCTCTCCCTGAATGGCTACGCCGCCCCCTTTTATCCCAGTTCTCTTCAATGCTCACAGCTGCAGCCCATCAAGGACAACCAGGACCTGTGGGACAGATATTCAAATAGAATCCATTTCCTCTACTCTAGCCAGTAAGTACTACCCTACAAGTCCTCAGAACCCCAAAGGCCACCTTTCATCTGACACCCAGACCCTGGGGAAAGGACTTCTTTTTCCCATGGCAAATGGCCTCCCTTGGCAGCCACTCACCCTGGCAGAAAGTGGGAGCCTAGCAAAAATGATGAAATCATTGCTGGATTTTTCCAAAAGAAAAGCTGGCAGCAACTAGGGCCCTGGAAGTACTTAGAGCCTCAAACGCCACCTTGAACATATTACTGAGACCCTGGGGAAAGGACTTCGTTTTTCCCATGGAAAATGGCCTTCATTTCTGGCCACTTGGCCTGGCAGGCAGGGCAGTGCCAAGCCAGGAATCTACAAACTGTGCTGGATCCTTCCAGAACGAAAGCTGCCAGCAACTAGGACCCTGCAAGTCCTTACAGCCCCAGATGCCACCAGTCATCTGACACCCAGAGCCTGGGCCAATGACTTCGTTTTCCCCATGGAAAATGGCCTCCATTTCTGGCCACTCGCCCTGACCAAGAGGGTGGTGCCCAGCAAGAAATTTGCAAGCTTTGCTGGATTGCTCCAAATCGAAAGCTGCCACTTGTTGTTGTTCTATTTCTCTAGAGTCCCATCATGCTGTTCTCAGATTGCTAAAGTCCATACCTCCTCGGTGTGTTCTTATGGCTGTAGATCTTCACAGCACAGACGCTTTCTTCTGCATGCTGTTCTTTCCCAGTTCAGGGCTCCTTCAAGGCTCTCCCTGAATGGCTACGCCGCCCCCTTTTATCCCAGTTCTCTTCAATGCTCACAGCTGCAGCCCATCAAGGACAACCAGGACCTGTGGGACAGATATTCAAATAGAATCCATTTCCTCTACTCTAGCCAGTAAGTACTACCCTACAAGTCCTCAGAACCCCAAAGGCCACCTTTCATCTGACACCCAGACCCTGGGGAAAGGACTTCTTTTTCCCATGGCAAATGGCCTCCCTTGGCAGCCACTCACCCTGGCAGAAAGTGGGAGCCTAGCTAGAATGATGCAATCGTTGCTGGATTTTTCCAAAAGAAAAGCTGGCAGCAACTAGGGCCCTGGAAGTACTTAGAGCCTCAAACGCCACCTTGAACATATTACTGAGACCCTGGGGAAAGGACTTCGTTTTTCCCATGGAAAATGGCCTTCATTTGTGGCCACTTGGCCTGGCAGGCAGGGCAGTGCCAAGCCAGGAATCTACAAACTCTGCTGGATCCTTCCAGAACGAAAGCTGCCAGCAACTAGGACCCTGCAAGTCCTTACAGCCCCAGATGCCACCAGTCATCTGACACCCAGAGCCTGGGCCAATGACTTCGTTTTCCCCATGGAAAATGGCCTCCATTTCTGGCCACTCGCCCTGACCAAGAGGGTGGTGCCCAGCAAGAAATTTGCAAGCTTTGCTGGATTGCTCCAAATCGAAAGCTGCCACTTGTTGTTGTTCTATTTCTCTAGAGTCCCATCATGCTGTTCTCAGATTGCTAAAGTCCATACCTCCTCGGTGTGTTCTTATGGCTGCAGATCTTCACAGCACAGACGCTTTCTTCTGCATGCTGTTCTTTCCCAGTTCAGGGCTCCTTCAAGGCTCTCCCTGAATGGCTACGCCGCCCCCTTTTATCCCAGTTCTCTTCAATGCTCACAGCTGCAGCCCATCAAGGACAACCAGGACCTGTGGGACAGATATTCAAATAGAATCCATTTCCTCTACTCTAGCCAGTAAGTACTACCCTACAAGTCCTCAGAACCCCAAAGGCCACCTTTCATCTGACACCCAGACCCTGGGGAAAGGACTTCTTTTTCCCATGGCAAATGGCCTCCCTTGGCAGCCACTCACCCTGGCAGAAAGTGGGAGCCTAGCTAGAATGATGCAATCGTTGCTGGATTTTTCCAAAAGAAAAGCTGGCAGCAACTAGGGCCCTGGAAGTACTTAGAGCCTCAAACGCCACCTTGAACATATTACTGAGACCCTGGGGAAAGGACTTCGTTTTTCCCATGGAAAATGGCCTTCATTTGTGGCCACTTGGCCTGGCAGGCAGGGCAGTGCCAAGCCAGGAATCTACAAACTGTGCTGGATCCTTCCAGAACGAAAGCTGCCAGCAACTAGGACCCTGCAAGTCCTTACAGCCCCAGATGCCACCAGTCATCTGACACCCAGAGCCTGGGCCAATGACTTCGTTTTCCCCATGGAAAATGGCCTCCATTTCTGGCCACTCGCCCTGACCAAGAGGGTGGTGCCCAGCAAGAAATTTGCAAGCTTTGCTGGATTGCTCCAAATCGAAAGCTGCCACTTGTTGTTGTTCTATTTCTCTAGAGTCCCATCATGCTGTTCTCAGATTGCTAAAGTCCATACCTCCTCGGTGTGTTCTTATGGCTGCAGATCTTCACAGCACAGACGCTTTCTTCTGCATGCTGTTCTTTCCCAGTTCAGGGCTCCTTCAAGGCTCTCCCTGAATGGCTACGCCGCCCCCTTTTATCCCAGTTCTCTTCAATGCTCACAGCTGCAGCCCATCAAGGACAACCAGGACCTGTGGGGCAAAGCCTCTAGACAGATATTCAAATAGAATCCATTTCCTCTACTCTAGCCAGTAAGTACTACCCTACAAGTCCTCAGAACCCCAAAGGCCACCTTTCATCTGACACCCAGACCCTGGGGAAAGGACTTCTTTTTCCCATGGCAAATGGCCTCCCTTGGCAGCCACTCACCCTGGCAGAAAGTGGGAGCCTAGCAAAAATGATGAAATCGTTGCTGGATTTTTCCAAAAGAAAAGCTGGCAGCAACTAGGGCCCTGGAAGTACTTAGAGCCTCAAACGCCACCTTGAACATATTACTGAGACCCTGGGGAAAGGACTTCGTTTTTCCCATGGAAAATGGCCTTCATTTGTGGCCACTTGGCCTGGCAGGCAGGGCAGTGCCAAGCCAGGAATCTACAAACTCTGCTGGATCCTTCCAGAACGAAAGCTGCCAGCAACTAGGACCCTGCAAGTCCTTACAGCCCCAGATGCCACCTGTCATCTGACACCCAGAGCCTGGGCCAATGACTTCGTTTTCCCCATGGAAAATGGCCTCCATTTCTGGCCACTCGCCCTGACCAAGAGGGTGGTGCCCAGCAAGAAATTTGCAAGCTTTGCTGGATTGCTCCAAATCGAAAGCTGCCACTTGTTGTTGTTCTATTTCTCTAGAGTCCCATCATGCTGTTCTCAGATTGCTAAAGTCCATACCTCCTCGGTGTGTTCTTATGGCTGCAGATCTTCACAGCACAGACGCTTTCTTCTGCATGCTGTTCTTTCCCAGTTCAGGGCTCCTTCAAGGCTCTCCCTGAATGGCTACGCCGCCCCCTTTTATCCCAGTTCTCTTCAATGCTCACAGCTGCAGCCCATCAAGGACAACCAGGACCTGTGGGACAGATATTCAAATAGAATCCATTTCCTCTACTCTAGCCAGTAAGTACTACCCTACAAGTCCTCAGAACCCCAAAGGCCACCTTTCATCTGACACCCAGACCCTGGGGAAAGGACTTCTTTTTCCCATGGCAAATGGCCTCCCTTGGCAGCCACTCACCCTGGCAGAAAGTGGGAGCCTAGCAAAAATGATGAAATCATTGCTGGATTTTTCCAAAAGAAAAGCTGGCAGCAACTAGGGCCCTGGAAGTACTTAGAGCCTCAAACGCCACCTTGAACATATTACTGAGACCCTGGGGAAAGGACTTCGTTTTTCCCATGGAAAATGGCCTTCATTTGTGGCCACTTGGCCTGGCAGGCAGGGCAGTGCCAAGCCAGGAATCTACAAACTGTGCTGGATCCTTCCAGAACGAAAGCTGCCAGCAACTAGGACCCTGCAAGTCCTTACAGCCCCAGATGCCACCAGTCATCTGACACCCAGAGCCTGGGCCAATGACTTCGTTTTCCCCATGGAAAATGGCCTCCATTTCTGGCCACTCGCCCTGACCAAGAGGGTGGTGCCCAGCAAGAAATTTGCAAGCTTTGCTGGATTGCTCCAAATCGAAAGCTGCCACTTGTTGTTGTTCTATTTCTCTAGAGTCCCATCATGCTGTTCTCAGATTGCTAAAGTCCATACCTCCTCGGTGTGTTCTTATGGCTGCAGATCTTCACAGCACAGACGCTTTCTTCTGCATGCTGTTCTTTCCCAGTTCAGGGCTCCTTCAAGGCTCTCCCTGAATGGCTACGCCGCCCCCTTTTATCCCAGTTCTCTTCAATGCTCACAGCTGCAGCCCATCAAGGACAACCAGGACCTGTGGGACAGATATTCAAATAGAATCCATTTCCTCTACTCTAGCCAGTAAGTACTACCCTACAAGTCCTCAGAACCCCAAAGGCCACCTTTCATCTGACACCCAGACCCTGGGGAAAGGACTTCTTTTTCCCATGGCAAATGGCCTCCCTTGGCAGCCACTCACCCTGGCAGAAAGTGGGAGCCTAGCTAGAATGATGCAATCGTTGCTGGATTTTTCCAAAAGAAAAGCTGGCAGCAACTAGGGCCCTGGAAGTACTTAGAGCCTCAAACGCCACCTTGAACATATTACTGAGACCCTGGGGAAAGGACTTCGTTTTTCCCATGGAAAATGGCCTTCATTTGTGGCCACTTGGCCTGGCAGGCAGGGCAGTGCCAAGCCAGGAATCTACAAACTGTGCTGGATCCTTCCAGAACGAAAGCTGCCAGCAACTAGGACCCTGCAAGTCCTTACAGCCCCAGATGCCACCAGTCATCTGACACCCAGAGCCTGGGCCAATGACTTCGTTTTCCCCATGGAAAATGGCCTCCATTTCTGGCCACTCGCCCTGACCAAGAGGGTGGTGCCCAGCAAGAAATTTGCAAGCTTTGCTGGATTGCTCCAAATCGAAAGCTGCCACTTGTTGTTGTTCTATTTCTCTAGAGTCCCATCATGCTGTTCTCAGATTGCTAAAGTCCATACCTCCTCGGTGTGTTCTTATGGCTGCAGATCTTCACAGCACAGACGCTTTCTTCTGCATGCTGTTCTTTCCCAGTTCAGGGCTCCTTCAAGGCTCTCCCTGAATGGCTACGCCGCCCCCTTTTATCCCAGTTCTCTTCAATGCTCACAGCTGCAGCCCATCAAGGACAACCAGGACCTGTGGGACAGATATTCAAATAGAATCCATTTCCTCTACTCTAGCCAGTAAGTACTACCCTACAAGTCCTCAGAACCCCAAAGGCCACCTTTCATCTGACACCCAGACCCTGGGGAAAGGACTTCTTTTTCCCATGGCAAATGGCCTCCCTTGGCAGCCACTCACCCTGGCAGAAAGTGGGAGCCTAGCTAGAATGATGCAATCGTTGCTGGATTTTTCCAAAAGAAAAGCTGGCAGCAACTAGGGCCCTGGAAGTACTTAGAGCCTCAAACGCCACCTTGAACATATTACTGAGACCCTGGGGAAAGGACTTCGTTTTTCCCATGGAAAATGGCCTTCATTTGTGGCCACTTGGCCTGGCAGGCAGGGCAGTGCCAAGCCAGGAATCTACAAACTGTGCTGGATCCTTCCAGAACGAAAGCTGCCAGCAACTAGGACCCTGCAAGTCCTTACAGCCCCAGATGCCACCAGTCATCTGACACCCAGAGCCTGGGCCAATGACTTCGTTTTCCCCATGGAAAATGGCCTCCATTTCTGGCCACTCGCCCTGACCAAGAGGGTGGTGCCCAGCAAGAAATTTGCAAGCTTTGCTGGATTGCTCCAAATCTAAAGCTGCCACTTGTTGTTGTTCTATTTCTCTAGAGTCCCATCATGCTGTTCTCAGATTGCTAAAGTCCATACCTCCTCGGTGTGTTCTTATGGCTGCAGATCTTCACAGCACAGACGCTTTCTTCTGCATGCTGTTCTTTCCCAGTTCAGGGCTCCTTCAAGGCTCTCCCTGAATGGCTAAGCCGCCCCCTTTTATCCCAGTTCTCTTCAATGCTCACAGCTGCAGCCCATCAAGGACAACCAGGACCTGTGGGGCAAAGCCTCTAGACAGATATTCAAATAGAATCCATTTCCTCTACTCTAGCCAGTAAGTACTACCCTACAAGTCCTCAGAACCCCAAAGGCCACCTTTCATCTGACACCCAGACCCTGGGGAAAGGACTTCTTTTTCCCATGGCAAATGGCCTCCCTTGGCAGCCACTCACCCTGGCAGAAAGTGGGAGCCTAGCAAAAATGATGAAATCGTTGCTGGATTTTTCCAAAAGAAAAGCTGGCAGCAACTAGGGCCCTGGAAGTACTTAGAGCCTCAAACGCCACCTTGAACATATTACTGAGACCCTGGGGAAAGGACTTCGTTTTTCCCATGGAAAATGGCCTTCATTTGTGGCCACTTGGCCTGGCAGGCAGGGCAGTGCCAAGCCAGGAATCTACAAACTCTGCTGGATCCTTCCAGAACGAAAGCTGCCAGCAACTAGGACCCTGCAAGTCCTTACAGCCCCAGATGCCACCAGTCATCTGACACCCAGAGCCTGGGCCAATGACTTCGTTTTCCCCATGGAAAATGGCCTCCATTTCTGGCCACTCGCCCTGACCAAGAGGGTGGTGCCCAGCAAGAAATTTGCAAGCTTTGCTGGATTGCTCCAAATCTAAAGCTGCCACTTGTTGTTGTTCTATTTCTCTAGAGTCCCATCATGCTGTTCTCAGATTGCTAAAGTCCATACCTCCTCGGTGTGTTCTTATGGCTGCAGATCTTCACAGCACAGACGCTTTCTTCTGCATGCTGTTCTTTCCCAGTTCAGGGCTCCTTCAAGGCTCTCCCTGAATGGCTACGCCGCTCCCTTTTATCCCAGTTCTCTTCAATGCTCACAGCTGCAGCCCATCAAGGACAACCAGGACCTGTGGGACAGATATTCAAATAGAATCCATTTCCTCTACTCTAGCCAGTAAGTACTACCCTACAAGTCCTCAGAACCCCAAAGGCCACCTTTCATCTGACACCCAGACCCTGGGGAAAGGACTTCTTTTTCCCATGGCAAATGGCCTCCCTTGGCAGCCACTCACCCTGGCAGAAAGTGGGAGCCTAGCTAGAATGATGCAATCGTTGCTGGATTTTTCCAAAAGAAAAGCTGGCAGCAACTAGGGCCCTGGAAGTACTTAGAGCCTCAAACGCCACCTTGAACATATTACTGAGACCCTGGGGAAAGGACTTCGTTTTTCCCATGGAAAATGGCCTTCATTTGTGGCCACTTGGCCTGGCAGGCAGGGCAGTGCCAAGCCAGGAATCTACAAACTGTGCTGGATCCTTCCAGAACGAAAGCTGCCAGCAACTAGGACCCTGCAAGTCCTTACAGCCCCAGATGCCACCAGTCATCTGACACCCAGAGCCTGGGCCAATGACTTCGTTTTCCCCATGGAAAATGGCCTCCATTTCTGGCCACTCGCCCTGACCAAGAGGGTGGTGCCCAGCAAGAAATTTGCAAGCTTTGCTGGATTGCTCCAAATCGAAAGCTGCCACTTGTTGTTGTTCTATTTCTCTAGAGTCCCATCATGCTGTTCTCAGATTGCTAAAGTCCATACCTCCTCGGTGTGTTCTTATGGCTGCAGATCTTCACAGCACAGACGCTTTCTTCTGCATGCTGTTCTTTCCCAGTTCAGGGCTCCTTCAAGGCTCTCCCTGAATGGCTACGCCGCCCCCTTTTATCCCAGTTCTCTTCAATGCTCACAGCTGCAGCCCATCAAGGACAACCAGGACCTGTGGGACAGATATTCAAATAGAATCCATTTCCTCTACTCTAGCCAGTAAGTACTACCCTACAAGTCCTCAGAACCCCAAAGGCCACCTTTCATCTGACACCCAGACCCTGGGGAAAGGACTTCTTTTTCCCATGGCAAATGGCCTCCCTTGGCAGCCACTCACCCTGGCAGAAAGTGGGAGCCTAGCTAGAATGATGCAATCGTTGCTGGATTTTTCCAAAAGAAAAGCTGCCAGCAACTAGGGCCCTGGAAGTACTTAGAGCCTCAAACGCCACCTTGAACATATTACTGAGACCCTGGGGAAAGGACTTCGTTTTTCCCATGGAAAATGGCCTTCATTTGTGGCCACTTGGCCTGGCAGGCAGGGCAGTGCCAAGCCAGGAATCTACAAACTCTGCTGGATCCTTCCAGAACGAAAGCTGCCAGCAACTAGGACCCTGCAAGTCCTTACAGCCCCAGATGCCACCAGTCATCTGACACCCAGAGCCTGGGCCAATGACTTCGTTTTCCCCATGGAAAATGGCCTCCATTTCTGGCCACTCGCCCTGACCAAGAGGGTGGTGCCCAGCAAGAAATTTGCAAGCTTTGCTGGATTGCTCCAAATTGAAAGCTGCCACTTGTTGTTGTTCTATTTCTCTAGAGTCCCATCATGCTGTTCTCAGATTGCTAAAGTCCATACCTCCTCGGTGTGTTCTTATGGCTGCAGATCTTCACAGCACAGACGCTTTCTTCTGCATGCTGTTCTTTCCCAGTTCAGGGCTCCTTCAAGGCTCTCCCTGAATGGCTACGCCGCTCCCTTTTATCCCAGTTCTCTTCAATGCTCACAGCTGCAGCCCATCAAGGACAACCAGGACCTGTGGGACAGATATTCAAATAGAATCCATTTCCTCTACTCTAGCCAGTAAGTACTACCCTACAAGTCCTCAGAACCCCAAAGGCCACCTTTCATCTGACACCCAGACCCTGGGGAAAGGACTTCTTTTTCCCATGGCAAATGGCCTCCCTTGGCAGCCACTCACCCTGGCAGAAAGTGGGAGCCTAGCTAGAATGATGCAATCGTTGCTGGATTTTTCCAAAAGAAAAGCTGCCAGCAACTAGGGCCCTGGAAGTACTTAGAGCCTCAAACGCCACCTTGAACATATTACTGAGACCCTGGGGAAAGGACTTCGTTTTTCCCATGGAAAATGGCCTTCATTTCTGGCCACTTGGCCTGGCAGGCAGGGCAGTGCCAAGCCAGGAATCTACAAACTGTGCTGGATCCTTCCAGAACGAAAGCTGCCAGCAACTAGGACCCTGCAAGTCCTTACAGCCCCAGATGCCACCAGTCATCTGACACCCAGAGCCTGGGCCAATGACTTCGTTTTCCCCATGGAAAATGGCCTCCATTTCTGGCCACTCGCCCTGACCAAGAGGGTGGTGCCCAGCAAGAAATTTGCAAGCTTTGCTGGATTGCTCCAAATCGAAAGCTACCACTTGTTGTTGTTCTATTTCTCTAGAGTCCCATCATGCTGTTCTCAGATTGCTAAAGTCCATACCTCCTCGGTGTGTTCTTATGGCTGCAGATCTTCACAGCACAGACGCTTTCTTCTGCATGCTGTTCTTTCCCAGTTCAGGGCTCCTTCAAGGCTCTCCCTGAATGGCTACGCCGCCCCCTTTTATCCCAGTTCTCTTCAATGCTCACAGCTGCAGCCCATCAAGGACAACCAGGACCTGTGGGACAGATATTCAAATAGAATCCATTTCCTCTACTCTAGCCAGTAAGTACTACCCTACAAGTCCTCAGAACCCCAAAGGCCACCTTTCATCTGACACCCAGACCCTGGGGAAAGGACTTCTTTTTCCCATGGCAAATGGCCTCCCTTGGCAGCCACTCACCCTGGCAGAAAGTGGGAGCCTAGCTAGAATGATGCAATCGTTGCTGGATTTTTCCAAAAGAAAAGCTGGCAGCAACTAGGGCCCTGGAAGTACTTAGAGCCTCAAACGCCACCTTGAACATATTACTGAGACCCTGGGGAAAGGACTTCGTTTTTCCCATGGAAAATGGCCTTCATTTCTGGCCACTTGGCCTGGCAGGCAGGGCAGTGCCAAGCCAGGAATCTACAAACTCTGCTGGATCCTTCCAGAACGAAAGCTGCCAGCAACTAGGACCCTGCAAGTCCTTACAGCCCCAGATGCCACCAGTCATCTGACACCCAGAGCCTGGGCCAATGACTTCGTTTTCCCCATGGAAAATGGCCTCCATTTCTGGCCACTCGCCCTGACCAAGAGGGTGGTGCCCAGCAAGAAATTTGCAAGCTTTGCTGGATTGCTCCAAATCGAAAGCTGCCACTTGTTGTTGTTCTATTTCTCTAGAGTCCCATCATGCTGTTCTCAGATTGCTAAAGTCCATACCTCCTCGGTGTGTTCTTATGGCTGCAGATCTTCACAGCACAGACGCTTTCTTCTGCATGCTGTTCTTTCCCAGTTCAGGGCTCCTTCAAGGCTCTCCCTGAATGGCTACGCCGCCCCCTTTTATCCCAGTTCTCTTCAATGCTCACAGCTGCAGCCCATCAAGGACAACCAGGACCTGTGGGGCAAAGCCTCTAGACAGATATTCAAATAGAATCCATTTCCTCTACTCTAAACAGTAAGTACTACCCTACAAGTCCTCAGAACCCCAAAGGCCACCTTTCATCTGACACCCAGACCCTGGGGAAAGGACTTCTTTTTCCCATGGCAAATGGCCTCCCTTGGCAGCCACTCACCCTGGCAGAAAGTGGGAGCCTAGCAAAAATGATGAAATCGTTGCTGGATTTTTCCAAAAGAAAAGCTGGCAGCAACTAGGGCCCTGGAAGTACTTAGAGCCTCAAACGCCACCTTGAACATATTACTGAGACCCTGGGGAAAGGACTTCGTTTTTCCCATGGAAAATGGCCTTCATTTGTGGCCACTTGGCCTGGCAGGCAGGGCAGTGCCAAGCCAGGAATCTACAAACTGTGCTGGATCCTTCCAGAACGAAAGCTGCCAGCAACTAGGACCCTGCAAGTCCTTACAGCCCCAGATGCCACCAGTCATCTGACACCCAGAGCCTGGGCCAATGACTTCGTTTTCCCCATGGAAAATGGCCTCCATTTCTGGCCACTCGCCCTGACCAAGAGGGTGGTGCCCAGCAAGAAATTTGCAAGCTTTGCTGGATTGCTCCAAATCGAAAGCTGCCACTTGTTGTTGTTCTATTTCTCTAGAGTCCCATCATGCTGTTCTCAGATTGCTAAAGTCCATACCTCCTCGGTGTGTTCTTATGGCTGCAGATCTTCACAGCACAGACGCTTTCTTCTGCATGCTGTTCTTTCCCAGTTCAGGGCTCCTTCAAGGCTCTCCCTGAATGGCTACGCCGCCCCCTTTTATCCCAGTTCTCTTCAATGCTCACAGCTGCAGCCCATCAAGGACAACCAGGACCTGTGGGGCAAAGCCTCTGGACAGATATTCAAATAGAATCCATTTCCTCTACTCTAGCCAGTAAGTACTACCCTACAAGTCCTCAGAACCCCAAAGGCCACCTTTCATCTGACACCCAGACCCTGGGGAAAGGACTTCTTTTTCCCATGGCAAATGGCCTCCCTTGGCAGCCACTCACCCTGGCAGAAAGTGGGAGCCTAGCAAAAATGATGAAATCGTTGCTGGATTTTTCCAAAAGAAAAGCTGGCAGCAACTAGGGCCCTGGAAGTACTTAGAGCCTCAAACGCCACCTTGAACATATTACTGAGACCCTGGGGAAAGGACTTCGTTTTTCCCATGGAAAATGGCCTTCATTTCTGGCCACTTGGCCTGGCAGGCAGGGCAGTGCCAAGCCAGGAATCTACAAACTGTGCTGGATCCTTCCAGAACGAAAGCTGCCAGCAACTAGGACCCTGCAAGTCCTTACAGCCCCAGATGCCACCAGTCATCTGACACCCAGAGCCTGGGCCAATGACTTCGTTTTCCCCATGGAAAATGGCCTCCATTTCTGGCCACTCGCCCTGACCAAGAGGGTGGTGCCCAGCAAGAAATTTGCAAGCTTTGCTGGATTGCTCCAAATCGAAAGCTGCCACTTGTTGTTGTTCTATTTCTCTAGAGTCCCATCATGCTGTTCTCAGATTGCTAAAGTCCATACCTCCTCGGTGTGTTCTTATGGCTGCAGATCTTCACAGCACAGACGCTTTCTTCTGCATGCTGTTCTTTCCCAGTTCAGGGCTCCTTCAAGGCTCTCCCTGAATGGCTACGCCGCTCCCTTTTATCCCAGTTCTCTTCAATGCTCACAGCTGCAGCCCATCAAGGACAACCAGGACCTGTGGGACAGATATTCAAATAGAATCCATTTCCTCTACTCTAGCCAGTAAGTACTACCCTACAAGTCCTCAGAACCCCAAAGGCCACCTTTCATCTGACACCCAGACCCTGGGGAAAGGACTTCTTTTTCCCATGGCAAATGGCCTCCCTTGGCAGCCACTCACCCTGGCAGAAAGTGGGAGCCTAGCTAGAATGATGCAATCGTTGCTGGATTTTTCCAAAAGAAAAGCTGCCAGCAACTAGGGCCCTGGAAGTACTTAGAGCCTCAAACGCCACCTTGAACATATTACTGAGACCCTGGGGAAAGGACTTCGTTTTTCCCATGGAAAATGGCCTTCATTTGTGGCCACTTGGCCTGGCAGGCAGGGCAGTGCCAAGCCAGGAATCTACAAACTCTGCTGGATCCTTCCAGAACGAAAGCTGCCAGCAACTAGGACCCTGCAAGTCCTTACAGCCCCAGATGCCACCAGTCATCTGACACCCAGAGCCTGGGCCAATGACTTCGTTTTCCCCATGGAAAATGGCCTCCATTTCTGGCCACTCGCCCTGACCAAGAGGGTGGTGCCCAGCAAGAAATTTGCAAGCTTTGCTGGATTGCTCCAAATCGAAAGCTACCACTTGTTGTTGTTCTATTTCTCTAGAGTCCCATCATGCTGTTCTCAGATTGCTAAAGTCCATACCTCCTCGGTGTGTTCTTATGGCTGCAGATCTTCACAGCACAGACGCTTTCTTCTGCATGCTGTTCTTTCCCAGTTCAGGGCTCCTTCAAGGCTCTCCCTGAATGGCTACGCCGCCCCCTTTTATCCCAGTTCTCTTCAATGCTCACAGCTGCAGCCCATCAAGGACAACCAGGACCTGTGGGACAGATATTCAAATAGAATCCATTTCCTCTACTCTAGCCAGTAAGTACTACCCTACAAGTCCTCAGAACCCCAAAGGCCACCTTTCATCTGACACCCAGACCCTGGGGAAAGGACTTCTTTTTCCCATGGCAAATGGCCTCCCTTGGCAGCCACTCACCCTGGCAGAAAGTGGGAGCCTAGCAAAAATGATGAAATCGTTGCTGGATTTTTCCAAAAGAAAAGCTGGCAGCAACTAGGGCCCTGGAAGTACTTAGAGCCTCAAACGCCACCTTGAACATATTACTGAGACCCTGGGGAAAGGACTTCGTTTTTCCCATGGAAAATGGCCTTCATTTGTGGCCACTTGGCCTGGCAGGCAGGGCAGTGCCAAGCCAGGAATCTACAAACTGTGCTGGATCCTTCCAGAACGAAAGCTGCCAGCAACTAGGACCCTGCAAGTCCTTACAGCCCCAGATGCCACCAGTCATCTGACACCCAGAGCCTGGGCCAATGACTTCGTTTTCCCCATGGAAAATGGCCTCCATTTCTGGCCACTCGCCCTGACCAAGAGGGTGGTGCCCAGCAAGAAATTTGCAAGCTTTGCTGGATTGCTCCAAATCGAAAGCTGCCACTTGTTGTTGTTCTATTTCTCTAGAGTCCCATCATGCTGTTCTCAGATTGCTAAAGTCCATACCTCCTCGGTGTGTTCTTATGGCTGCAGATCTTCACAGCACAGACGCTTTCTTCTGCATGCTGTTCTTTCCCAGTTCAGGGCTCCTTCAAGGCTCTCCCTGAATGGCTACGCCGCCCCCTTTTATCCCAGTTCTCTTCAATGCTCACAGCTGCAGCCCATCAAGGACAACCAGGACCTGTGGGGCAAAGCCTCTGGACAGATATTCAAATAGAATCCATTTCCTCTACTCTAGCCAGTAAGTACTACCCTACAAGTCCTCAGAACCCCAAAGGCCACCTTTCATCTGACACCCAGACCCTGGGGAAAGGACTTCTTTTTCCCATGGCAAATGGCCTCCCTTGGCAGCCACTCACCCTGGCAGAAAGTGGGAGCCTAGCAAAAATGATGAAATCGTTGCTGGATTTTTCCAAAAGAAAAGCTGGCAGCAACTAGGGCCCTGGAAGTACTTAGAGCCTCAAACGCCACCTTGAACATATTACTGAGACCCTGGGGAAAGGACTTCGTTTTTCCCATGGAAAATGGCCTTCATTTCTGGCCACTTGGCCTGGCAGGCAGGGCAGTGCCAAGCCAGGAATCTACAAACTGTGCTGGATCCTTCCAGAACGAAAGCTGCCAGCAACTAGGACCCTGCAAGTCCTTACAGCCCCAGATGCCACCAGTCATCTGACACCCAGAGCCTGGGCCAATGACTTCGTTTTCCCCATGGAAAATGGCCTCCATTTCTGGCCACTCGCCCTGACCAAGAGGGTGGTGCCCAGCAAGAAATTTGCAAGCTTTGCTGGATTGCTCCAAATCGAAAGCTGCCACTTGTTGTTGTTCTATTTCTCTAGAGTCCCATCATGCTGTTCTCAGATTGCTAAAGTCCATACCTCCTCGGTGTGTTCTTATGGCTGCAGATCTTCACAGCACAGACGCTTTCTTCTGCATGCTGTTCTTTCCCAGTTCAGGGCTCCTTCAAGGCTCTCCCTGAATGGCTACGCCGCTCCCTTTTATCCCAGTTCTCTTCAATGCTCACAGCTGCAGCCCATCAAGGACAACCAGGACCTGTGGGACAGATATTCAAATAGAATCCATTTCCTCTACTCTAGCCAGTAAGTACTACCCTACAAGTCCTCAGAACCCCAAAGGCCACCTTTCATCTGACACCCAGACCCTGGGGAAAGGACTTCTTTTTCCCATGGCAAATGGCCTCCCTTGGCAGCCACTCACCCTGGCAGAAAGTGGGAGCCTAGCAAAAATGATGCAATCGTTGCTGGATTTTTCCAAAAGAAAAGCTGCCAGCAACTAGGGCCCTGGAAGTACTTAGAGCCTCAAACGCCACCTTGAACATATTACTGAGACCCTGGGGAAAGGACTTCGTTTTTCCCATGGAAAATGGCCTTCATTTCTGGCCACTTGGCCTGGCAGGCAGGGCAGTGCCAAGCCAGGAATCTACAAACTGTGCTGGATCCTTCCAGAACGAAAGCTGCCAGCAACTAGGACCCTGCAAGTCCTTACAGCCCCAGATGCCACCAGTCATCTGACACCCAGAGCCTGGGCCAATGACTTCGTTTTCCCCATGGAAAATGGCCTCCATTTCTGGCCACTCGCCCTGACCAAGAGGGTGGTGCCCAGCAAGAAATTTGCAAGCTTTGCTGGATTGCTCCAAATCGAAAGCTACCACTTGTTGTTGTTCTATTTCTCTAGAGTCCCATCATGCTGTTCTCAGATTGCTAAAGTCCATACCTCCTCGGTGTGTTCTTATGGCTGCAGATCTTCACAGCACAGACGCTTTCTTCTGCATGCTGTTCTTTCCCAGTTCAGGGCTCCTTCAAGGCTCTCCCTGAATGGCTACGCCGCCCCCTTTTATCCCAGTTCTCTTCAATGCTCACAGCTGCAGCCCATCAAGGACAACCAGGACCTGTGGGACAGATATTCAAATAGAATCCATTTCCTCTACTCTAGCCAGTAAGTACTACCCTACAAGTCCTCAGAACCCCAAAGGCCACCTTTCATCTGACACCCAGACCCTGGGGAAAGGACTTCTTTTTCCCATGGCAAATGGCCTCCCTTGGCAGCCACTCACCCTGGCAGAAAGTGGGAGCCTAGCTAGAATGATGCAATCGTTGCTGGATTTTTCCAAAAGAAAAGCTGGCAGCAACTAGGGCCCTGGAAGTACTTAGAGCCTCAAACGCCACCTTGAACATATTACTGAGACCCTGGGGAAAGGACTTCGTTTTTCCCATGGAAAATGGCCTTCATTTGTGGCCACTTGGCCTGGCAGGCAGGGCAGTGCCAAGCCAGGAATCTACAAACTCTGCTGGATCCTTCCAGAACGAAAGCTGCCAGCAACTAGGACCCTGCAAGTCCTTACAGCCCCAGATGCCACCAGTCATCTGACACCCAGAGCCTGGGCCAATGACTTCGTTTTCCCCATGGAAAATGGCCTCCATTTCTGGCCACTCGCCCTGACCAAGAGGGTGGTGCCCAGCAAGAAATTTGCAAGCTTTGCTGGATTGCTCCAAATCGAAAGCTGCCACTTGTTGTTGTTCTATTTCTCTAGAGTCCCATCATGCTGTTCTCAGATTGCTAAAGTCCATACCTCCTCGGTGTGTTCTTATGGCTGCAGATCTTCACAGCACAGACGCTTTCTTCTGCATGCTGTTCTTTCCCAGTTCAGGGCTCCTTCAAGGCTCTCCCTGAATGGCTACGCCGCCCCCTTTTATCCCAGTTCTCTTCAATGCTCACAGCTGCAGCCCATCAAGGACAACCAGGACCTGTGGGGCAAAGCCTCTAGACAGATATTCAAATAGAATCCATTTCCTCTACTCTAGCCAGTAAGTACTACCCTACAAGTCCTCAGAACCCCAAAGGCCACCTTTCATCTGACACCCAGACCCTGGGGAAAGGACTTCTTTTTCCCATGGCAAATGGCCTCCCTTGGCAGCCACTCACCCTGGCAGAAAGTGGGAGCCTAGCAAAAATGATGAAATCGTTGCTGGATTTTTCCAAAAGAAAAGCTGGCAGCAACTAGGGCCCTGGAAGTACTTAGAGCCTCAAACGCCACCTTGAACATATTACTGAGACCCTGGGGAAAGGACTTCGTTTTTCCCATGGAAAATGGCCTTCATTTCTGGCCACTTGGCCTGGCAGGCAGGGCAGTGCCAAGCCAGGAATCTACAAACTCTGCTGGATCCTTCCAGAACGAAAGCTGCCAGCAACTAGGACCCTGCAAGTCCTTACAGCCCCAGATGCCACCAGTCATCTGACACCCAGAGCCTGGGCCAATGACTTCGTTTTCCCCATGGAAAATGGCCTCCATTTCTGGCCACTCGCCCTGACCAAGAGGGTGGTGCCCAGCAAGAAATTTGCAAGCTTTGCTGGATTGCTCCAAATCTAAAGCTGCCACTTGTTGTTGTTCTATTTCTCTAGAGTCCCATCATGCTGTTCTCAGATTGCTAAAGTCCATACCTCCTCGGTGTGTTCTTATGGCTGCAGATCTTCACAGCACAGACGCTTTCTTCTGCATGCTGTTCTTTCCCAGTTCAGGGCTCCTTCAAGGCTCTCCCTGAATGGCTACGCCGCTCCCTTTTATCCCAGTTCTCTTCAATGCTCACAGCTGCAGCCCATCAAGGACAACCAGGACCTGTGGGACAGATATTCAAATAGAATCCATTTCCTCTACTCTAGCCAGTAAGTACTACCCTACAAGTCCTCAGAACCCCAAAGGCCACCTTTCATCTGACACCCAGACCCTGGGGAAAGGACTTCTTTTTCCCATGGCAAATGGCCTCCCTTGGCAGCCACTCACCCTGGCAGAAAGTGGGAGCCTAGCTAGAATGATGCAATCGTTGCTGGATTTTTCCAAAAGAAAAGCTGGCAGCAACTAGGGCCCTGGAAGTACTTAGAGCCTCAAACGCCACCTTGAACATATTACTGAGACCCTGGGGAAAGGACTTCGTTTTTCCCATGGAAAATGGCCTTCATTTCTGGCCACTTGGCCTGGCAGGCAGGGCAGTGCCAAGCCAGGAATCTACAAACTGTGCTGGATCCTTCCAGAACGAAAGCTGCCAGCAACTAGGACCCTGCAAGTCCTTACAGCCCCAGATGCCACCAGTCATCTGACACCCAGAGCCTGGGCCAATGACTTCGTTTTCCCCATGGAAAATGGCCTCCATTTCTGGCCACTCGCCCTGACCAAGAGGGTGGTGCCCAGCAAGAAATTTGCAAGCTTTGCTGGATTGCTCCAAATCGAAAGCTGCCACTTGTTGTTGTTCTATTTCTCTAGAGTCCCATCATGCTGTTCTCAGATTGCTAAAGTCCATACCTCCTCGGTGTGTTCTTATGGCTGCAGATCTTCACAGCACAGACGCTTTCTTCTGCATGCTGTTCTTTCCCAGTTCAGGGCTCCTTCAAGGCTCTCCCTGAATGGCTACGCCGCCCCCTTTTATCCCAGTTCTCTTCAATGCTCACAGCTGCAGCCCATCAAGGACAACCAGGACCTGTGGGACAGATATTCAAATAGAATCCATTTCCTCTACTCTAGCCAGTAAGTACTACCCTACAAGTCCTCAGAACCCCAAAGGCCACCTTTCATCTGACACCCAGACCCTGGGGAAAGGACTTCTTTTTCCCATGGCAAATGGCCTCCCTTGGCAGCCACTCACCCTGGCAGAAAGTGGGAGCCTAGCAAAAATGATGAAATCGTTGCTGGATTTTTCCAAAAGAAAAGCTGGCAGCAACTAGGGCCCTGGAAGTACTTAGAGCCTCAAACGCCACCTTGAACATATTACTGAGACCCTGGGGAAAGGACTTCGTTTTTCCCATGGAAAATGGCCTTCATTTCTGGCCACTTGGCCTGGCAGGCAGGGCAGTGCCAAGCCAGGAATCTACAAACTCTGCTGGATCCTTCCAGAACGAAAGCTGCCAGCAACTAGGACCCTGCAAGTCCTTACAGCCCCAGATGCCACCAGTCATCTGACACCCAGAGCCTGGGCCAATGACTTCGTTTTCCCCATGGAAAATGGCCTCCATTTCTGGCCACTCGCCCTGACCAAGAGGGTGGTGCCCAGCAAGAAATTTGCAAGCTTTGCTGGATTGCTCCAAATCTAAAGCTGCCACTTGTTGTTGTTCTATTTCTCTAGAGTCCCATCATGCTGTTCTCAGATTGCTAAAGTCCATACCTCCTCGGTGTGTTCTTATGGCTGTAGATCTTCACAGCACAGACGCTTTCTTCTGCATGCTGTTCTTTCCCAGTTCAGGGCTCCTTCAAGGCTCTCCCTGAATGGCTACGCCGCCCCCTTTTATCCCAGTTCTCTTCAATGCTCACAGCTGCAGCCCATCAAGGACAACCAGGACCTGTGGGACAGATATTCAAATAGAATCCATTTCCTCTACTCTAGCCAGTAAGTACTACCCTACAAGTCCTCAGAACCCCAAAGGCCACCTTTCATCTGACACCCAGACCCTGGGGAAAGGACTTCTTTTTCCCATGGCAAATGGCCTCCCTTGGCAGCCACTCACCCTGGCAGAAAGTGGGAGCCTAGCTAGAATGATGCAATCGTTGCTGGATTTTTCCAAAAGAAAAGCTGCCAGCAACTAGGGCCCTGGAAGTACTTAGAGCCTCAAACGCCACCTTGAACATATTACTGAGACCCTGGGGAAAGGACTTCGTTTTTCCCATGGAAAATGGCCTTCATTTGTGGCCACTTGGCCTGGCAGGCAGGGCAGTGCCAAGCCAGGAATCTACAAACTGTGCTGGATCCTTCCAGAACGAAAGCTGCCAGCAACTAGGACCCTGCAAGTCCTTACAGCCCCAGATGCCACCAGTCATCTGACACCCAGAGCCTGGGCCAATGACTTCGTTTTCCCCATGGAAAATGGCCTCCATTTCTGGCCACTCGCCCTGACCAAGAGGGTGGTGCCCAGCAAGAAATTTGCAAGCTTTGCTGGATTGCTCCAAATCGAAAGCTGCCACTTGTTGTTGTTCTATTTCTCTAGAGTCCCATCATGCTGTTCTCAGATTGCTAAAGTCCATACCTCCTCGGTGTGTTCTTATGGCTGCAGATCTTCACAGCACAGACGCTTTCTTCTGCATGCTGTTCTTTCCCAGTTCAGGGCTCCTTCAAGGCTCTCCCTGAATGGCTACGCCGCCCCCTTTTATCCCAGTTCTCTTCAATGCTCACAGCTGCAGCCCATCAAGGACAACCAGGACCTGTGGGACAGATATTCAAATAGAATCCATTTCCTCTACTCTAGCCAGTAAGTACTACCCTACAAGTCCTCAGAACCCCAAAGGCCACCTTTCATCTGACACCCAGACCCTGGGGAAAGGACTTCTTTTTCCCATGGCAAATGGCCTCCCTTGGCAGCCACTCACCCTGGCAGAAAGTGGGAGCCTAGCTAGAATGATGCAATCGTTGCTGGATTTTTCCAAAAGAAAAGCTGGCAGCAACTAGGGCCCTGGAAGTACTTAGAGCCTCAAACGCCACCTTGAACATATTACTGAGACCCTGGGGAAAGGACTTCGTTTTTCCCATGGAAAATGGCCTTCATTTCTGGCCACTTGGCCTGGCAGGCAGGGCAGTGCCAAGCCAGGAATCTACAAACTCTGCTGGATCCTTCCAGAACGAAAGCTGCCAGCAACTAGGACCCTGCAAGTCCTTACAGCCCCAGATGCCACCAGTCATCTGACACCCAGAGCCTGGGCCAATGACTTCGTTTTCCCCATGGAAAATGGCCTCCATTTCTGGCCACTCGCCCTGACCAAGAGGGTGGTGCCCAGCAAGAAATTTGCAAGCTTTGCTGGATTGCTCCAAATCGAAAGCTGCCACTTGTTGTTGTTCTATTTCTCTAGAGTCCCATCATGCTGTTCTCAGATTGCTAAAGTCCATACCTCCTCGGTGTGTTCTTATGGCTGCAGATCTTCACAGCACAGACGCTTTCTTCTGCATGCTGTTCTTTCCCAGTTCAGGGCTCCTTCAAGGCTCTCCCTGAATGGCTACGCCGCCCCCTTTTATCCCAGTTCTCTTCAATGCTCACAGCTGCAGCCCATCAAGGACAACCAGGACCTGTGGGACAGATATTCAAATAGAATCCATTTCCTCTACTCTAGCCAGTAAGTACTACCCTACAAGTCCTCAGAACCCCAAAGGCCACCTTTCATCTGACACCCAGACCCTGGGGAAAGGACTTCTTTTTCCCATGGCAAATGGCCTCCCTTGGCAGCCACTCACCCTGGCAGAAAGTGGGAGCCTAGCAAAAATGATGAAATCGTTGCTGGATTTTTCCAAAAGAAAAGCTGGCAGCAACTAGGGCCCTGGAAGTACTTAGAGCCTCAAACGCCACCTTGAACATATTACTGAGACCCTGGGGAAAGGACTTCGTTTTTCCCATGGAAAATGGCCTTCATTTCTGGCCACTTGGCCTGGCAGGCAGGGCAGTGCCAAGCCAGGAATCTACAAACTGTGCTGGATCCTTCCAGAACGAAAGCTGCCAGCAACTAGGACCCTGCAAGTCCTTACAGCCCCAGATGCCACCTGTCATCTGACACCCAGAGCCTGGGCCAATGACTTCGTTTTCCCCATGGAAAATGGCCTCCATTTCTGGCCACTCGCCCTGACCAAGAGGGTGGTGCCCAGCAAGAAATTTGCAAGCTTTGCTGGATTGCTCCAAATCGAAAGCTACCACTTGTTGTTGTTCTATTTCTCTAGAGTCCCATCATGCTGTTCTCAGATTGCTAAAGTCCATACCTCCTCGGTGTGTTCTTATGGCTGCAGATCTTCACAGCACAGACGCTTTCTTCTGCATGCTGTTCTTTCCCAGTTCAGGGCTCCTTCAAGGCTCTCCCTGAATGGCTACGCCGCCCCCTTTTATCCCAGTTCTCTTCAATGCTCACAGCTGCAGCCCATCAAGGACAACCAGGACCTGTGGGGCAAAGCCTCTGGACAGATATTCAAATAGAATCCATTTCCTCTACTCTAGCCAGTAAGTACTACCCTACAAGTCCTCAGAACCCCAAAGGCCACCTTTCATCTGACACCCAGACCCTGGGGAAAGGACTTCTTTTTCCCATGGCAAATGGCCTCCCTTGGCAGCCACTCACCCTGGCAGAAAGTGGGAGCCTAGCTAGAATGATGCAATCGTTGCTGGATTTTTCCAAAAGAAAAGCTGCCAGCAACTAGGGCCCTGGAAGTACTTAGAGCCTCAAACGCCACCTTGAACATATTACTGAGACCCTGGGGAAAGGACTTCGTTTTTCCCATGGAAAATGGCCTTCATTTGTGGCCACTTGGCCTGGCAGGCAGGGCAGTGCCAAGCCAGGAATCTACAAACTGTGCTGGATCCTTCCAGAACGAAAGCTGCCAGCAACTAGGACCCTGCAAGTCCTTACAGCCCCAGATGCCACCAGTCATCTGACACCCAGAGCCTGGGCCAATGACTTCGTTTTCCCCATGGAAAATGGCCTCCATTTCTGGCCACTCGCCCTGACCAAGAGGGTGGTGCCCAGCAAGAAATTTGCAAGCTTTGCTGGATTGCTCCAAATCGAAAGCTACCACTTGTTGTTGTTCTATTTCTCTAGAGTCCCATCATGCTGTTCTCAGATTGCTAAAGTCCATACCTCCTCGGTGTGTTCTTATGGCTGCAGATCTTCACAGCACAGACGCTTTCTTCTGCATGCTGTTCTTTCCCAGTTCAGGGCTCCTTCAAGGCTCTCCCTGAATGGCTACGCCGCCCCCTTTTATCCCAGTTCTCTTCAATGCTCACAGCTGCAGCCCATCAAGGACAACCAGGACCTGTGGGACAGATATTCAAATAGAATCCATTTCCTCTACTCTAGCCAGTAAGTACTACCCTACAAGTCCTCAGAACCCCAAAGGCCACCTTTCATCTGACACCCAGACCCTGGGGAAAGGACTTCTTTTTCCCATGGCAAATGGCCTCCCTTGGCAGCCACTCACCCTGGCAGAAAGTGGGAGCCTAGCTAGAATGATGCAATCGTTGCTGGATTTTTCCAAAAGAAAAGCTGCCAGCAACTAGGGCCCTGGAAGTACTTAGAGCCTCAAACGCCACCTTGAACATATTACTGAGACCCTGGGGAAAGGACTTCGTTTTTCCCATGGAAAATGGCCTTCATTTCTGGCCACTTGGCCTGGCAGGCAGGGCAGTGCCAAGCCAGGAATCTACAAACTGTGCTGGATCCTTCCAGAACGAAAGCTGCCAGCAACTAGGACCCTGCAAGTCCTTACAGCCCCAGATGCCACCAGTCATCTGACACCCAGAGCCTGGGCCAATGACTTCGTTTTCCCCATGGAAAATGGCCTCCATTTCTGGCCACTCGCCCTGACCAAGAGGGTGGTGCCCAGCAAGAAATTTGCAAGCTTTGCTGGATTGCTCCAAATCGAAAGCTGCCACTTGTTGTTGTTCTATTTCTCTAGAGTCCCATCATGCTGTTCTCAGATTGCTAAAGTCCATACCTCCTCGGTGTGTTCTTATGGCTGCAGATCTTCACAGCACAGACGCTTTCTTCTGCATGCTGTTCTTTCCCAGTTCAGGGCTCCTTCAAGGCTCTCCCTGAATGGCTACGCCGCCCCCTTTTATCCCAGTTCTCTTCAATGCTCACAGCTGCAGCCCATCAAGGACAACCAGGACCTGTGGGGCAAAGCCTCTAGACAGATATTCAAATAGAATCCATTTCCTCTACTCTAGCCAGTAAGTACTACCCTACAAGTCCTCAGAACCCCAAAGGCCACCTTTCATCTGACACCCAGACCCTGGGGAAAGGACTTCTTTTTCCCATGGCAAATGGCCTCCCTTGGCAGCCACTCACCCTGGCAGAAAGTGGGAGCCTAGCAAAAATGATGAAATCGTTGCTGGATTTTTCCAAAAGAAAAGCTGGCAGCAACTAGGGCCCTGGAAGTACTTAGAGCCTCAAACGCCACCTTGAACATATTACTGAGACCCTGGGGAAAGGACTTCGTTTTTCCCATGGAAAATGGCCTTCATTTGTGGCCACTTGGCCTGGCAGGCAGGGCAGTGCCAAGCCAGGAATCTACAAACTCTGCTGGATCCTTCCAGAACGAAAGCTGCCAGCAACTAGGACCCTGCAAGTCCTTACAGCCCCAGATGCCACCAGTCATCTGACACCCAGAGCCTGGGCCAATGACTTCGTTTTCCCCATGGAAAATGGCCTCCATTTCTGGCCACTCGCCCTGACCAAGAGGGTGGTGCCCAGCAAGAAATTTGCAAGCTTTGCTGGATTGCTCCAAATCGAAAGCTGCCACTTGTTGTTGTTCTATTTCTCTAGAGTCCCATCATGCTGTTCTCAGATTGCTAAAGTCCATACCTCCTCGGTGTGTTCTTATGGCTGCAGATCTTCACAGCACAGACGCTTTCTTCTGCATGCTGTTCTTTCCCAGTTCAGGGCTCCTTCAAGGCTCTCCCTGAATGGCTACGCCGCCCCCTTTTATCCCAGTTCTCTTCAATGCTCACAGCTGCAGCCCATCAAGGACAACCAGGACCTGTGGGACAGATATTCAAATAGAATCCATTTCCTCTACTCTAGCCAGTAAGTACTACCCTACAAGTCCTCAGAACCCCAAAGGCCACCTTTCATCTGACACCCAGACCCTGGGGAAAGGACTTCTTTTTCCCATGGCAAATGGCCTCCCTTGGCAGCCACTCACCCTGGCAGAAAGTGGGAGCCTAGCAAAAATGATGAAATCGTTGCTGGATTTTTCCAAAAGAAAAGCTGGCAGCAACTAGGGCCCTGGAAGTACTTAGAGCCTCAAACGCCACCTTGAACATATTACTGAGACCCTGGGGAAAGGACTTCGTTTTTCCCATGGAAAATGGCCTTCATTTCTGGCCACTTGGCCTGGCAGGCAGGGCAGTGCCAAGCCAGGAATCTACAAACTCTGCTGGATCCTTCCAGAACGAAAGCTGCCAGCAACTAGGACCCTGCAAGTCCTTACAGCCCCAGATGCCACCAGTCATCTGACACCCAGAGCCTGGGCCAATGACTTCGTTTTCCCCATGGAAAATGGCCTCCATTTCTGGCCACTCGCCCTGACCAAGAGGGTGGTGCCCAGCAAGAAATTTGCAAGCTTTGCTGGATTGCTCCAAATCGAAAGCTGCCACTTGTTGTTGTTCTATTTCTCTAGAGTCCCATCATGCTGTTCTCAGATTGCTAAAGTCCATACCTCCTCGGTGTGTTCTTATGGCTGTAGATCTTCACAGCACAGACGCTTTCTTCTGCATGCTGTTCTTTCCCAGTTCAGGGCTCCTTCAAGGCTCTCCCTGAATGGCTACGCCGCCCCCTTTTATCCCAGTTCTCTTCAATGCTCACAGCTGCAGCCCATCAAGGACAACCAGGACCTGTGGGACAGATATTCAAATAGAATCCATTTCCTCTACTCTAGCCAGTAAGTACTACCCTACAAGTCCTCAGAACCCCAAAGGCCACCTTTCATCTGACACCCAGACCCTGGGGAAAGGACTTCTTTTTCCCATGGCAAATGGCCTCCCTTGGCAGCCACTCACCCTGGCAGAAAGTGGGAGCCTAGCTAGAATGATGCAATCGTTGCTGGATTTTTCCAAAAGAAAAGCTGCCAGCAACTAGGGCCCTGGAAGTACTTAGAGCCTCAAACGCCACCTTGAACATATTACTGAGACCCTGGGGAAAGGACTTCGTTTTTCCCATGGAAAATGGCCTTCATTTGTGGCCACTTGGCCTGGCAGGCAGGGCAGTGCCAAGCCAGGAATCTACAAACTGTGCTGGATCCTTCCAGAACGAAAGCTGCCAGCAACTAGGACCCTGCAAGTCCTTACAGCCCCAGATGCCACCAGTCATCTGACACCCAGAGCCTGGGCCAATGACTTCGTTTTCCCCATGGAAAATGGCCTCCATTTCTGGCCACTCGCCCTGACCAAGAGGGTGGTGCCCAGCAAGAAATTTGCAAGCTTTGCTGGATTGCTCCAAATCGAAAGCTGCCACTTGTTGTTGTTCTATTTCTCTAGAGTCCCATCATGCTGTTCTCAGATTGCTAAAGTCCATACCTCCTCGGTGTGTTCTTATGGCTGCAGATCTTCACAGCACAGACGCTTTCTTCTGCATGCTGTTCTTTCCCAGTTCAGGGCTCCTTCAAGGCTCTCCCTGAATGGCTACGCCGCCCCCTTTTATCCCAGTTCTCTTCAATGCTCACAGCTGCAGCCCATCAAGGACAACCAGGACCTGTGGGACAGATATTCAAATAGAATCCATTTCCTCTACTCTAGCCAGTAAGTACTACCCTACAAGTCCTCAGAACCCCAAAGGCCACCTTTCATCTGACACCCAGACCCTGGGGAAAGGACTTCTTTTTCCCATGGCAAATGGCCTCCCTTGGCAGCCACTCACCCTGGCAGAAAGTGGGAGCCTAGCTAGAATGATGCAATCGTTGCTGGATTTTTCCAAAAGAAAAGCTGGCAGCAACTAGGGCCCTGGAAGTACTTAGAGCCTCAAACGCCACCTTGAACATATTACTGAGACCCTGGGGAAAGGACTTCGTTTTTCCCATGGAAAATGGCCTTCATTTCTGGCCACTTGGCCTGGCAGGCAGGGCAGTGCCAAGCCAGGAATCTACAAACTCTGCTGGATCCTTCCAGAACGAAAGCTGCCAGCAACTAGGACCCTGCAAGTCCTTACAGCCCCAGATGCCACCAGTCATCTGACACCCAGAGCCTGGGCCAATGACTTCGTTTTCCCCATGGAAAATGGCCTCCATTTCTGGCCACTCGCCCTGACCAAGAGGGTGGTGCCCAGCAAGAAATTTGCAAGCTTTGCTGGATTGCTCCAAATCGAAAGCTGCCACTTGTTGTTGTTCTATTTCTCTAGAGTCCCATCATGCTGTTCTCAGATTGCTAAAGTCCATACCTCCTCGGTGTGTTCTTATGGCTGCAGATCTTCACAGCACAGACGCTTTCTTCTGCATGCTGTTCTTTCCCAGTTCAGGGCTCCTTCAAGGCTCTCCCTGAATGGCTACGCCGCCCCCTTTTATCCCAGTTCTCTTCAATGCTCACAGCTGCAGCCCATCAAGGACAACCAGGACCTGTGGGGCAAAGCCTCTAGACAGATATTCAAATAGAATCCATTTCCTCTACTCTAGCCAGTAAGTACTACCCTACAAGTCCTCAGAACCCCAAAGGCCACCTTTCATCTGACACCCAGACCCTGGGGAAAGGACTTCTTTTTCCCATGGCAAATGGCCTCCCTTGGCAGCCACTCACCCTGGCAGAAAGTGGGAGCCTAGCAAAAATGATGAAATCGTTGCTGGATTTTTCCAAAAGAAAAGCTGGCAGCAACTAGGGCCCTGGAAGTACTTAGAGCCTCAAACGCCACCTTGAACATATTACTGAGACCCTGGGGAAAGGACTTCGTTTTTCCCATGGAAAATGGCCTTCATTTGTGGCCACTTGGCCTGGCAGGCAGGGCAGTGCCAAGCCAGGAATCTACAAACTCTGCTGGATCCTTCCAGAACGAAAGCTGCCAGCAACTAGGACCCTGCAAGTCCTTACAGCCCCAGATGCCACCAGTCATCTGACACCCAGAGCCTGGGCCAATGACTTCGTTTTCCCCATGGAAAATGGCCTCCATTTCTGGCCACTCGCCCTGACCAAGAGGGTGGTGCCCAGCAAGAAATTTGCAAGCTTTGCTGGATTGCTCCAAATCTAAAGCTGCCACTTGTTGTTGTTCTATTTCTCTAGAGTCCCATCATGCTGTTCTCAGATTGCTAAAGTCCATACCTCCTCGGTGTGTTCTTATGGCTGCAGATCTTCACAGCACAGACGCTTTCTTCTGCATGCTGTTCTTTCCCAGTTCAGGGCTCCTTCAAGGCTCTCCCTGAATGGCTACGCCGCTCCCTTTTATCCCAGTTCTCTTCAATGCTCACAGCTGCAGCCCATCAAGGACAACCAGGACCTGTGGGACAGATATTCAAATAGAATCCATTTCCTCTACTCTAGCCAGTAAGTACTACCCTACAAGTCCTCAGAACCCCAAAGGCCACCTTTCATCTGACACCCAGACCCTGGGGAAAGGACTTCTTTTTCCCATGGCAAATGGCCTCCCTTGGCAGCCACTCACCCTGGCAGAAAGTGGGAGCCTAGCTAGAATGATGCAATCGTTGCTGGATTTTTCCAAAAGAAAAGCTGCCAGCAACTAGGGCCCTGGAAGTACTTAGAGCCTCAAACGCCACCTTGAACATATTACTGAGACCCTGGGGAAAGGACTTCGTTTTTCCCATGGAAAATGGCCTTCATTTGTGGCCACTTGGCCTGGCAGGCAGGGCAGTGCCAAGCCAGGAATCTACAAACTGTGCTGGATCCTTCCAGAACGAAAGCTGCCAGCAACTAGGACCCTGCAAGTCCTTACAGCCCCAGATGCCACCAGTCATCTGACACCCAGAGCCTGGGCCAATGACTTCGTTTTCCCCATGGAAAATGGCCTCCATTTCTGGCCACTCGCCCTGACCAAGAGGGTGGTGCCCAGCAAGAAATTTGCAAGCTTTGCTGGATTGCTCCAAATCGAAAGCTGCCACTTGTTGTTGTTCTATTTCTCTAGAGTCCCATCATGCTGTTCTCAGATTGCTAAAGTCCATACCTCCTCGGTGTGTTCTTATGGCTGCAGATCTTCACAGCACAGACGCTTTCTTCTGCATGCTGTTCTTTCCCAGTTCAGGGCTCCTTCAAGGCTCTCCCTGAATGGCTACGCCGCCCCCTTTTATCCCAGTTCTCTTCAATGCTCACAGCTGCAGCCCATCAAGGACAACCAGGACCTGTGGGACAGATATTCAAATAGAATCCATTTCCTCTACTCTAGCCAGTAAGTACTACCCTACAAGTCCTCAGAACCCCAAAGGCCACCTTTCATCTGACACCCAGACCCTGGGGAAAGGACTTCTTTTTCCCATGGCAAATGGCCTCCCTTGGCAGCCACTCACCCTGGCAGAAAGTGGGAGCCTAGCAAAAATGATGAAATCGTTGCTGGATTTTTCCAAAAGAAAAGCTGGCAGCAACTAGGGCCCTGGAAGTACTTAGAGCCTCAAACGCCACCTTGAACATATTACTGAGACCCTGGGGAAAGGACTTCGTTTTTCCCATGGAAAATGGCCTTCATTTCTGGCCACTTGGCCTGGCAGGCAGGGCAGTGCCAAGCCAGGAATCTACAAACTCTGCTGGATCCTTCCAGAACGAAAGCTGCCAGCAACTAGGACCCTGCAAGTCCTTACAGCCCCAGATGCCACCAGTCATCTGACACCCAGAGCCTGGGCCAATGACTTCGTTTTCCCCATGGAAAATGGCCTCCATTTCTGGCCACTCGCCCTGACCAAGAGGGTGGTGCCCAGCAAGAAATTTGCAAGCTTTGCTGGATTGCTCCAAATCTAAAGCTGCCACTTGTTGTTGTTCTATTTCTCTAGAGTCCCATCATGCTGTTCTCAGATTGCTAAAGTCCATACCTCCTCGGTGTGTTCTTATGGCTGTAGATCTTCACAGCACAGACGCTTTCTTCTGCATGCTGTTCTTTCCCAGTTCAGGGCTCCTTCAAGGCTCTCCCTGAATGGCTACGCCGCCCCCTTTTATCCCAGTTCTCTTCAATGCTCACAGCTGCAGCCCATCAAGGACAACCAGGACCTGTGGGGCAAAGCCTCTAGACAGATATTCAAATAGAATCCATTTCCTCTACTCTAGCCAGTAAGTACTACCCTACAAGTCCTCAGAACCCCAAAGGCCACCTTTCATCTGACACCCAGACCCTGGGGAAAGGACTTCTTTTTCCCATGGCAAATGGCCTCCCTTGGCAGCCACTCACCCTGGCAGAAAGTGGGAGCCTAGCAAAAATGATGAAATCGTTGCTGGATTTTTCCAAAAGAAAAGCTGGCAGCAACTAGGGCCCTGGAAGTACTTAGAGCCTCAAACGCCACCTTGAACATATTCCTGAGACCCTGGGGAAAGGACTTCGTTTTTCCCATGGAAAATGGCCTTCATTTGTGGCCACTTGGCCTGGCAGGCAGGGCAGTGCCAAGCCAGGAATCTACAAACTCTGCTGGATCCTTCCAGAACGAAAGCTGCCAGCAACTAGGACCCTGCAAGTCCTTACAGCCCCAGATGCCACCAGTCATCTGACACCCAGAGCCTGGGCCAATGACTTCGTTTTCCCCATGGAAAATGGCCTCCATTTCTGGCCACTCGCCCTGACCAAGAGGGTGGTGCCCAGCAAGAAATTTGCAAGCTTTGCTGGATTGCTCCAAATCGAAAGCTGCCACTTGTTGTTGTTCTATTTCTCTAGAGTCCCATCATGCTGTTCTCAGATTGCTAAAGTCCATACCTCCTCGGTGTGTTCTTATGGCTGCAGATCTTCACAGCACAGACGCTTTCTTCTGCATGCTGTTCTTTCCCAGTTCAGGGCTCCTTCAAGGCTCTCCCTGAATGGCTACGCCGCCCCCTTTTATCCCAGTTCTCTTCAATGCTCACAGCTGCAGCCCATCAAGGACAACCAGGACCTGTGGGACAGATATTCAAATAGAATCCATTTCCTCTACTCTAGCCAGTAAGTACTACCCTACAAGTCCTCAGAACCCCAAAGGCCACCTTTCATCTGACACCCAGACCCTGGGGAAAGGACTTCTTTTTCCCATGGCAAATGGCCTCCCTTGGCAGCCACTCACCCTGGCAGAAAGTGGGAGCCTAGCTAGAATGATGCAATCGTTGCTGGATTTTTCCAAAAGAAAAGCTGGCAGCAACTAGGGCCCTGGAAGTACTTAGAGCCTCAAACGCCACCTTGAACATATTACTGAGACCCTGGGGAAAGGACTTCGTTTTTCCCATGGAAAATGGCCTTCATTTCTGGCCACTTGGCCTGGCAGGCAGGGCAGTGCCAAGCCAGGAATCTACAAACTCTGCTGGATCCTTCCAGAACGAAAGCTGCCAGCAACTAGGACCCTGCAAGTCCTTACAGCCCCAGATGCCACCAGTCATCTGACACCCAGAGCCTGGGCCAATGACTTCGTTTTCCCCATGGAAAATGGCCTCCATTTCTGGCCACTCGCCCTGACCAAGAGGGTGGTGCCCAGCAAGAAATTTGCAAGCTTTGCTGGATTGCTCCAAATCGAAAGCTGCCACTTGTTGTTGTTCTATTTCTCTAGAGTCCCATCATGCTGTTCTCAGATTGCTAAAGTCCATACCTCCTCGGTGTGTTCTTATGGCTGCAGATCTTCACAGCACAGACGCTTTCTTCTGCATGCTGTTCTTTCCCAGTTCAGGGCTCCTTCAAGGCTCTCCCTGAATGGCTACGCCGCCCCCTTTTATCCCAGTTCTCTTCAATGCTCACAGCTGCAGCCCATCAAGGACAACCAGGACCTGTGGGACAGATATTCAAATAGAATCCATTTCCTCTACTCTAGCCAGTAAGTACTACCCTACAAGTCCTCAGAACCCCAAAGGCCACCTTTCATCTGACACCCAGACCCTGGGGAAAGGACTTCTTTTTCCCATGGCAAATGGCCTCCCTTGGCAGCCACTCACCCTGGCAGAAAGTGGGAGCCTAGCAAAAATGATGAAATCGTTGCTGGATTTTTCCAAAAGAAAAGCTGGCAGCAACTAGGGCCCTGGAAGTACTTAGAGCCTCAAACGCCACCTTGAACATATTACTGAGACCCTGGGGAAAGGACTTCGTTTTTCCCATGGAAAATGGCCTTCATTTCTGGCCACTTGGCCTGGCAGGCAGGGCAGTGCCAAGCCAGGAATCTACAAACTCTGCTGGATCCTTCCAGAACGAAAGCTGCCAGCAACTAGGACCCTGCAAGTCCTTACAGCCCCAGATGCCACCTGTCATCTGACACCCAGAGCCTGGGCCAATGACTTCGTTTTCCCCATGGAAAATGGCCTCCATTTCTGGCCACTCGCCCTGACCAAGAGGGTGGTGCCCAGCAAGAAATTTGCAAGCTTTGCTGGATTGCTCCAAATCGAAAGCTGCCACTTGTTGTTGTTCTATTTCTCTAGAGTCCCATCATGCTGTTCTCAGATTGCTAAAGTCCATACCTCCTCGGTGTGTTCTTATGGCTGCAGATCTTCACAGCACAGACGCTTTCTTCTGCATGCTGTTCTTTCCCAGTTCAGGGCTCCTTCAAGGCTCTCCCTGAATGGCTACGCCGCCCCCTTTTATCCCAGTTCTCTTCAATGCTCACAGCTGCAGCCCATCAAGGACAACCAGGACCTGTGGGACAGATATTCAAATAGAATCCATTTCCTCTACTCTAGCCAGTAAGTACTACCCTACAAGTCCTCAGAACCCCAAAGGCCACCTTTCATCTGACACCCAGACCCTGGGGAAAGGACTTCTTTTTCCCATGGCAAATGGCCTCCCTTGGCAGCCACTCACCCTGGCAGAAAGTGGGAGCCTAGCTAGAATGATGCAATCGTTGCTGGATTTTTCCAAAAGAAAAGCTGGCAGCAACTAGGGCCCTGGAAGTACTTAGAGCCTCAAACGCCACCTTGAACATATTACTGAGACCCTGGGGAAAGGACTTCGTTTTTCCCATGGAAAATGGCCTTCATTTCTGGCCACTTGGCCTGGCAGGCAGGGCAGTGCCAAGCCAGGAATCTACAAACTGTGCTGGATCCTTCCAGAACGAAAGCTGCCAGCAACTAGGACCCTGCAAGTCCTTACAGCCCCAGATGCCACCAGTCATCTGACACCCAGAGCCTGGGCCAATGACTTCGTTTTCCCCATGGAAAATGGCCTCCATTTCTGGCCACTCGCCCTGACCAAGAGGGTGGTGCCCAGCAAGAAATTTGCAAGCTTTGCTGGATTGCTCCAAATCGAAAGCTGCCACTTGTTGTTGTTCTATTTCTCTAGAGTCCCATCATGCTGTTCTCAGATTGCTAAAGTCCATACCTCCTCGGTGTGTTCTTATGGCTGCAGATCTTCACAGCACAGACGCTTTCTTCTGCATGCTGTTCTTTCCCAGTTCAGGGCTCCTTCAAGGCTCTCCCTGAATGGCTACGCCGCCCCCTTTTATCCCAGTTCTCTTCAATGCTCACAGCTGCAGCCCATCAAGGACAACCAGGACCTGTGGGACAGATATTCAAATAGAATCCATTTCCTCTACTCTAGCCAGTAAGTACTACCCTACAAGTCCTCAGAACCCCAAAGGCCACCTTTCATCTGACACCCAGACCCTGGGGAAAGGACTTCTTTTTCCCATGGCAAATGGCCTCCCTTGGCAGCCACTCACCCTGGCAGAAAGTGGGAGCCTAGCTAGAATGATGCAATCGTTGCTGGATTTTTCCAAAAGAAAAGCTGGCAGCAACTAGGGCCCTGGAAGTACTTAGAGCCTCAAACGCCACCTTGAACATATTACTGAGACCCTGGGGAAAGGACTTCGTTTTTCCCATGGAAAATGGCCTTCATTTCTGGCCACTTGGCCTGGCAGGCAGGGCAGTGCCAAGCCAGGAATCTACAAACTCTGCTGGATCCTTCCAGAACGAAAGCTGCCAGCAACTAGGACCCTGCAAGTCCTTACAGCCCCAGATGCCACCAGTCATCTGACACCCAGAGCCTGGGCCAATGACTTCGTTTTCCCCATGGAAAATGGCCTCCATTTCTGGCCACTCGCCCTGACCAAGAGGGTGGTGCCCAGCAAGAAATTTGCAAGCTTTGCTGGATTGCTCCAAATCGAAAGCTGCCACTTGTTGTTGTTCTATTTCTCTAGAGTCCCATCATGCTGTTCTCAGATTGCTAAAGTCCATACCTCCTCGGTGTGTTCTTATGGCTGCAGATCTTCACAGCACAGACGCTTTCTTCTGCATGCTGTTCTTTCCCAGTTCAGGGCTCCTTCAAGGCTCTCCCTGAATGGCTACGCCGCCCCCTTTTATCCCAGTTCTCTTCAATGCTCACAGCTGCAGCCCATCAAGGACAACCAGGACCTGTGGGGCAAAGCCTCTAGACAGATATTCAAATAGAATCCATTTCCTCTACTCTAGCCAGTAAGTACTACCCTACAAGTCCTCAGAACCCCAAAGGCCACCTTTCATCTGACACCCAGACCCTGGGGAAAGGACTTCTTTTTCCCATGGCAAATGGCCTCCCTTGGCAGCCACTCACCCTGGCAGAAAGTGGGAGCCTAGCAAAAATGATGCAATCGTTGCTGGATTTTTCCAAAAGAAAAGCTGGCAGCAACTAGGGCCCTGGAAGTACTTAGAGCCTCAAACGCCACCTTGAACATATTACTGAGACCCTGGGGAAAGGACTTCGTTTTTCCCATGGAAAATGGCCTTCATTTGTGGCCACTTGGCCTGGCAGGCAGGGCAGTGCCAAGCCAGGAATCTACAAACTCTGCTGGATCCTTCCAGAACGAAAGCTGCCAGCAACTAGGACCCTGCAAGTCCTTACAGCCCCAGATGCCACCAGTCATCTGACACCCAGAGCCTGGGCCAATGACTTCGTTTTCCCCATGGAAAATGGCCTCCATTTCTGGCCACTCGCCCTGACCAAGAGGGTGGTGCCCAGCAAGAAATTTGCAAGCTTTGCTGGATTGCTCCAAATCGAAAGCTGCCACTTGTTGTTGTTCTATTTCTCTAGAGTCCCATCATGCTGTTCTCAGATTGCTAAAGTCCATACCTCCTCGGTGTGTTCTTATGGCTGCAGATCTTCACAGCACAGACGCTTTCTTCTGCATGCTGTTCTTTCCCAGTTCAGGGCTCCTTCAAGGCTCTCCCTGAATGGCTACGCCGCTCCCTTTTATCCCAGTTCTCTTCAATGCTCACAGCTGCAGCCCATCAAGGACAACCAGGACCTGTGGGACAGATATTCAAATAGAATCCATTTCCTCTACTCTAGCCAGTAAGTACTACCCTACAAGTCCTCAGAACCCCAAAGGCCACCTTTCATCTGACACCCAGACCCTGGGGAAAGGACTTCTTTTTCCCATGGCAAATGGCCTCCCTTGGCAGCCACTCACCCTGGCAGAAAGTGGGAGCCTAGCAAAAATGATGAAATCGTTGCTGGATTTTTCCAAAAGAAAAGCTGGCAGCAACTAGGGCCCTGGAAGTACTTAGAGCCTCAAACGCCACCTTGAACATATTACTGAGACCCTGGGGAAAGGACTTCGTTTTTCCCATGGAAAATGGCCTTCATTTGTGGCCACTTGGCCTGGCAGGCAGGGCAGTGCCAAGCCAGGAATCTACAAACTGTGCTGGATCCTTCCAGAACGAAAGCTGCCAGCAACTAGGACCCTGCAAGTCCTTACAGCCCCAGATGCCACCAGTCATCTGACACCCAGAGCCTGGGCCAATGACTTCGTTTTCCCCATGGAAAATGGCCTCCATTTCTGGCCACTCGCCCTGACCAAGAGGGTGGTGCCCAGCAAGAAATTTGCAAGCTTTGCTGGATTGCTCCAAATCGAAAGCTGCCACTTGTTGTTGTTCTATTTCTCTAGAGTCCCATCATGCTGTTCTCAGATTGCTAAAGTCCATACCTCCTCGGTGTGTTCTTATGGCTGCAGATCTTCACAGCACAGACGCTTTCTTCTGCATGCTGTTCTTTCCCAGTTCAGGGCTCCTTCAAGGCTCTCCCTGAATGGCTACGCCGCCCCCTTTTATCCCAGTTCTCTTCAATGCTCACAGCTGCAGCCCATCAAGGACAACCAGGACCTGTGGGACAGATATTCAAATAGAATCCATTTCCTCTACTCTAGCCAGTAAGTACTACCCTACAAGTCCTCAGAACCCCAAAGGCCACCTTTCATCTGACACCCAGACCCTGGGGAAAGGACTTCTTTTTCCCATGGCAAATGGCCTCCCTTGGCAGCCACTCACCCTGGCAGAAAGTGGGAGCCTAGCAAAAATGATGAAATCGTTGCTGGATTTTTCCAAAAGAAAAGCTGGCAGCAACTAGGGCCCTGGAAGTACTTAGAGCCTCAAACGCCACCTTGAACATATTACTGAGACCCTGGGGAAAGGACTTCGTTTTTCCCATGGAAAATGGCCTTCATTTGTGGCCACTTGGCCTGGCAGGCAGGGCAGTGCCAAGCCAGGAATCTACAAACTCTGCTGGATCCTTCCAGAACGAAAGCTGCCAGCAACTAGGACCCTGCAAGTCCTTACAGCCCCAGATGCCACCAGTCATCTGACACCCAGAGCCTGGGCCAATGACTTCGTTTTCCCCATGGAAAATGGCCTCCATTTCTGGCCACTCGCCCTGACCAAGAGGGTGGTGCCCAGCAAGAAATTTGCAAGCTTTGCTGGATTGCTCCAAATCTAAAGCTGCCACTTGTTGTTGTTCTATTTCTCTAGAGTCCCATCATGCTGTTCTCAGATTGCTAAAGTCCATACCTCCTCGGTGTGTTCTTATGGCTGCAGATCTTCACAGCACAGACGCTTTCTTCTGCATGCTGTTCTTTCCCAGTTCAGGGCTCCTTCAAGGCTCTCCCTGAATGGCTAAGCCGCCCCCTTTTATCCCAGTTCTCTTCAATGCTCACAGCTGCAGCCCATCAAGGACAACCAGGACCTGTGGGACAGATATTCAAATAGAATCCATTTCCTCTACTCTAGCCAGTAAGTACTACCCTACAAGTCCTCAGAACCCCAAAGGCCACCTTTCATCTGACACCCAGACCCTGGGGAAAGGACTTCTTTTTCCCATGGCAAATGGCCTCCCTTGGCAGCCACTCACCCTGGCAGAAAGTGGGAGCCTAGCTAGAATGATGCAATCGTTGCTGGATTTTTCCAAAAGAAAAGCTGGCAGCAACTAGGGCCCTGGAAGTACTTAGAGCCTCAAACGCCACCTTGAACATATTACTGAGACCCTGGGGAAAGGACTTCGTTTTTCCCATGGAAAATGGCCTTCATTTCTGGCCACTTGGCCTGGCAGGCAGGGCAGTGCCAAGCCAGGAATCTACAAACTGTGCTGGATCCTTCCAGAACGAAAGCTGCCAGCAACTAGGACCCTGCAAGTCCTTACAGCCCCAGATGCCACCAGTCATCTGACACCCAGAGCCTGGGCCAATGACTTCGTTTTCCCCATGGAAAATGGCCTCCATTTCTGGCCACTCGCCCTGACCAAGAGGGTGGTGCCCAGCAAGAAATTTGCAAGCTTTGCTGGATTGCTCCAAATCGAAAGCTGCCACTTGTTGTTGTTCTATTTCTCTAGAGTCCCATCATGCTGTTCTCAGATTGCTAAAGTCCATACCTCCTCGGTGTGTTCTTATGGCTGCAGATCTTCACAGCACAGACGCTTTCTTCTGCATGCTGTTCTTTCCCAGTTCAGGGCTCCTTCAAGGCTCTCCCTGAATGGCTACGCCGCCCCCTTTTATCCCAGTTCTCTTCAATGCTCACAGCTGCAGCCCATCAAGGACAACCAGGACCTGTGGGGCAAAGCCTCTAGACAGATATTCAAATAGAATCCATTTCCTCTACTCTAGCCAGTAAGTACTACCCTACAAGTCCTCAGAACCCCAAAGGCCACCTTTCATCTGACACCCAGACCCTGGGGAAAGGACTTCTTTTTCCCATGGCAAATGGCCTCCCTTGGCAGCCACTCACCCTGGCAGAAAGTGGGAGCCTAGCAAAAATGATGAAATCGTTGCTGGATTTTTCCAAAAGAAAAGCTGGCAGCAACTAGGGCCCTGGAAGTACTTAGAGCCTCAAACGCCACCTTGAACATATTCCTGAGACCCTGGGGAAAGGACTTCGTTTTTCCCATGGAAAATGGCCTTCATTTGTGGCCACTTGGCCTGGCAGGCAGGGCAGTGCCAAGCCAGGAATCTACAAACTGTGCTGGATCCTTCCAGAACGAAAGCTGCCAGCAACTAGGACCCTGCAAGTCCTTAGAGCCCCAGATGCCACCTGTCATCTGACACCCAGAGCCTGGGCCAATGACTTCGTTTTCCCCATGGAAAATGGCCTCCATTTCTGGCCACTCGCCCTGACCAAGAGGGTGGTGCCCAGCAAGAAATTTGCAAGCTTTGCTGGATTGCTCCAAATCTAAAGCTGCCACTTGTTGTTGTTCTATTTCTCTAGAGTCCCATCATGCTGTTCTCAGATTGCTAAAGTCCATACCTCCTCGGTGTGTTCTTATGGCTGCAGATCTTCACAGCACAGACGCTTTCTTCTGCATGCTGTTCTTTCCCAGTTCAGGGCTCCTTCAAGGCTCTCCCTGAATGGCTACGCCGCCCCCTTTTATCCCAGTTCTCTTCAATGCTCACAGCTGCAGCCCATCAAGGACAACCAGGACCTGTGGGACAGATATTCAAATAGAATCCATTTCCTCTACTCTAGCCAGTAAGTACTACCCTACAAGTCCTCAGAACCCCAAAGGCCACCTTTCATCTGACACCCAGACCCTGGGGAAAGGACTTCTTTTTCCCATGGCAAATGGCCTCCCTTGGCAGCCACTCACCCTGGCAGAAAGTGGGAGCCTAGCTAGAATGATGCAATCGTTGCTGGATTTTTCCAAAAGAAAAGCTGGCAGCAACTAGGGCCCTGGAAGTACTTAGAGCCTCAAACGCCACCTTGAACATATTACTGAGACCCTGGGGAAAGGACTTCGTTTTTCCCATGGAAAATGGCCTTCATTTCTGGCCACTTGGCCTGGCAGGCAGGGCAGTGCCAAGCCAGGAATCTACAAACTCTGCTGGATCCTTCCAGAACGAAAGCTGCCAGCAACTAGGACCCTGCAAGTCCTTACAGCCCCAGATGCCACCAGTCATCTGACACCCAGAGCCTGGGCCAATGACTTCGTTTTCCCCATGGAAAATGGCCTCCATTTCTGGCCACTCGCCCTGACCAAGAGGGTGGTGCCCAGCAAGAAATTTGCAAGCTTTGCTGGATTGCTCCAAATCTAAAGCTGCCACTTGTTGTTCTTCTATTTCTCTAGAGTCCCATCATGCTGTTCTCAGATTGCTAAAGTCCATACCTCCTCGGTGTGTTCTTATGGCTGCAGATCTTCACAGCACAGACGCTTTCTTCTGCATGCTGTTCTTTCCCAGTTCAGGGCTCCTTCAAGGCTCTCCCTGAATGGCTACGCCGCCCCCTTTTATCCCAGTTCTCTTCAATGCTCACAGCTGCAGCCCATCAAGGACAACCAGGACCTGTGGGGCAAAGCCTCTAGACAGATATTCAAATAGAATCCATTTCCTCTACTCTAGCCAGTAAGTACTACCCTACAAGTCCTCAGAACCCCAAAGGCCACCTTTCATCTGACACCCAGACCCTGGGGAAAGGACTTCTTTTTCCCATGGCAAATGGCCTCCCTTGGCAGCCACTCACCCTGGCAGAAAGTGGGAGCCTAGCTAGAATGATGCAATCGTTGCTGGATTTTTCCAAAAGAAAAGCTGGCAGCAACTAGGGCCCTGCAAGTACTTAGAGCCTCAAACGCCACCTTGAACATATTCCTGAGACCCTGGGGAAAGGACTTCGTTTTTCCCATGGAAAATGGCCTTCATTTCTGGCCACTTGGCCTGGCAGGCAGGGCAGTGCCAAGCCAGGAATCTACAAACTGTGCTGGATCCTTCCAGAACGAAAGCTGCCAGCAACTAGGACCCTGCAAGTCCTTACAGCCCCAGATGCCACCAGTCATCTGACACCCAGAGCCTGGGCCAATGACTTCGTTTTCCCCATGGAAAATGGCCTCCATTTCTGGCCACTCGCCCTGACCAAGAGGGTGGTGCCCAGCAAGAAATTTGCAATCTTTGCTGGATTGCTCCAAATCGAAAGCTGCCACTTGTTGTTGTTCTATTTCTCTAGAGTCCCATCATGCTGTTCTCAGATTGCTAAAGTCCATACCTCCTCGGTGTGTTCTTATGGCTGCAGATCTTCACAGCACAGACGCTTTCTTCTGCATGCTGTTCTTTCCCAGTTCAGGGCTCCTTCAAGGCTCTCCCTGAATGGCTACGCCGCCCCCTTTTATCCCAGTTCTCTTCAATGCTCACAGCTGCAGCCCATCAAGGACAACCAGGACCTGTGGGACAGATATTCAAATAGAATCCATTTCCTCTACTCTAGCCAGTAAGTACTACCCTACAAGTCCTCAGAACCCCAAAGGCCACCTTTCATCTGACACCCAGACCCTGGGGAAAGGACTTCTTTTTCCCATGGCAAATGGCCTCCCTTGGCAGCCACTCACCCTGGCAGAAAGTGGGAGCCTAGCTAGAATGATGCAATCGTTGCTGGATTTTTCCAAAAGAAAAGCTGGCAGCAACTAGGGCCCTGGAAGTACTTAGAGCCTCAAACGCCACCTTGAACATATTACTGAGACCCTGGGGAAAGGACTTCGTTTTTCCCATGGAAAATGGCCTTCATTTCTGGCCACTTGGCCTGGCAGGCAGGGCAGTGCCAAGCCAGGAATCTACAAACTCTGCTGGATCCTTCCAGAACGAAAGCTGCCAGCAACTAGGACCCTGCAAGTCCTTACAGCCCCAGATGCCACCAGTCATCTGACACCCAGAGCCTGGGCCAATGACTTCGTTTTCCCCATGGAAAATGGCCTCCATTTCTGGCCACTCGCCCTGACCAAGAGGGTGGTGCCCAGCAAGAAATTTGCAAGCTTTGCTGGATTGCTCCAAATCGAAAGCTGCCACTTGTTGTTGTTCTATTTCTCTAGAGTCCCATCATGCTGTTCTCAGATTGCTAAAGTCCATACCTCCTCGGTGTGTTCTTATGGCTGCAGATCTTCACAGCACAGACGCTTTCTTCTGCATGCTGTTCTTTCCCAGTTCAGGGCTCCTTCAAGGCTCTCCCTGAATGGCTACGCCGCCCCCTTTTATCCCAGTTCTCTTCAATGCTCACAGCTGCAGCCCATCAAGGACAACCAGGACCTGTGGGACAGATATTCAAATAGAATCCATTTCCTCTACTCTAGCCAGTAAGTACTACCCTACAAGTCCTCAGAACCCCAAAGGCCACCTTTCATCTGACACCCAGACCCTGGGGAAAGGACTTCTTTTTCCCATGGCAAATGGCCTCCCTTGGCAGCCACTCACCCTGGCAGAAAGTGGGAGCCTAGCTAGAATGATGCAATCGTTGCTGGATTTTTCCAAAAGAAAAGCTGGCAGCAACTAGGGCCCTGGAAGTACTTAGAGCCTCAAACGCCACCTTGAACATATTCCTGAGACCCTGGGGAAAGGACTTCGTTTTTCCCATGGAAAATGGCCTTCATTTGTGGCCACTCTGCCTGGCAGGCAGGGCAGTGCCAAGCCAGGAATCTACAAACTCTGCTGGATCCTTCCAGAACGAAAGCTGCCAGCAACTAGGACCCTGCAAGTCCTTAGAGCCCCAGATGCCACCTGTCATCTGACACCCAGAGCCTGGGCCAATGACTTCGTTTTCCCCATGGAAAATGGCCTCCATTTCTGGCCACTCGCCCTGACCAAGAGGGTGGTGCCCAGCAAGAAATTTGCAAGCTTTGCTGGATTGCTCCAAATCGAAAGCTGCCACTTGTTGTTGTTCTATTTCTCTAGAGTCCCATCATGCTGTTCTCAGATTGCTAAAGTCCATACCTCCTCGGTGTGTTCTTATGGCTGCAGATCTTCACAGCACAGACGCTTTCTTCTGCATGCTGTTCTTTCCCAGTTCAGGGCTCCTTCAAGGCTCTCCCTGAATGGCTACGCCGCCCCCTTTTATCCCAGTTCTCTTCAATGCTCACAGCTGCAGCCCATCAAGGACAACCAGGACCTGTGGGGCAAAGCCTCTAGACAGATATTCAAATAGAATCCATTTCCTCTACTCTAGCCAGTAAGTACTACCCTACAAGTCCTCAGAACCCCAAAGGCCACCTTTCATCTGACACCCAGACCCTGGGGAAAGGACTTCTTTTTCCCATGGCAAATGGCCTCCCTTGGCAGCCACTCACCCTGGCAGAAAGTGGGAGCCTAGCAAAAATGATGAAATCGTTGCTGGATTTTTCCAAAAGAAAAGCTGGCAGCAACTAGGGCCCTGGAAGTACTTAGAGCCTCAAACGCCACCTTGAACATATTCCTGAGACCCTGGGGAAAGGACTTCGTTTTTCCCATGGAAAATGGCCTTCATTTGTGGCCACTTGGCCTGGCAGGCAGGGCAGTGCCAAGCCAGGAATCTACAAACTCTGCTGGATCCTTCCAGAACGAAAGCTGCCAGCAACTAGGACCCTGCAAGTCCTTAGAGCCCCAGATGCCACCAGTCATCTGACACCCAGAGCCTGGGCCAATGACTTCGTTTTCCCCATGGAAAATGGCCTCCATTTCTGGCCACTCGCCCTGACCAAGAGGGTGGTGCCCAGCAAGAAATTTGCAAGCTTTGCTGGATTGCTCCAAATCGAAAGCTGCCACTTGTTGTTGTTCTATTTCTCTAGAGTCCCATCATGCTGTTCTCAGATTGCTAAAGTCCATACCTCCTCGGTGTGTTCTTATGGCTGCAGATCTTCACAGCACAGACGCTTTCTTCTGCATGCTGTTCTTTCCCAGTTCAGGGCTCCTTCAAGGCTCTCCCTGAATGGCTACGCCGCCCCCTTTTATCCCAGTTCTCTTCAATGCTCACAGCTGCAGCCCATCAAGGACAACCAGGACCTGTGGGACAGATATTCAAATAGAATCCATTTCCTCTACTCTAGCCAGTAAGTACTACCCTACAAGTCCTCAGAACCCCAAAGGCCACCTTTCATCTGACACCCAGACCCTGGGGAAAGGACTTCTTTTTCCCATGGCAAATGGCCTCCCTTGGCAGCCACTCACCCTGGCAGAAAGTGGGAGCCTAGCAAAAATGATGAAATCGTTGCTGGATTTTTCCAAAAGAAAAGCTGGCAGCAACTAGGGCCCTGGAAGTACTTAGAGCCTCAAACGCCACCTTGAACATATTCCTGAGACCCTGGGGAAAGGACTTCGTTTTTCCCATGGAAAATGGCCTTCATTTGTGGCCACTTGGCCTGGCAGGCAGGGCAGTGCCAAGCCAGGAATCTACAAACTCTGCTGGATCCTTCCAGAACGAAAGCTGCCAGCAACTAGGACCCTGCAAGTCCTTACAGCCCCAGATGCCACCAGTCATCTGACACCCAGAGCCTGGGCCAATGACTTCGTTTTCCCCATGGAAAATGGCCTCCATTTCTGGCCACTCGCCCTGACCAAGAGGGTGGTGCCCAGCAAGAAATTTGCAAGCTTTGCTGGATTGCTCCAAATCGAAAGCTGCCACTTGTTGTTGTTCTATTTCTCTAGAGTCCCATCATGCTGTTCTCAGATTGCTAAAGTCCATACCTCCTCGGTGTGTTCTTATGGCTGCAGATCTTCACAGCACAGACGCTTTCTTCTGCATGCTGTTCTTTCCCAGTTCAGGGCTCCTTCAAGGCTCTCCCTGAATGGCTACGCCGCCCCCTTTTATCCCAGTTCTCTTCAATGCTCACAGCTGCAGCCCATCAAGGACAACCAGGACCTGTGGGACAGATATTCAAATAGAATCCATTTCCTCTACTCTAGCCAGTAAGTACTACCCTACAAGTCCTCAGAACCCCAAAGGCCACCTTTCATCTGACACCCAGACCCTGGGGAAAGGACTTCTTTTTCCCATGGCAAATGGCCTCCCTTGGCAGCCACTCACCCTGGCAGAAAGTGGGAGCCTAGCTAGAATGATGCAATCGTTGCTGGATTTTTCCAAAAGAAAAGCTGCCAGCAACTAGGGCCCTGCAAGTACTTAGAGCCTCAAACGCCACCTTGAACATATTCCTGAGACCCTGGGGAAAGGACTTCGTTTTTCCCATGGAAAATGGCCTTCATTTCTGGCCACTTGGCCTGGCAGGCAGGGCAGTGCCAAGCCAGGAATCTACAAACTGTGCTGGATCCTTCCAGAACGAAAGCTGCCAGCAACTAGGACCCTGCAAGTCCTTACAGCCCCAGATGCCACCAGTCATCTGACACCCAGAGCCTGGGCCAATGACTTCGTTTTCCCCATGGAAAATGGCCTCCATTTCTGGCCACTCGCCCTGACCAAGAGGGTGGTGCCCAGCAAGAAATTTGCAAGCTTTGCTGGATTGCTCCAAATCGAAAGCTGCCACTTGTTGTTGTTCTATTTCTCTAGAGTCCCATCATGCTGTTCTCAGATTGCTAAAGTCCATACCTCCTCGGTGTGTTCTTATGGCTGCAGATCTTCACAGCACAGACGCTTTCTTCTGCATGCTGTTCTTTCCCAGTTCAGGGCTCCTTCAAGGCTCTCCCTGAATGGCTACGCCGCCCCCTTTTATCCCAGTTCTCTTCAATGCTCACAGCTGCAGCCCATCAAGGACAACCAGGACCTGTGGGACAGATATTCAAATAGAATCCATTTCCTCTACTCTAGCCAGTAAGTACTACCCTACAAGTCCTCAGAACCCCAAAGGCCACCTTTCATCTGACACCCAGACCCTGGGGAAAGGACTTCTTTTTCCCATGGCAAATGGCCTCCCTTGGCAGCCACTCACCCTGGCAGAAAGTGGGAGCCTAGCAAAAATGATGAAATCGTTGCTGGATTTTTCCAAAAGAAAAGCTGGCAGCAACTAGGGCCCTGGAAGTACTTAGAGCCTCAAACGCCACCTTGAACATATTACTGAGACCCTGGGGAAAGGACTTCGTTTTTCCCATGGAAAATGGCCTTCATTTCTGGCCACTTGGCCTGGCAGGCAGGGCAGTGCCAAGCCAGGAATCTACAAACTCTGCTGGATCCTTCCAGAACGAAAGCTGCCAGCAACTAGGACCCTGCAAGTCCTTACAGCCCCAGATGCCACCAGTCATCTGACACCCAGAGCCTGGGCCAATGACTTCGTTTTCCCCATGGAAAATGGCCTCCATTTCTGGCCACTCGCCCTGACCAAGAGGGTGGTGCCCAGCAAGAAATTTGCAATCTTTGCTGGATTGCTCCAAATCTAAAGCTGCCACTTGTTGTTGTTCTATTTCTCTAGAGTCCCATCATGCTGTTCTCAGATTGCTAAAGTCCATACCTCCTCGGTGTGTTCTTATGGCTGCAGATCTTCACAGCACAGACGCTTTCTTCTGCATGATGTTCTTTCCCAGTTCAGGGCTCCTTCAAGGCTCTCCCTGAATGGCTACGCCGCCCCCTTTTATCCCAGTTCTCTTCAATGCTCACAGCTGCAGCCCATCAAGGACAACCAGGACCTGTGGGACAGATATTCAAATAGAATCCATTTCCTCTACTCTAGCCAGTAAGTAGTACCCTACAAGTCCTCAGAACCCCAAAGGCCACCTTTCATCTGACACCCAGACCCTGGGGAAAGGACTTCTTTTTCCCATGGCAAATGGCCTCCCTTGGCAGCCACTCACCCTGGCAGAAAGTGGGAGCCTAGCTAGAATGATGCAATCGTTGCTGGATTTTTCCAAAAGAAAAGCTGCCAGCAACTAGGGCCCTGGAAGTACTTAGAGCCTCAAACGCCACCTTGAACATATTCCTGAGACCCTGGGGAAAGGACTTCGTTTTTCCCATGGAAAATGGCCTTCATTTGTGGCCACTTGGCCTGGCAGGCAGGGCAGTGCCAAGCCAGGAATCTACAAACTGTGCTGGATCCTTCCAGAACGAAAGCTGCCAGCAACTAGGACCCTGCAAGTCCTTACAGCCCCAGATGCCACCTGTCATCTGACACCCAGAGCCTGGGCCAATGACTTCGTTTTCCCCATGGAAAATGGCCTCCATTTCTGGCCACTCGCCCTGACCAAGAGGGTGGTGCCCAGCAAGAAATTTGCAATCTTTGCTGGATTGCTCCAAATCGAAAGCTGCCACTTGTTGTTGTTCTATTTCTCTAGAGTCCCATCATGCTGTTCTCAGATTGCTAAAGTCCATACCTCCTCGGTGTGTTCTTATGGCTGCAGATCTTCACAGCACAGACGCTTTCTTCTGCATGCTGTTCTTTCCCAGTTCAGGGCTCCTTCAAGGCTCTCCCTGAATGGCTACGCCGCCCCCTTTTATCCCAGTTCTCTTCAATGCTCACAGCTGCAGCCCATCAAGGACAACCAGGACCTGTGGGACAGATATTCAAATAGAATCCATTTCCTCTACTCTAGCCAGTAAGTACTACCCTACAAGTCCTCAGAACCCCAAAGGCCACCTTTCATCTGACACCCAGACCCTGGGGAAAGGACTTCTTTTTCCCATGGCAAATGGCCTCCCTTGGCAGCCACTCACCCTGGCAGAAAGTGGGAGCCTAGCTAGAATGATGCAATCGTTGCTGGATTTTTCCAAAAGAAAAGCTGGCAGCAACTAGGGCCCTGGAAGTACTTAGAGCCTCAAACGCCACCTTGAACATATTACTGAGACCCTGGGGAAAGGACTTCGTTTTTCCCATGGAAAATGGCCTTCATTTCTGGCCACTTGGCCTGGCAGGCAGGGCAGTGCCAAGCCAGGAATCTACAAACTCTGCTGGATCCTTCCAGAACGAAAGCTGCCAGCAACTAGGACCCTGCAAGTCCTTACAGCCCCAGATGCCACCAGTCATCTGACACCCAGAGCCTGGGCCAATGACTTCGTTTTCCCCATGGAAAATGGCCTCCATTTCTGGCCACTCGCCCTGACCAAGAGGGTGGTGCCCAGCAAGAAATTTGCAAGCTTTGCTGGATTGCTCCAAATCGAAAGCTGCCACTTGTTGTTGTTCTATTTCTCTAGAGTCCCATCATGCTGTTCTCAGATTGCTAAAGTCCATACCTCCTCGGTGTGTTCTTATGGCTGCAGATCTTCACAGCACAGACGCTTTCTTCTGCATGCTGTTCTTTCCCAGTTCAGGGCTCCTTCAAGGCTCTCCCTGAATGGCTACGCCGCCCCCTTTTATCCCAGTTCTCTTCAATGCTCACAGCTGCAGCCCATCAAGGACAACCAGGACCTGTGGGACAGATATTCAAATAGAATCCATTTCCTCTACTCTAGCCAGTAAGTAGTACCCTACAAGTCCTCAGAACCCCAAAGGCCACCTTTCATCTGACACCCAGACCCTGGGGAAAGGACTTCTTTTTCCCATGGCAAATGGCCTCCCTTGGCAGCCACTCACCCTGGCAGAAAGTGGGAGCCTAGCTAGAATGATGCAATCGTTGCTGGATTTTTCCAAAAGAAAAGCTGGCAGCAACTAGGGCCCTGGAAGTACTTAGAGCCTCAAACGCCACCTTGAACATATTCCTGAGACCCTGGGGAAAGGACTTCGTTTTTCCCATGGAAAATGGCCTTCATTTGTGGCCACTCTGCCTGGCAGGCAGGGCAGTGCCAAGCCAGGAATCTACAAACTCTGCTGGATCCTTCCAGAACGAAAGCTGCCAGCAACTAGGACCCTGCAAGTCCTTAGAGCCCCAGATGCCACCTGTCATCTGACACCCAGAGCCTGGGCCAATGACTTCGTTTTCCCCATGGAAAATGGCCTCCATTTCTGGCCACTCGCCCTGACCAAGAGGGTGGTGCCCAGCAAGAAATTTGCAAGCTTTGCTGGATTGCTCCAAATCGAAAGCTGCCACTTGTTGTTGTTCTATTTCTCTAGAGTCCCATCATGCTGTTCTCAGATTGCTAAAGTCCATACCTCCTCGGTGTGTTCTTATGGCTGCAGATCTTCACAGCACAGACGCTTTCTTCTGCATGCTGTTCTTTCCCAGTTCAGGGCTCCTTCAAGGCTCTCCCTGAATGGCTACGCCGCCCCCTTTTATCCCAGTTCTCTTCAATGCTCACAGCTGCAGCCCATCAAGGACAACCAGGACCTGTGGGGCAAAGCCTCTAGACAGATATTCAAATAGAATCCATTTCCTCTACTCTAGCCAGTAAGTACTACCCTACAAGTCCTCAGAACCCCAAAGGCCACCTTTCATCTGACACCCAGACCCTGGGGAAAGGACTTCTTTTTCCCATGGCAAATGGCCTCCCTTGGCAGCCACTCACCCTGGCAGAAAGTGGGAGCCTAGCAAAAATGATGAAATCGTTGCTGGATTTTTCCAAAAGAAAAGCTGGCAGCAACTAGGGCCCTGGAAGTACTTAGAGCCTCAAACGCCACCTTGAACATATTCCTGAGACCCTGGGGAAAGGACTTCGTTTTTCCCATGGAAAATGGCCTTCATTTGTGGCCACTTGGCCTGGCAGGCAGGGCAGTGCCAAGCCAGGAATCTACAAACTCTGCTGGATCCTTCCAGAACGAAAGCTGCCAGCAACTAGGACCCTGCAAGTCCTTACAGCCCCAGATGCCACCAGTCATCTGACACCCAGAGCCTGGGCCAATGACTTCGTTTTCCCCATGGAAAATGGCCTCCATTTCTGGCCACTCGCCCTGACCAAGAGGGTGGTGCCCAGCAAGAAATTTGCAAGCTTTGCTGGATTGCTCCAAATCGAAAGCTGCCACTTGTTGTTGTTCTATTTCTCTAGAGTCCCATCATGCTGTTCTCAGATTGCTAAAGTCCATACCTCCTCGGTGTGTTCTTATGGCTGCAGATCTTCACAGCACAGACGCTTTCTTCTGCATGCTGTTCTTTCCCAGTTCAGGGCTCCTTCAAGGCTCTCCCTGAATGGCTACGCCGCCCCCTTTTATCCCAGTTCTCTTCAATGCTCACAGCTGCAGCCCATCAAGGACAACCAGGACCTGTGGGACAGATATTCAAATAGAATCCATTTCCTCTACTCTAGCCAGTAAGTACTACCCTACAAGTCCTCAGAACCCCAAAGGCCACCTTTCATCTGACACCCAGACCCTGGGGAAAGGACTTCTTTTTCCCATGGCAAATGGCCTCCCTTGGCAGCCACTCACCCTGGCAGAAAGTGGGAGCCTAGCTAGAATGATGCAATCGTTGCTGGATTTTTCCAAAAGAAAAGCTGCCAGCAACTAGGGCCCTGCAAGTACTTAGAGCCTCAAACGCCACCTTGAACATATTCCTGAGACCCTGGGGAAAGGACTTCGTTTTTCCCATGGAAAATGGCCTTCATTTCTGGCCACTTGGCCTGGCAGGCAGGGCAGTGCCAAGCCAGGAATCTACAAACTGTGCTGGATCCTTCCAGAACGAAAGCTGCCAGCAACTAGGACCCTGCAAGTCCTTACAGCCCCAGATGCCACCAGTCATCTGACACCCAGAGCCTGGGCCAATGACTTCGTTTTCCCCATGGAAAATGGCCTCCATTTCTGGCCACTCGCCCTGACCAAGAGGGTGGTGCCCAGCAAGAAATTTGCAAGCTTTGCTGGATTGCTCCAAATCGAAAGCTGCCACTTGTTGTTGTTCTATTTCTCTAGAGTCCCATCATGCTGTTCTCAGATTGCTAAAGTCCATACCTCCTCGGTGTGTTCTTATGGCTGCAGATCTTCACAGCACAGACGCTTTCTTCTGCATGCTGTTCTTTCCCAGTTCAGGGCTCCTTCAAGGCTCTCCCTGAATGGCTACGCCGCCCCCTTTTATCCCAGTTCTCTTCAATGCTCACAGCTGCAGCCCATCAAGGACAACCAGGACCTGTGGGACAGATATTCAAATAGAATCCATTTCCTCTACTCTAGCCAGTAAGTACTACCCTACAAGTCCTCAGAACCCCAAAGGCCACCTTTCATCTGACACCCAGACCCTGGGGAAAGGACTTCTTTTTCCCATGGCAAATGGCCTCCCTTGGCAGCCACTCACCCTGGCAGAAAGTGGGAGCCTAGCAAAAATGATGAAATCGTTGCTGGATTTTTCCAAAAGAAAAGCTGGCAGCAACTAGGGCCCTGGAAGTACTTAGAGCCTCAAACGCCACCTTGAACATATTACTGAGACCCTGGGGAAAGGACTTCGTTTTTCCCATGGAAAATGGCCTTCATTTCTGGCCACTTGGCCTGGCAGGCAGGGCAGTGCCAAGCCAGGAATCTACAAACTCTGCTGGATCCTTCCAGAACGAAAGCTGCCAGCAACTAGGACCCTGCAAGTCCTTACAGCCCCAGATGCCACCAGTCATCTGACACCCAGAGCCTGGGCCAATGACTTCGTTTTCCCCATGGAAAATGGCCTCCATTTCTGGCCACTCGCCCTGACCAAGAGGGTGGTGCCCAGCAAGAAATTTGCAAGCTTTGCTGGATTGCTCCAAATCGAAAGCTGCCACTTGTTGTTGTTCTATTTCTCTAGAGTCCCATCATGCTGTTCTCAGATTGCTAAAGTCCATACCTCCTCGGTGTGTTCTTATGGCTGCAGATCTTCACAGCACAGACGCTTTCTTCTGCATGATGTTCTTTCCCAGTTCAGGGCTCCTTCAAGGCTCTCCCTGAATGGCTACGCCGCCCCCTTTTATCCCAGTTCTCTTCAATGCTCACAGCTGCAGCCCATCAAGGACAACCAGGACCTGTGGGACAGATATTCAAATAGAATCCATTTCCTCTACTCTAGCCAGTAAGTAGTACCCTACAAGTCCTCAGAACCCCAAAGGCCACCTTTCATCTGACACCCAGACCCTGGGGAAAGGACTTCTTTTTCCCATGGCAAATGGCCTCCCTTGGCAGCCACTCACCCTGGCAGAAAGTGGGAGCCTAGCTAGAATGATGCAATCGTTGCTGGATTTTTCCAAAAGAAAAGCTGCCAGCAACTAGGGCCCTGGAAGTACTTAGAGCCTCAAACGCCACCTTGAACATATTCCTGAGACCCTGGGGAAAGGACTTCGTTTTTCCCATGGAAAATGGCCTTCATTTGTGGCCACTTGGCCTGGCAGGCAGGGCAGTGCCAAGCCAGGAATCTACAAACTGTGCTGGATCCTTCCAGAACGAAAGCTGCCAGCAACTAGGACCCTGCAAGTCCTTACAGCCCCAGATGCCACCTGTCATCTGACACCCAGAGCCTGGGCCAATGACTTCGTTTTCCCCATGGAAAATGGCCTCCATTTCTGGCCACTCGCCCTGACCAAGAGGGTGGTGCCCAGCAAGAAATTTGCAAGCTTTGCTGGATTGCTCCAAATCGAAAGCTGCCACTTGTTGTTGTTCTATTTCTCTAGAGTCCCATCATGCTGTTCTCAGATTGCTAAAGTCCATACCTCCTCGGTGTGTTCTTATGGCTGCAGATCTTCACAGCACAGACGCTTTCTTCTGCATGCTGTTCTTTCCCAGTTCAGGGCTCCTTCAAGGCTCTCCCTGAATGGCTACGCCGCCCCCTTTTATCCCAGTTCTCTTCAATGCTCACAGCTGCAGCCCATCAAGGACAACCAGGACCTGTGGGACAGATATTCAAATAGAATCCATTTCCTCTACTCTAGCCAGTAAGTACTACCCTACAAGTCCTCAGAACCCCAAAGGCCACCTTTCATCTGACACCCAGACCCTGGGGAAAGGACTTCTTTTTCCCATGGCAAATGGCCTCCCTTGGCAGCCACTCACCCTGGCAGAAAGTGGGAGCCTAGCTAGAATGATGCAATCGTTGCTGGATTTTTCCAAAAGAAAAGCTGGCAGCAACTAGGGCCCTGGAAGTACTTAGAGCCTCAAACGCCACCTTGAACATATTACTGAGACCCTGGGGAAAGGACTTCGTTTTTCCCATGGAAAATGGCCTTCATTTGTGGCCACTTGGCCTGGCAGGCAGGGCAGTGCCAAGCCAGGAATCTACAAACTCTGCTGGATCCTTCCAGAACGAAAGCTGCCAGCAACTAGGACCCTGCAAGTCCTTACAGCCCCAGATGCCACCAGTCATCTGACACCCAGAGCCTGGGCCAATGACTTCGTTTTCCCCATGGAAAATGGCCTCCATTTCTGGCCACTCGCCCTGACCAAGAGGGTGGTGCCCAGCAAGAAATTTGCAAGCTTTGCTGGATTGCTCCAAATCGAAAGCTGCCACTTGTTGTTGTTCTATTTCTCTAGAGTCCCATCATGCTGTTCTCAGATTGCTAAAGTCCATACCTCCTCGGTGTGTTCTTATGGCTGCAGATCTTCACAGCACAGACGCTTTCTTCTGCATGCTGTTCTTTCCCAGTTCAGGGCTCCTTCAAGGCTCTCCCTGAATGGCTACGCCGCCCCCTTTTATCCCAGTTCTCTTCAATGCTCACAGCTGCAGCCCATCAAGGACAACCAGGACCTGTGGGACAGATATTCAAATAGAATCCATTTCCTCTACTCTAGCCAGTAAGTACTACCCTACAAGTCCTCAGAACCCCAAAGGCCACTTTTCATCTGACACCCAGACCCTGGGGAAAGGACTTCTTTTTCCCATGGCAAATGGCCTCCCTTGGCAGCCACTCACCCTGGCAGAAAGTGGGAGCCTAGCAAAAATGATGCAATCGTTGCTGGATTTTTCCAAAAGAAAAGCTGGCAGCAACTAGGGCCCTGGAAGTACTTAGAGCCTCAAACGCCACCTTGAACATATTACTGAGACCCTGGGGAAAGGACTTCGTTTTTCCCATGGAAAATGGCCTTCATTTCTGGCCACTTGGCCTGGCAGGCAGGGCAGTGCCAAGCCAGGAATCTACAAACTGTGCTGGATCCTTCCAGAACGAAAGCTGCCAGCAACTAGGACCCTGCAAGTCCTTAGAGCCCCAGATGCCACCAGTCATCTGACACCCAGAGCCTGGGCCAATGACTTCGTTTTCCCCATGGAAAATGGCCTCCATTTCTGGCCACTCGCCCTGACCAAGAGGGTGGTGCCCAGCAAGAAATTTGCAAGCTTTGCTGGATTGCTCCAAATCGAAAGCTGCCACTTGTTGTTGTTCTATTTCTCTAGAGTCCCATCATGCTGTTCTCAGATTGCTAAAGTCCATACCTCCTCGGTGTGTTCTTATGGCTGCAGATCTTCACAGCACAGACGCTTTCTTCTGCATGCTGTTCTTTCCCAGTTCAGGGCTCCTTCAAGGCTCTCCCTGAATGGCTACGCCGCCCCCTTTTATCCCAGTTCTCTTCAATGCTCACAGCTGCAGCCCATCAAGGACAACCAGGACCTGTGGGGCAAAGCCTCTAGACAGATATTCAAATAGAATCCATTTCCTCTACTCTAGCCAGTAAGTACTACCCTACAAGTCCTCAGAACCCCAAAGGCCACCTTTCATCTGACACCCAGACCCTGGGGAAAGGACTTCTTTTTCCCATGGCAAATGGCCTCCCTTGGCAGCCACTCACCCTGGCAGAAAGTGGGAGCCTAGCAAAAATGATGCAATCGTTGCTGGATTTTTCCAAAAGAAAAGCTGGCAGCAACTAGGGCCCTGGAAGTACTTAGAGCCTCAAACGCCACCTTGAACATATTACTGAGACCCTGGGGAAAGGACTTCGTTTTTCCCATGGAAAATGGCCTTCATTTCTGGCCACTTGGCCTGGCAGGCAGGGCAGTGCCAAGCCAGGAATCTACAAACTCTGCTGGATCCTTCCAGAACGAAAGCTGCCAGCAACTAGGACCCTGCAAGTCCTTACAGCCCCAGATGCCACCAGTCATCTGACACCCAGAGCCTGGGCCAATGACTTCGTTTTCCCCATGGAAAATTGCCTCCATTTCTGGCCACTCGCCCTGACCAAGAGGGTGGTGCCCAGCAAGAAATTTGCAATCTTTGCTGGATTGCTCCAAATCTAAAGCTGCCACTTGTTGTTGTTCTATTTCTCTAGAGTCCCATCATGCTGTTCTCAGATTGCTAAAGTCCATACCTCCTCGGTGTGTTCTTATGGCTGCAGATCTTCACAGCACAGACGCTTTCTTCTGCATGCTGTTCTTTCCCAGTTCAGGGCTCCTTCAAGGCTCTCCCTGAATGGCTACGCCGCCCCCTTTTATCCCAGTTCTCTTCAATGCTCACAGCTGCAGCCCATCAAGGACAACCAGGACCTGTGGGGCAAAGCCTCTAGACAGATATTCAAATAGAATCCATTTCCTCTACTCTAGCCAGTAAGTACTACCCTACAAGTCCTCAGAACCCCAAAGGCCACCTTTCATCTGACACCCAGACCCTGGGGAAAGGACTTCTTTTTCCCATGGCAAATGGCCTCCCTTGGCAGCCACTCACCCTGGCAGAAAGTGGGAGCCTAGCTAGAATGATGCAATCGTTGCTGGATTTTTCCAAAAGAAAAGCTGGCAGCAACTAGGGCCCTGGAAGTACTTAGAGCCTCAAACGCCACCTTGAACATATTACTGAGACCCTGGGGAAAGGACTTCGTTTTTCCCATGGAAAATGGCCTTCATTTGTGGCCACTTGGCCTGGCAGGCAGGGCAGTGCCAAGCCAGGAATCTACAAACTCTGCTGGATCCTTCCAGAACGAAAGCTGCCAGCAACTAGGACCCTGCAAGTCCTTACAGCCCCAGATGCCACCAGTCATCTGACACCCAGAGCCTGGGCCAATGACTTCGTTTTCCCCATGGAAAATGGCCTCCATTTCTGGCCACTCGCCCTGACCAAGAGGGTGGTGCCCAGCAAGAAATTTGCAAGCTTTGCTGGATTGCTCCAAATCTAAAGCTGCCACTTGTTGTTGTTCTATTTCTCTAGAGTCCCATCATGCTGTTCTCAGATTGCTAAAGTCCATACCTCCTCGGTGTGTTCTTATGGCTGCAGATCTTCACAGCACAGACGCTTTCTTCTGCATGCTGTTCTTTCCCAGTTCAGGGCTCCTTCAAGGCTCTCCCTGAATGGCTACGCCGCTCCCTTTTATCCCAGTTCTCTTCAATGCTCACAGCTGCAGCCCATCAAGGACAACCAGGACCTGTGGGACAGATATTCAAATAGAATCCATTTCCTCTACTCTAGCCAGTAAGTACTACCCTACAAGTCCTCAGAACCCCAAAGGCCACCTTTCATCTGACACCCAGACCCTGGGGAAAGGACTTCTTTTTCCCATGGCAAATGGCCTCCCTTGGCAGCCACTCACCCTGGCAGAAAGTGGGAGCCTAGCTAGAATGATGCAATCGTTGCTGGATTTTTCCAAAAGAAAAGCTGCCAGCAACTAGGGCCCTGCAAGTACTTAGAGCCTCAAACGCCACCTTGAACATATTACTGAGACCCTGGGGAAAGGACTTCGTTTTTCCCATGGAAAATGGCCTTCATTTCTGGCCACTTGGCCTGGCAGGCAGGGCAGTGCCAAGCCAGGAATCTACAAACTGTGCTGGATCCTTCCAGAATGAAAGCTGCCAGCAACTAGGACCCTGCAAGTCCTTACAGCCCCAGATGCCACCAGTCATCTGACACCCAGAGCCTGGGCCAATGACTTCGTTTTCCCCATGGAAAATGGCCTCCATTTCTGGCCACTCGCCCTGACCAAGAGGGTGGTGCCCAGCAAGAAATTTGCAAGCTTTGCTGGATTGCTCCAAATCGAAAGCTGCCACTTGTTGTTGTTCTATTTCTCTAGAGTCCCATCATGCTGTTCTCAGATTGCTAAAGTCCATACCTCCTCGGTGTGTTCTTATGGCTGCAGATCTTCACAGCACAGACGCTTTCTTCTGCATGCTGTTCTTTCCCAGTTCAGGGCTCCTTCAAGGCTCTCCCTGAATGGCTACGCCGCCCCCTTTTATCCCAGTTCTCTTCAATGCTCACAGCTGCAGCCCATCAAGGACAACCAGGACCTGTGGGACAGATATTCAAATAGAATCCATTTCCTCTACTCTAGCCAGTAAGTACTACCCTACAAGTCCTCAGAACCCCAAAGGCCACCTTTCATCTGACACCCAGACCCTGGGGAAAGGACTTCTTTTTCCCATGGCAAATGGCCTCCCTTGGCAGCCACTCACCCTGGCAGAAAGTGGGAGCCTAGCAAAAATGATGAAATCGTTGCTGGATTTTTCCAAAAGAAAAGCTGGCAGCAACTAGGGCCCTGGAAGTACTTAGAGCCTCAAACGCCACCTTGAACATATTACTGAGACCCTGGGGAAAGGACTTCGTTTTTCCCATGGAAAATGGCCTTCATTTCTGGCCACTTGGCCTGGCAGGCAGGGCAGTGCCAAGCCAGGAATCTACAAACTGTGCTGGATCCTTCCAGAACGAAAGCTGCCAGCAACTAGGACCCTGCAAGTCCTTACAGCCCCAGATGCCACCAGTCATCTGACACCCAGAGCCTGGGCCAATGACTTCGTTTTCCCCATGGAAAATGGCCTCCATTTCTGGCCACTCGCCCTGACCAAGAGGGTGGTGCCCAGCAAGAAATTTGCAAGCTTTGCTGGATTGCTCCAAATCTAAAGCTGCCACTTGTTGTTGTTCTATTTCTCTAGAGTCCCATCATGCTGTTCTCAGATTGCTAAAGTCCATACCTCCTCGGTGTGTTCTTATGGCTGTAGATCTTCACAGCACAGACGCTTTCTTCTGCATGCTGTTCTTTCCCAGTTCAGGGCTCCTTCAAGGCTCTCCCTGAATGGCTACGCCGCCCCCTTTTATCCCAGTTCTCTTCAATGCTCACAGCTGCAGCCCATCAAGGACAACCAGGACCTGTGGGACAGATATTCAAATAGAATCCATTTCCTCTACTCTAGCCAGTAAGTACTACCCTACAAGTCCTCAGAACCCCAAAGGCCACCTTTCATCTGACACCCAGACCCTGGGGAAAGGACTTCTTTTTCCCATGGCAAATGGCCTCCCTTGGCAGCCACTCACCCTGGCAGAAAGTGGGAGCCTAGCTAGAATGATGCAATCGTTGCTGGATTTTTCCAAAAGAAAAGCTGCCAGCAACTAGGGCCCTGGAAGTACTTAGAGCCTCAAACGCCACCTTGAACATATTACTGAGACCCTGGGGAAAGGACTTCGTTTTTCCCATGGAAAATGGCCTTCATTTGTGGCCACTTGGCCTGGCAGGCAGGGCAGTGCCAAGCCAGGAATCTACAAACTCTGCTGGATCCTTCCAGAACGAAAGCTGCCAGCAACTAGGACCCTGCAAGTCCTTACAGCCCCAGATGCCACCAGTCATCTGACACCCAGAGCCTGGGCCAATGACTTCGTTTTCCCCATGGAAAATGGCCTCCATTTCTGGCCACTCGCCCTGACCAAGAGGGTGGTGCCCAGCAAGAAATTTGCAAGCTTTGCTGGATTGCTCCAAATCGAAAGCTGCCACTTGTTGTTGTTCTATTTCTCTAGAGTCCCATCATGCTGTTCTCAGATTGCTAAAGTCCATACCTCCTCGGTGTGTTCTTATGGCTGCAGATCTTCACAGCACAGACGCTTTCTTCTGCATGCTGTTCTTTCCCAGTTCAGGGCTCCTTCAAGGCTCTCCCTGAATGGCTACGCCGCCCCCTTTTATCCCAGTTCTCTTCAATGCTCACAGCTGCAGCCCATCAAGGACAACCAGGACCTGTGGGACAGATATTCAAATAGAATCCATTTCCTCTACTCTAGCCAGTAAGTACTACCCTACAAGTCCTCAGAACCCCAAAGGCCACCTTTCATCTGACACCCAGACCCTGGGGAAAGGACTTCTTTTTCCCATGGCAAATGGCCTCCCTTGGCAGCCACTCACCCTGGCAGAAAGTGGGAGCCTAGCTAGAATGATGCAATCGTTGCTGGATTTTTCCAAAAGAAAAGCTGGCAGCAACTAGGGCCCTGGAAGTACTTAGAGCCTCAAACGCCACCTTGAACATATTCCTGAGACCCTGGGGAAAGGACTTCGTTTTTCCCATGGAAAATGGCCTTCATTTCTGGCCACTTGGCCTGGCAGGCAGGGCAGTGCCAAGCCAGGAATCTACAAACTCTGCTGGATCCTTCCAGAACGAAAGCTGCCAGCAACTAGGACCCTGCAAGTCCTTACAGCCCCAGATGCCACCAGTCATCTGACACCCAGAGCCTGGGCCAATGACTTCGTTTTCCCCATGGAAAATGGCCTCCATTTCTGGCCACTCGCCCTGACCAAGAGGGTGGTGCCCAGCAAGAAATTTGCAAGCTTTGCTGGATTGCTCCAAATCGAAAGCTGCCACTTGTTGTTGTTCTATTTCTCTAGAGTCCCATCATGCTGTTCTCAGATTGCTAAAGTCCATACCTCCTCGGTGTGTTCTTATGGCTGCAGATCTTCACAGCACAGACGCTTTCTTCTGCATGCTGTTCTTTCCCAGTTCAGGGCTCCTTCAAGGCTCTCCCTGAATGGCTACGCCGCCCCCTTTTATCCCAGTTCTCTTCAATGCTCACAGCTGCAGCCCATCAAGGACAACCAGGACCTGTGGGACAGATATTCAAATAGAATCCATTTCCTCTACTCTAGCCAGTAAGTACTACCCTACAAGTCCTCAGAACCCCAAAGGCCACCTTTCATCTGACACCCAGACCCTGGGGAAAGGACTTCTTTTTCCCATGGCAAATGGCCTCCCTTGGCAGCCACTCACCCTGGCAGAAAGTGGGAGCCTAGCAAAAATGATGAAATCGTTGCTGGATTTTTCCAAAAGAAAAGCTGGCAGCAACTAGGGCCCTGGAAGTACTTAGAGCCTCAAACGCCACCTTGAACATATTACTGAGACCCTGGGGAAAGGACTTCGTTTTTCCCATGGAAAATGGCCTTCATTTGTGGCCACTTGGCCTGGCAGGCAGGGCAGTGCCAAGCCAGGAATCTACAAACTGTGCTGGATCCTTCCAGAACGAAAGCTGCCAGCAACTAGGACCCTGCAAGTCCTTACAGCCCCAGATGCCACCTGTCATCTGACACCCAGAGCCTGGGCCAATGACTTCGTTTTCCCCATGGAAAATGGCCTCCATTTCTGGCCACTCGCCCTGACCAAGAGGGTGGTGCCCAGCAAGAAATTTGCAAGCTTTGCTGGATTGCTCCAAATCGAAAGCTGCCACTTGTTGTTGTTCTATTTCTCTAGAGTCCCATCATGCTGTTCTCAGATTGCTAAAGTCCATACCTCCTCGGTGTGTTCTTATGGCTGCAGATCTTCACAGCACAGACGCTTTCTTCTGCATGCTGTTCTTTCCCAGTTCAGGGCTCCTTCAAGGCTCTCCCTGAATGGCTACGCCGCCCCCTTTTATCCCAGTTCTCTTCAATGCTCACAGCTGCAGCCCATCAAGGACAACCAGGACCTGTGGGGCAAAGCCTCTAGACAGATATTCAAATAGAATCCATTTCCTCTACTCTAGCCAGTAAGTACTACCCTACAAGTCCTCAGAACCCCAAAGGCCACCTTTCATCTGACACCCAGACCCTGGGGAAAGGACTTCTTTTTCCCATGGCAAATGGCCTCCCTTGGCAGCCACTCACCCTGGCAGAAAGTGGGAGCCTAGCTAGAATGATGCAATCGTTGCTGGATTTTTCCAAAAGAAAAGCTGGCAGCAACTAGGGCCCTGGAAGTACTTAGAGCCTCAAACGCCACCTTGAACATATTCCTGAGACCCTGGGGAAAGGACTTCGTTTTTCCCATGGAAAATGGCCTTCATTTCTGGCCACTTGGCCTGGCAGGCAGGGCAGTGCCAAGCCAGGAATCTACAAACTGTGCTGGATCCTTCCAGAACGAAAGCTGCCAGCAACTAGGACCCTGCAAGTCCTTACAGCCCCAGATGCCACCAGTCATCTGACACCCAGAGCCTGGGCCAATGACTTCGTTTTCCCCATGGAAAATGGCCTCCATTTCTGGCCACTCGCCCTGACCAAGAGGGTGGTGCCCAGCAAGAAATTTGCAAGCTTTGCTGGATTGCTCCAAATCGAAAGCTGCCACTTGTTGTTGTTCTATTTCTCTAGAGTCCCATCATGCTGTTCTCAGATTGCTAAAGTCCATACCTCCTCGGTGTGTTCTTATGGCTGCAGATCTTCACAGCACAGACGCTTTCTTCTGCATGCTGTTCTTTCCCAGTTCAGGGCTCCTTCAAGGCTCTCCCTGAATGGCTACGCCGCCCCCTTTTATCCCAGTTCTCTTCAATGCTCACAGCTGCAGCCCATCAAGGACAACCAGGACCTGTGGGACAGATATTCAAATAGAATCCATTTCCTCTACTCTAGCCAGTAAGTACTACCCTACAAGTCCTCAGAACCCCAAAGGCCACCTTTCATCTGACACCCAGACCCTGGGGAAAGGACTTCTTTTTCCCATGGCAAATGGCCTCCCTTGGCAGCCACTCACCCTGGCAGAAAGTGGGAGCCTAGCTAGAATGATGCAATCGTTGCTGGATTTTTCCAAAAGAAAAGCTGGCAGCAACTAGGGCCCTGGAAGTACTTAGAGCCTCAAACGCCACCTTGAACATATTACTGAGACCCTGGGGAAAGGACTTCGTTTTTCCCATGGAAAATGGCCTTCATTTGTGGCCACTCTGCCTGGCAGGCAGGGCAGTGCCAAGCCAGGAATCTACAAACTGTGCTGGATCCTTCCAGAACGAAAGCTGCCAGCAACTAGGACCCTGCAAGTCCTTAGAGCCCCAGATGCCACCTGTCATCTGACACCCAGAGCCTGGGCCAATGACTTCGTTTTCCCCATGGAAAATGGCCTCCATTTCTGGCCACTCGCCCTGACCAAGAGGGTGGTGCCCAGCAAGAAATTTGCAAGCTTTGCTGGATTGCTCCAAATCGAAAGCTGCCACTTGTTGTTGTTCTATTTCTCTAGAGTCCCATCATGCTGTTCTCAGATTGCTAAAGTCCATACCTCCTCGGTGTGTTCTTATGGCTGCAGATCTTCACAGCACAGACGCTTTCTTCTGCATGCTGTTCTTTCCCAGTTCAGGGCTCCTTCAAGGCTCTCCCTGAATGGCTACGCCGCCCCCTTTTATCCCAGTTCTCTTCAATGCTCACAGCTGCAGCCCATCAAGGACAACCAGGACCTGTGGGGCAAAGCCTCTAGACAGATATTCAAATAGAATCCATTTCCTCTACTCTAGCCAGTAAGTACTACCCTACAAGTCCTCAGAACCCCAAAGGCCACCTTTCATCTGACACCCAGACCCTGGGGAAAGGACTTCTTTTTCCCATGGCAAATGGCCTCCCTTGGCAGCCACTCACCCTGGCAGAAAGTGGGAGCCTAGCAAAAATGATGAAATCGTTGCTGGATTTTTCCAAAAGAAAAGCTGGCAGCAACTAGGGCCCTGGAAGTACTTAGAGCCTCAAACGCCACCTTGAACATATTCCTGAGACCCTGGGGAAAGGACTTCGTTTTTCCCATGGAAAATGGCCTTCATTTGTGGCCACTTGGCCTGGCAGGCAGGGCAGTGCCAAGCCAGGAATCTACAAACTCTGCTGGATCCTTCCAGAACGAAAGCTGCCAGCAACTAGGACCCTGCAAGTCCTTACAGCCCCAGATGCCACCAGTCATCTGACACCCAGAGCCTGGGCCAATGACTTCGTTTTCCCCATGGAAAATGGCCTCCATTTCTGGCCACTCGCCCTGACCAAGAGGGTGGTGCCCAGCAAGAAATTTGCAAGCTTTGCTGGATTGCTCCAAATCGAAAGCTGCCACTTGTTGTTGTTCTATTTCTCTAGAGTCCCATCATGCTGTTCTCAGATTGCTAAAGTCCATACCTCCTCGGTGTGTTCTTATGGCTGCAGATCTTCACAGCACAGACGCTTTCTTCTGCATGCTGTTCTTTCCCAGTTCAGGGCTCCTTCAAGGCTCTCCCTGAATGGCTACGCCGCCCCCTTTTATCCCAGTTCTCTTCAATGCTCACAGCTGCAGCCCATCAAGGACAACCAGGACCTGTGGGACAGATATTCAAATAGAATCCATTTCCTCTACTCTAGCCAGTAAGTACTACCCTACAAGTCCTCAGAACCCCAAAGGCCACCTTTCATCTGACACCCAGACCCTGGGGAAAGGACTTCTTTTTCCCATGGCAAATGGCCTCCCTTGGCAGCCACTCACCCTGGCAGAAAGTGGGAGCCTAGCTAGAATGATGCAATCGTTGCTGGATTTTTCCAAAAGAAAAGCTGCCAGCAACTAGGGCCCTGGAAGTACTTAGAGCCTCAAACGCCACCTTGAACATATTACTGAGACCCTGGGGAAAGGACTTCGTTTTTCCCATGGAAAATGGCCTTCATTTCTGGCCACTTGGCCTGGCAGGCAGGGCAGTGCCAAGCCAGGAATCTACAAACTGTGCTGGATCCTTCCAGAACGAAAGCTGCCAGCAACTAGGACCCTGCAAGTCCTTACAGCCCCAGATGCCACCAGTCATCTGACACCCAGAGCCTGGGCCAATGACTTCGTTTTCCCCATGGAAAATGGCCTCCATTTCTGGCCACTCGCCCTGACCAAGAGGGTGGTGCCCAGCAAGAAATTTGCAAGCTTTGCTGGATTGCTCCAAATCTAAAGCTGCCACTTGTTGTTGTTCTATTTCTCTAGAGTCCCATCATGCTGTTCTCAGATTGCTAAAGTCCATACCTCCTCGGTGTGTTCTTATGGCTGCAGATCTTCACAGCACAGACGCTTTCTTCTGCATGCTGTTCTTTCCCAGTTCAGGGCTCCTTCAAGGCTCTCCCTGAATGGCTACGCCGCCCCCTTTTATCCCAGTTCTCTTCAATGCTCACAGCTGCAGCCCATCAAGGACAACCAGGACCTGTGGGACAGATATTCAAATAGAATCCATTTCCTCTACTCTAGCCAGTAAGTACTACCCTACAAGTCCTCAGAACCCCAAAGGCCACCTTTCATCTGACACCCAGACCCTGGGGAAAGGACTTCTTTTTCCCATGGCAAATGGCCTCCCTTGGCAGCCACTCACCCTGGCAGAAAGTGGGAGCCTAGCAAAAATGATGAAATCGTTGCTGGATTTTTCCAAAAGAAAAGCTGGCAGCAACTAGGGCCCTGGAAGTACTTAGAGCCTCAAACGCCACCTTGAACATATTACTGAGACCCTGGGGAAAGGACTTCGTTTTTCCCATGGAAAATGGCCTTCATTTCTGGCCACTTGGCCTGGCAGGCAGGGCAGTGCCAAGCCAGGAATCTACAAACTGTGCTGGATCCTTCCAGAACGAAAGCTGCCAGCAACTAGGACCCTGCAAGTCCTTACAGCCCCAGATGCCACCAGTCATCTGACACCCAGAGCCTGGGCCAATGACTTCGTTTTCCCCATGGAAAATGGCCTCCATTTCTGGCCACTCGCCCTGACCAAGAGGGTGGTGCCCAGCAAGAAATTTGCAAGCTTTGCTGGATTGCTCCAAATCGAAAGCTGCCACTTGTTGTTGTTCTATTTCTCTAGAGTCCCATCATGCTGTTCTCAGATTGCTAAAGTCCATACCTCCTCGGTGTGTTCTTATGGCTGCAGATCTTCACAGCACAGACGCTTTCTTCTGCATGCTGTTCTTTCCCAGTTCAGGGCTCCTTCAAGGCTCTCCCTGAATGGCTACGCCGCCCCCTTTTATCCCAGTTCTCTTCAATGCTCACAGCTGCAGCCCATCAAGGACAACCAAGACCTGTGGGACAGATATTCAAATAGAATCCATTTCCTCTACTCTAGCCAGTAAGTACTACCCTACAAGTCCTCAGAACCCCAAAGGCCACCTTTCATCTGACACCCAGACCCTGGGGAAAGGACTTCTTTTTCCCATGGCAAATGGCCTCCCTTGGCAGCCACTCACCCTGGCAGAAAGTGGGAGCCTAGCTAGAATGATGCAATCGTTGCTGGATTTTTCCAAAAGAAAAGCTGGCAGCAACTAGGGCCCTGGAAGTACTTAGAGCCTCAAACGCCACCTTGAACATATTCCTGAGACCCTGGGGAAAGGACTTTGTTTTTCCCATGGAAAATGGCCTTCATTTGTGGCCACTTGGCCTGGCAGGCAGGGCAGTGCCAAGCCAGGAATCTACAAACTGTGCTGGATCCTTCCAGAACGAAAGCTGCCAGCAACTAGGACCCTGCAAGTCCTTAGAGCCCCAGATGCCACCTGTCATCTGACACCCAGAGCCTGGGCCAATGACTTCGTTTTCCCCATGGAAAATGGCCTCCATTTCTGGCCACTCGCCCTGACCAAGAGGGTGGTGCCCAGCAAGAAATTTGCAAGCTTTGCTGGATTGCTCCAAATCGAAAGCTGCCACTTGTTGTTGTTCTATTTCTCTAGAGTCCCATCATGCTGTTCTCAGATTGCTAAAGTCCATACCTCCTCGGTGTGTTCTTATGGCTGCAGATCTTCACAGCACAGACGCTTTCTTCTGCATGCTGTTCTTTCCCAGTTCAGGGCTCCTTCAAGGCTCTCCCTGAATGGCTACGCCGCCCCCTTTTATCCCAGTTCTCTTCAATGCTCACAGCTGCAGCCCATCAAGGACAACCAGGACCTGTGGGACAGATATTCAAATAGAATCCATTTCCTCTACTCTAGCCAGTAAGTACTACCCTACAAGTCCTCAGAACCCCAAAGGCCACCTTTCATCTGACACCCAGACCCTGGGGAAAGGACTTCTTTTTCCCATGGCAAATGGCCTCCCTTGGCAGCCACTCACCCTGGCAGAAAGTGGGAGCCTAGCTAGAATGATGCAATCGTTGCTGGATTTTTCCAAAAGAAAAGCTGGCAGCAACTAGGGCCCTGGAAGTACTTAGAGCCTCAAACGCCACCTTGAACATATTACTGAGACCCTGGGGAAAGGACTTCGTTTTTCCCATGGAAAATGGCCTTCATTTCTGGCCACTTGGCCTGGCAGGCAGGGCAGTGCCAAGCCAGGAATCTACAAACTCTGCTGGATCCTTCCAGAACGAAAGCTGCCAGCAACTAGGACCCTGCAAGTCCTTACAGCCCCAGATGCCACCAGTCATCTGACACCCAGAGCCTGGGCCAATGACTTCGTTTTCCCCATGGAAAATGGCCTCCATTTCTGGCCACTCGCCCTGACCAAGAGGGTGGTGCCCAGCAAGAAATTTGCAAGCTTTGCTGGATTGCTCCAAATCGAAAGCTGCCACTTGTTGTTGTTCTATTTCTCTAGAGTCCCATCATGCTGTTCTCAGATTGCTAAAGTCCATACCTCCTCGGTGTGTTCTTATGGCTGCAGATCTTCACAGCACAGACGCTTTCTTCTGCATGCTGTTCTTTCCCAGTTCAGGGCTCCTTCAAGGCTCTCCCTGAATGGCTACGCCGCCCCCTTTTATCCCAGTTCTCTTCAATGCTCACAGCTGCAGCCCATCAAGGACAACCAGGACCTGTGGGACAGATATTCAAATAGAATCCATTTCCTCTACTCTAGCCAGTAAGTACTACCCTACAAGTCCTCAGAACCCCAAAGGCCACCTTTCATCTGACACCCAGACCCTGGGGAAAGGACTTCTTTTTCCCATGGCAAATGGCCTCCCTTGGCAGCCACTCACCCTGGCAGAAAGTGGGAGCCTAGCTAGAATGATGCAATCGTTGCTGGATTTTTCCAAAAGAAAAGCTGGCAGCAACTAGGGCCCTGGAAGTACTTAGAGCCTCAAACGCCACCTTGAACATATTCCTGAGACCCTGGGGAAAGGACTTCGTTTTTCCCATGGAAAATGGCCTTCATTTCTGGCCACTTGGCCTGGCAGGCAGGGCAGTGCCAAGCCAGGAATCTACAAACTCTGCTGGATCCTTCCAGAACGAAAGCTGCCAGCAACTAGGACCCTGCAAGTCCTTACAGCCCCAGATGCCACCAGTCATCTGACACCCAGAGCCTGGGCCAATGACTTCGTTTTCCCCATGGAAAATGGCCTCCATTTCTGGCCACTCGCCCTGACCAAGAGGGTGGTGCCCAGCAAGAAATTTGCAAGCTTTGCTGGATTGCTCCAAATCGAAAGCTGCCACTTGTTGTTGTTCTATTTCTCTAGAGTCCCATCATGCTGTTCTCAGATTGCTAAAGTCCATACCTCCTCGGTGTGTTCTTATGGCTGCAGATCTTCACAGCACAGACGCTTTCTTCTGCATGCTGTTCTTTCCCAGTTCAGGGCTCCTTCAAGGCTCTCCCTGAATGGCTACGCCGCCCCCTTTTATCCCAGTTCTCTTCAATGCTCACAGCTGCAGCCCATCAAGGACAACCAGGACCTGTGGGGCAAAGCCTCTAGACAGATATTCAAATAGAATCCATTTCCTCTACTCTAGCCAGTAAGTACTACCCTACAAGTCCTCAGAACCCCAAAGGCCACCTTTCATCTGACACCCAGACCCTGGGGAAAGGACTTCTTTTTCCCATGGCAAATGGCCTCCCTTGGCAGCCACTCACCCTGGCAGAAAGTGGGAGCCTAGCAAAAATGATGAAATCGTTGCTGGATTTTTCCAAAAGAAAAGCTGGCAGCAACTAGGGCCCTGGAAGTACTTAGAGCCTCAAACGCCACCTTGAACATATTACTGAGACCCTGGGGAAAGGACTTCGTTTTTCCCATGGAAAATGGCCTTCATTTGTGGCCACTTGGCCTGGCAGGCAGGGCAGTGCCAAGCCAGGAATCTACAAACTCTGCTGGATCCTTCCAGAACGAAAGCTGCCAGCAACTAGGACCCTGCAAGTCCTTACAGCCCCAGATGCCACCAGTCATCTGACACCCAGAGCCTGGGCCAATGACTTCGTTTTCCCCATGGAAAATGGCCTCCATTTCTGGCCACTCGCCCTGACCAAGAGGGTGGTGCCCAGCAAGAAATTTGCAAGCTTTGCTGGATTGCTCCAAATCGAAAGCTGCCACTTGTTGTTGTTCTATTTCTCTAGAGTCCCATCATGCTGTTCTCAGATTGCTAAAGTCCATACCTCCTCGGTGTGTTCTTATGGCTGCAGATCTTCACAGCACAGACGCTTTCTTCTGCATGCTGTTCTTTCCCAGTTCAGGGCTCCTTCAAGGCTCTCCCTGAATGGCTACGCCGCCCCCTTTTATCCCAGTTCTCTTCAATGCTCACAGCTGCAGCCCATCAAGGACAACCAGGACCTGTGGGGCAAAGCCTCTAGACAGATATTCAAATAGAATCCATTTCCTCTACTCTAGCCAGTAAGTACTACCCTACAAGTCCTCAGAACCCCAAAGGCCACCTTTCATCTGACACCCAGACCCTGGGGAAAGGACTTCTTTTTCCCATGGCAAATGGCCTCCCTTGGCAGCCACTCACCCTGGCAGAAAGTGGGAGCCTAGCTAGAATGATGCAATCGTTGCTGGATTTTTCCAAAAGAAAAGCTGGCAGCAACTAGGGCCCTGGAAGTACTTAGAGCCTCAAACGCCACCTTGAACATATTACTGAGACCCTGGGGAAAGGACTTCGTTTTTCCCATGGAAAATGGCCTTCATTTGTGGCCACTTGGCCTGGCAGGCAGGGCAGTGCCAAGCCAGGAATCTACAAACTCTGCTGGATCCTTCCAGAACGAAAGCTGCCAGCAACTAGGACCCTGCAAGTCCTTACAGCCCCAGATGCCACCAGTCATCTGACACCCAGAGCCTGGGCCAATGACTTCGTTTTCCCCATGGAAAATGGCCTCCATTTCTGGCCACTCGCCCTGACCAAGAGGGTGGTGCCCAGCAAGAAATTTGCAAGCTTTGCTGGATTGCTCCAAATCTAAAGCTGCCACTTGTTGTTGTTCTATTTCTCTAGAGTCCCATCATGCTGTTCTCAGATTGCTAAAGTCCATACCTCCTCGGTGTGTTCTTATGGCTGCAGATCTTCACAGCACAGACGCTTTCTTCTGCATGCTGTTCTTTCCCAGTTCAGGGCTCCTTCAAGGCTCTCCCTGAATGGCTACGCCGCTCCCTTTTATCCCAGTTCTCTTCAATGCTCACAGCTGCAGCCCATCAAGGACAACCAGGACCTGTGGGACAGATATTCAAATAGAATCCATTTCCTCTACTCTAGCCAGTAAGTACTACCCTACAAGTCCTCAGAACCCCAAAGGCCACCTTTCATCTGACACCCAGACCCTGGGGAAAGGACTTCTTTTTCCCATGGCAAATGGCCTCCCTTGGCAGCCACTCACCCTGGCAGAAAGTGGGAGCCTAGCTAGAATGATGCAATCGTTGCTGGATTTTTCCAAAAGAAAAGCTGCCAGCAACTAGGGCCCTGGAAGTACTTAGAGCCTCAAACGCCACCTTGAACATATTCCTGAGACCCTGGGGAAAGGACTTCGTTTTTCCCATGGAAAATGGCCTTCATTTGTGGCCACTTGGCCTGGCAGGCAGGGCAGTGCCAAGCCAGGAATCTACAAACTGTGCTGGATCCTTCCAGAACGAAAGCTGCCAGCAACTAGGACCCTGCAAGTCCTTACAGCCCCAGATGCCACCAGTCATCTGACACCCAGAGCCTGGGCCAATGACTTCGTTTTCCCCATGGAAAATGGCCTCCATTTCTGGCCACTCGCCCTGACCAAGAGGGTGGTGCCCAGCAAGAAATTTGCAAGCTTTGCTGGATTGCTCCAAATCGAAAGCTGCCACTTGTTGTTGTTCTATTTCTCTAGAGTCCCATCATGCTGTTCTCAGATTGCTAAAGTCCATACCTCCTCGGTGTGTTCTTATGGCTGCAGATCTTCACAGCACAGACGCTTTCTTCTGCATGCTGTTCTTTCCCAGTTCAGGGCTCCTTCAAGGCTCTCCCTGAATGGCTACGCCGCCCCCTTTTATCCCAGTTCTCTTCAATGCTCACAGCTGCAGCCCATCAAGGACAACCAGGACCTGTGGGACAGATATTCAAATAGAATCCATTTCCTCTACTCTAGCCAGTAAGTACTACCCTACAAGTCCTCAGAACCCCAAAGGCCACCTTTCATCTGACACCCAGACCCTGGGGAAAGGACTTCTTTTTCCCATGGCAAATGGCCTCCCTTGGCAGCCACTCACCCTGGCAGAAAGTGGGAGCCTAGCAAAAATGATGAAATCGTTGCTGGATTTTTCCAAAAGAAAAGCTGGCAGCAACTAGGGCCCTGGAAGTACTTAGAGCCTCAAACGCCACCTTGAACATATTACTGAGACCCTGGGGAAAGGACTTCGTTTTTCCCATGGAAAATGGCCTTCATTTCTGGCCACTTGGCCTGGCAGGCAGGGCAGTGCCAAGCCAGGAATCTACAAACTGTGCTGGATCCTTCCAGAACGAAAGCTGCCAGCAACTAGGACCCTGCAAGTCCTTACAGCCCCAGATGCCACCAGTCATCTGACACCCAGAGCCTGGGCCAATGACTTCGTTTTCCCCATGGAAAATGGCCTCCATTTCTGGCCACTCGCCCTGACCAAGAGGGTGGTGCCCAGCAAGAAATTTGCAAGCTTTGCTGGATTGCTCCAAATCTAAAGCTGCCACTTGTTGTTGTTCTATTTCTCTAGAGTCCCATCATGCTGTTCTCAGATTGCTAAAGTCCATACCTCCTCGGTGTGTTCTTATGGCTGCAGATCTTCACAGCACAGACGCTTTCTTCTGCATGCTGTTCTTTCCCAGTTCAGGGCTCCTTCAAGGCTCTCCCTGAATGGCTACGCCGCCCCCTTTTATCCCAGTTCTCTTCAATGCTCACAGCTGCAGCCCATCAAGGACAACCAGGACCTGTGGGGCAAAGCCTCTAGACAGATATTCAAATAGAATCCATTTCCTCTACTCTAGCCAGTAAGTACTACCCTACAAGTCCTCAGAACCCCAAAGGCCACCTTTCATCTGACACCCAGACCCTGGGGAAAGGACTTCTTTTTCCCATGGCAAATGGCCTCCCTTGGCAGCCACTCACCCTGGCAGAAAGTGGGAGCCTAGCAAAAATGATGAAATCGTTGCTGGATTTTTCCAAAAGAAAAGCTGGCAGCAACTAGGGCCCTGGAAGTACTTAGAGCCTCAAACGCCACCTTGAACATATTCCTGAGACCCTGGGGAAAGGACTTCGTTTTTCCCATGGAAAATGGCCTTCATTTGTGGCCACTTGGCCTGGCAGGCAGGGCAGTGCCAAGCCAGGAATCTACAAACTCTGCTGGATCCTTCCAGAACGAAAGCTGCCAGCAACTAGGACCCTGCAAGTCCTTACAGCCCCAGATGCCACCAGTCATCTGACACCCAGAGCCTGGGCCAATGACTTCGTTTTCCCCATGGAAAATGGCCTCCATTTCTGGCCACTCGCCCTGACCAAGAGGGTGGTGCCCAGCAAGAAATTTGCAAGCTTTGCTGGATTGCTCCAAATCGAAAGCTGCCACTTGTTGTTGTTCTATTTCTCTAGAGTCCCATCATGCTGTTCTCAGATTGCTAAAGTCCATACCTCCTCGGTGTGTTCTTATGGCTGCAGATCTTCACAGCACAGACGCTTTCTTCTGCATGCTGTTCTTTCCCAGTTCAGGGCTCCTTCAAGGCTCTCCCTGAATGGCTACGCCGCCCCCTTTTATCCCAGTTCTCTTCAATGCTCACAGCTGCAGCCCATCAAGGACAACCAGGACCTGTGGGACAGATATTCAAATAGAATCCATTTCCTCTACTCTAGCCAGTAAGTACTACCCTACAAGTCCTCAGAACCCCAAAGGCCACCTTTCATCTGACACCCAGACCCTGGGGAAAGGACTTCTTTTTCCCATGGCAAATGGCCTCCCTTGGCAGCCACTCACCCTGGCAGAAAGTGGGAGCCTAGCTAGAATGATGCAATCGTTGCTGGATTTTTCCAAAAGAAAAGCTGCCAGCAACTAGGGCCCTGGAAGTACTTAGAGCCTCAAACGCCACCTTGAACATATTACTGAGACCCTGGGGAAAGGACTTCGTTTTTCCCATGGAAAATGGCCTTCATTTCTGGCCACTTGGCCTGGCAGGCAGGGCAGTGCCAAGCCAGGAATCTACAAACTCTGCTGGATCCTTCCAGAACGAAAGCTGCCAGCAACTAGGACCCTGCAAGTCCTTACAGCCCCAGATGCCACCAGTCATCTGACACCCAGAGCCTGGGCCAATGACTTCGTTTTCCCCATGGAAAATGGCCTCCATTTCTGGCCACTCGCCCTGACCAAGAGGGTGGTGCCCAGCAAGAAATTTGCAAGCTTTGCTGGATTGCTCCAAATCTAAAGCTGCCACTTGTTGTTGTTCTATTTCTCTAGAGTCCCATCATGCTGTTCTCAGATTGCTAAAGTCCATACCTCCTCGGTGTGTTCTTATGGCTGCAGATCTTCACAGCACAGACGCTTTCTTCTGCATGCTGTTCTTTCCCAGTTCAGGGCTCCTTCAAGGCTCTCCCTGAATGGCTACGCCGCCCCCTTTTATCCCAGTTCTCTTCAATGCTCACAGCTGCAGCCCATCAAGGACAACCAGGACCTGTGGGACAGATATTCAAATAGAATCCATTTCCTCTACTCTAGCCAGTAAGTACTACCCTACAAGTCCTCAGAACCCCAAAGGCCACCTTTCATCTGACACCCAGACCCTGGGGAAAGGACTTCTTTTTCCCATGGCAAATGGCCTCCCTTGGCAGCCACTCACCCTGGCAGAAAGTGGGAGCCTAGCAAAAATGATGAAATCGTTGCTGGATTTTTCCAAAAGAAAAGCTGGCAGCAACTAGGGCCCTGGAAGTACTTAGAGCCTCAAACGCCACCTTGAACATATTACTGAGACCCTGGGGAAAGGACTTCGTTTTTCCCATGGAAAATGGCCTTCATTTCTGGCCACTTGGCCTGGCAGGCAGGGCAGTGCCAAGCCAGGAATCTACAAACTGTGCTGGATCCTTCCAGAACGAAAGCTGCCAGCAACTAGGACCCTGCAAGTCCTTACAGCCCCAGATGCCACCAGTCATCTGACACCCAGAGCCTGGGCCAATGACTTCGTTTTCCCCATGGAAAATGGCCTCCATTTCTGGCCACTCGCCCTGACCAAGAGGGTGGTGCCCAGCAAGAAATTTGCAAGCTTTGCTGGATTGCTCCAAATCGAAAGCTGCCACTTGTTGTTGTTCTATTTCTCTAGAGTCCCATCATGCTGTTCTCAGATTGCTAAAGTCCATACCTCCTCGGTGTGTTCTTATGGCTGCAGATCTTCACAGCACAGACGCTTTCTTCTGCATGCTGTTCTTTCCCAGTTCAGGGCTCCTTCAAGGCTCTCCCTGAATGGCTACGCCGCCCCCTTTTATCCCAGTTCTCTTCAATGCTCACAGCTGCAGCCCATCAAGGACAACCAAGACCTGTGGGACAGATATTCAAATAGAATCCATTTCCTCTACTCTAGCCAGTAAGTACTACCCTACAAGTCCTCAGAACCCCAAAGGCCACCTTTCATCTGACACCCAGACCCTGGGGAAAGGACTTCTTTTTCCCATGGCAAATGGCCTCCCTTGGCAGCCACTCACCCTGGCAGAAAGTGGGAGCCTAGCTAGAATGATGCAATCGTTGCTGGATTTTTCCAAAAGAAAAGCTGGCAGCAACTAGGGCCCTGGAAGTACTTAGAGCCTCAAACGCCACCTTGAACATATTCCTGAGACCCTGGGGAAAGGACTTTGTTTTTCCCATGGAAAATGGCCTTCATTTGTGGCCACTTGGCCTGGCAGGCAGGGCAGTGCCAAGCCAGGAATCTACAAACTCTGCTGGATCCTTCCAGAACGAAAGCTGCCAGCAACTAGGACCCTGCAAGTCCTTAGAGCCCCAGATGCCACCTGTCATCTGACACCCAGAGCCTGGGCCAATGACTTCGTTTTCCCCATGGAAAATGGCCTCCATTTCTGGCCACTCGCCCTGACCAAGAGGGTGGTGCCCAGCAAGAAATTTGCAAGCTTTGCTGGATTGCTCCAAATCGAAAGCTGCCACTTGTTGTTGTTCTATTTCTCTAGAGTCCCATCATGCTGTTCTCAGATTGCTAAAGTCCATACCTCCTCGGTGTGTTCTTATGGCTGCAGATCTTCACAGCACAGACGCTTTCTTCTGCATGCTGTTCTTTCCCAGTTCAGGGCTCCTTCAAGGCTCTCCCTGAATGGCTACGCCGCCCCCTTTTATCCCAGTTCTCTTCAATGCTCACAGCTGCAGCCCATCAAGGACAACCAGGACCTGTGGGACAGATATTCAAATAGAATCCATTTCCTCTACTCTAGCCAGTAAGTACTACCCTACAAGTCCTCAGAACCCCAAAGGCCACCTTTCATCTGACACCCAGACCCTGGGGAAAGGACTTCTTTTTCCCATGGCAAATGGCCTCCCTTGGCAGCCACTCACCCTGGCAGAAAGTGGGAGCCTAGCTAGAATGATGCAATCGTTGCTGGATTTTTCCAAAAGAAAAGCTGGCAGCAACTAGGGCCCTGGAAGTACTTAGAGCCTCAAACGCCACCTTGAACATATTACTGAGACCCTGGGGAAAGGACTTCGTTTTTCCCATGGAAAATGGCCTTCATTTCTGGCCACTTGGCCTGGCAGGCAGGGCAGTGCCAAGCCAGGAATCTACAAACTCTGCTGGATCCTTCCAGAACGAAAGCTGCCAGCAACTAGGACCCTGCAAGTCCTTACAGCCCCAGATGCCACCAGTCATCTGACACCCAGAGCCTGGGCCAATGACTTCGTTTTCCCCATGGAAAATGGCCTCCATTTCTGGCCACTCGCCCTGACCAAGAGGGTGGTGCCCAGCAAGAAATTTGCAAGCTTTGCTGGATTGCTCCAAATCGAAAGCTGCCACTTGTTGTTGTTCTATTTCTCTAGAGTCCCATCATGCTGTTCTCAGATTGCTAAAGTCCATACCTCCTCGGTGTGTTCTTATGGCTGCAGATCTTCACAGCACAGACGCTTTCTTCTGCATGCTGTTCTTTCCCAGTTCAGGGCTCCTTCAAGGCTCTCCCTGAATGGCTACGCCGCCCCCTTTTATCCCAGTTCTCTTCAATGCTCACAGCTGCAGCCCATCAAGGACAACCAGGACCTGTGGGACAGATATTCAAATAGAATCCATTTCCTCTACTCTAGCCAGTAAGTACTACCCTACAAGTCCTCAGAACCCCAAAGGCCACCTTTCATCTGACACCCAGACCCTGGGGAAAGGACTTCTTTTTCCCATGGCAAATGGCCTCCCTTGGCAGCCACTCACCCTGGCAGAAAGTGGGAGCCTAGCTAGAATGATGCAATCGTTGCTGGATTTTTCCAAAAGAAAAGCTGGCAGCAACTAGGGCCCTGGAAGTACTTAGAGCCTCAAACGCCACCTTGAACATATTCCTGAGACCCTGGGGAAAGGACTTCGTTTTTCCCATGGAAAATGGCCTTCATTTCTGGCCACTTGGCCTGGCAGGCAGGGCAGTGCCAAGCCAGGAATCTACAAACTCTGCTGGATCCTTCCAGAACGAAAGCTGCCAGCAACTAGGACCCTGCAAGTCCTTACAGCCCCAGATGCCACCAGTCATCTGACACCCAGAGCCTGGGCCAATGACTTCGTTTTCCCCATGGAAAATGGCCTCCATTTCTGGCCACTCGCCCTGACCAAGAGGGTGGTGCCCAGCAAGAAATTTGCAAGCTTTGCTGGATTGCTCCAAATCGAAAGCTGCCACTTGTTGTTGTTCTATTTCTCTAGAGTCCCATCATGCTGTTCTCAGATTGCTAAAGTCCATACCTCCTCGGTGTGTTCTTATGGCTGCAGATCTTCACAGCACAGACGCTTTCTTCTGCATGCTGTTCTTTCCCAGTTCAGGGCTCCTTCAAGGCTCTCCCTGAATGGCTACGCCGCCCCCTTTTATCCCAGTTCTCTTCAATGCTCACAGCTGCAGCCCATCAAGGACAACCAGGACCTGTGGGGCAAAGCCTCTAGACAGATATTCAAATAGAATCCATTTCCTCTACTCTAGCCAGTAAGTACTACCCTACAAGTCCTCAGAACCCCAAAGGCCACCTTTCATCTGACACCCAGACCCTGGGGAAAGGACTTCTTTTTCCCATGGCAAATGGCCTCCCTTGGCAGCCACTCACCCTGGCAGAAAGTGGGAGCCTAGCAAAAATGATGAAATCGTTGCTGGATTTTTCCAAAAGAAAAGCTGGCAGCAACTAGGGCCCTGGAAGTACTTAGAGCCTCAAACGCCACCTTGAACATATTACTGAGACCCTGGGGAAAGGACTTCGTTTTTCCCATGGAAAATGGCCTTCATTTGTGGCCACTTGGCCTGGCAGGCAGGGCAGTGCCAAGCCAGGAATCTACAAACTCTGCTGGATCCTTCCAGAACGAAAGCTGCCAGCAACTAGGACCCTGCAAGTCCTTACAGCCCCAGATGCCACCAGTCATCTGACACCCAGAGCCTGGGCCAATGACTTCGTTTTCCCCATGGAAAATTGCCTCCATTTCTGGCCACTCGCCCTGACCAAGAGGGTGGTGCCCAGCAAGAAATTTGCAATCTTTGCTGGATTGCTCCAAATCGAAAGCTGCCACTTGTTGTTGTTCTATTTCTCTAGAGTCCCATCATGCTGTTCTCAGATTGCTAAAGTCCATACCTCCTCGGTGTGTTCTTATGGCTGCAGATCTTCACAGCACAGACGCTTTCTTCTGCATGCTGTTCTTTCCCAGTTCAGGGCTCCTTCAAGGCTCTCCCTGAATGGCTACGCCGCCCCCTTTTATCCCAGTTCTCTTCAATGCTCACAGCTGCAGCCCATCAAGGACAACCAGGACCTGTGGGGCAAAGCCTCTAGACAGATATTCAAATAGAATCCATTTCCTCTACTCTAGCCAGTAAGTACTACCCTACAAGTCCTCAGAACCCCAAAGGCCACCTTTCATCTGACACCCAGACCCTGGGGAAAGGACTTCTTTTTCCCATGGCAAATGGCCTCCCTTGGCAGCCACTCACCCTGGCAGAAAGTGGGAGCCTAGCTAGAATGATGCAATCGTTGCTGGATTTTTCCAAAAGAAAAGCTGGCAGCAACTAGGGCCCTGGAAGTACTTAGAGCCTCAAACGCCACCTTGAACATATTACTGAGACCCTGGGGAAAGGACTTCGTTTTTCCCATGGAAAATGGCCTTCATTTCTGGCCACTTGGCCTGGCAGGCAGGGCAGTGCCAAGCCAGGAATCTACAAACTCTGCTGGATCCTTCCAGAACGAAAGCTGCCAGCAACTAGGACCCTGCAAGTCCTTACAGCCCCAGATGCCACCAGTCATCTGACACCCAGAGCCTGGGCCAATGACTTCGTTTTCCCCATGGAAAATGGCCTCCATTTCTGGCCACTCGCCCTGACCAAGAGGGTGGTGCCCAGCAAGAAATTTGCAAGCTTTGCTGGATTGCTCCAAATCTAAAGCTGCCACTTGTTGTTGTTCTATTTCTCTAGAGTCCCATCATGCTGTTCTCAGATTGCTAAAGTCCATACCTCCTCGGTGTGTTCTTATGGCTGCAGATCTTCACAGCACAGACGCTTTCTTCTGCATGCTGTTCTTTCCCAGTTCAGGGCTCCTTCAAGGCTCTCCCTGAATGGCTACGCCGCTCCCTTTTATCCCAGTTCTCTTCAATGCTCACAGCTGCAGCCCATCAAGGACAACCAGGACCTGTGGGACAGATATTCAAATAGAATCCATTTCCTCTACTCTAGCCAGTAAGTACTACCCTACAAGTCCTCAGAACCCCAAAGGCCACCTTTCATCTGACACCCAGACCCTGGGGAAAGGACTTCTTTTTCCCATGGCAAATGGCCTCCCTTGGCAGCCACTCACCCTGGCAGAAAGTGGGAGCCTATCTAGAATGATGCAATCGTTGCTGGATTTTTCCAAAAGAAAAGCTGCCAGCAACTAGGGCCCTGGAAGTACTTAGAGCCTCAAACGCCACCTTGAACATATTCCTGAGACCCTGGGGAAAGGACTTCGTTTTTCCCATGGAAAATGGCCTTCATTTGTGGCCACTTGGCCTGGCAGGCAGGGCAGTGCCAAGCCAGGAATCTACAAACTGTGCTGGATCCTTCCAGAACGAAAGCTGCCAGCAACTAGGACCCTGCAAGTCCTTACAGCCCCAGATGCCACCAGTCATCTGACACCCAGAGCCTGGGCCAATGACTTCGTTTTCCCCATGGAAAATGGCCTCCATTTCTGGCCACTCGCCCTGACCAAGAGGGTGGTGCCCAGCAAGAAATTTGCAAGCTTTGCTGGATTGCTCCAAATCGAAAGCTGCCACTTGTTGTTGTTCTATTTCTCTAGAGTCCCATCATGCTGTTCTCAGATTGCTAAAGTCCATACCTCCTCGGTGTGTTCTTATGGCTGCAGATCTTCACAGCACAGACGCTTTCTTCTGCATGCTGTTCTTTCCCAGTTCAGGGCTCCTTCAAGGCTCTCCCTGAATGGCTACGCCGCCCCCTTTTATCCCAGTTCTCTTCAATGCTCACAGCTGCAGCCCATCAAGGACAACCAGGACCTGTGGGACAGATATTCAAATAGAATCCATTTCCTCTACTCTAGCCAGTAAGTACTACCCTACAAGTCCTCAGAACCCCAAAGGCCACCTTTCATCTGACACCCAGACCCTGGGGAAAGGACTTCTTTTTCCCATGGCAAATGGCCTCCCTTGGCAGCCACTCACCCTGGCAGAAAGTGGGAGCCTAGCAAAAATGATGAAATCGTTGCTGGATTTTTCCAAAAGAAAAGCTGGCAGCAACTAGGGCCCTGGAAGTACTTAGAGCCTCAAACGCCACCTTGAACATATTACTGAGACCCTGGGGAAAGGACTTCGTTTTTCCCATGGAAAATGGCCTTCATTTGTGGCCACTTGGCCTGGCAGGCAGGGCAGTGCCAAGCCAGGAATCTACAAACTCTGCTGGATCCTTCCAGAACGAAAGCTGCCAGCAACTAGGACCCTGCAAGTCCTTACAGCCCCAGATGCCACCAGTCATCTGACACCCAGAGCCTGGGCCAATGACTTCGTTTTCCCCATGGAAAATGGCCTCCATTTCTGGCCACTCGCCCTGACCAAGAGGGTGGTGCCCAGCAAGAAATTTGCAAGCTTTGCTGGATTGCTCCAAATCGAAAGCTGCCACTTGTTGTTGTTCTATTTCTCTAGAGTCCCATCATGCTGTTCTCAGATTGCTAAAGTCCATACCTCCTCGGTGTGTTCTTATGGCTGCAGATCTTCACAGCACAGACGCTTTCTTCTGCATGCTGTTCTTTCCCAGTTCAGGGCTCCTTCAAGGCTCTCCCTGAATGGCTACGCCGCCCCCTTTTATCCCAGTTCTCTTCAATGCTCACAGCTGCAGCCCATCAAGGACAACCAGGACCTGTGGGACAGATATTCAAATAGAATCCATTTCCTCTACTCTAGCCAGTAAGTACTACCCTACAAGTCCTCAGAACCCCAAAGGCCACCTTTCATCTGACACCCAGACCCTGGGGAAAGGACTTCTTTTTCCCATGGCAAATGGCCTCCCTTGGCAGCCACTCACCCTGGCAGAAAGTGGGAGCCTAGCTAGAATGATGCAATCGTTGCTGGATTTTTCCAAAAGAAAAGCTGGCAGCAACTAGGGCCCTGGAAGTACTTAGAGCCTCAAACGCCACCTTGAACATATTACTGAGACCCTGGGGAAAGGACTTCGTTTTTCCCATGGAAAATGGCCTTCATTTCTGGCCACTTGGCCTGGCAGGCAGGGCAGTGCCAAGCCAGGAATCTACAAACTCTGCTGGATCCTTCCAGAACGAAAGCTGCCAGCAACTAGGACCCTGCAAGTCCTTACAGCCCCAGATGCCACCAGTCATCTGACACCCAGAGCCTGGGCCAATGACTTCGTTTTCCCCATGGAAAATGGCCTCCATTTCTGGCCACTCGCCCTGACCAAGAGGGTGGTGCCCAGCAAGAAATTTGCAAGCTTTGCTGGATTGCTCCAAATCGAAAGCTGCCACTTGTTGTTGTTCTATTTCTCTAGAGTCCCATCATGCTGTTCTCAGATTGCTAAAGTCCATACCTCCTCGGTGTGTTCTTATGGCTGCAGATCTTCACAGCACAGACGCTTTCTTCTGCATGCTGTTCTTTCCCAGTTCAGGGCTCCTTCAAGGCTCTCCCTGAATGGCTACGCCGCCCCCTTTTATCCCAGTTCTCTTCAATGCTCACAGCTGCAGCCCATCAAGGACAACCAGGACCTGTGGGACAGATATTCAAATAGAATCCATTTCCTCTACTCTAGCCAGTAAGTACTACCCTACAAGTCCTCAGAACCCCAAAGGCCACCTTTCATCTGACACCCAGACCCTGGGGAAAGGACTTCTTTTTCCCATGGCAAATGGCCTCCCTTGGCAGCCACTCACCCTGGCAGAAAGTGGGAGCCTAGCTAGAATGATGCAATCGTTGCTGGATTTTTCCAAAAGAAAAGCTGCCAGCAACTAGGGCCCTGGAAGTACTTAGAGCCTCAAACGCCACCTTGAACATATTCCTGAGACCCTGGGGAAAGGACTTCGTTTTTCCCATGGAAAATGGCCTTCATTTCTGGCCACTTGGCCTGGCAGGCAGGGCAGTGCCAAGCCAGGAATCTACAAACTGTGCTGGATCCTTCCAGAACGAAAGCTGCCAGCAACTAGGACCCTGCAAGTCCTTACAGCCCCAGATGCCACCAGTCATCTGACACCCAGAGCCTGGGCCAATGACTTCGTTTTCCCCATGGAAAATGGCCTCCATTTCTGGCCACTCGCCCTGACCAAGAGGGTGGTGCCCAGCAAGAAATTTGCAAGCTTTGCTGGATTGCTCCAAATCGAAAGCTGCCACTTGTTGTTGTTCTATTTCTCTAGAGTCCCATCATGCTGTTCTCAGATTGCTAAAGTCCATACCTCCTCGGTGTGTTCTTATGGCTGCAGATCTTCACAGCACAGACGCTTTCTTCTGCATGCTGTTCTTTCCCAGTTCAGGGCTCCTTCAAGGCTCTCCCTGAATGGCTACGCCGCCCCCTTTTATCCCAGTTCTCTTCAATGCTCACAGCTGCAGCCCATCAAGGACAACCAGGACCTGTGGGGCAAAGCCTCTAGACAGATATTCAAATAGAATCCATTTCCTCTACTCTAGCCAGTAAGTACTACCCTACAAGTCCTCAGAACCCCAAAGGCCACCTTTCATCTGACACCCAGACCCTGGGGAAAGGACTTCTTTTTCCCATGGCAAATGGCCTCCCTTGGCAGCCACTCACCCTGGCAGAAAGTGGGAGCCTAGCAAAAATGATGAAATCGTTGCTGGATTTTTCCAAAAGAAAAGCTGGCAGCAACTAGGGCCCTGGAAGTACTTAGAGCCTCAAACGCCACCTTGAACATATTCCTGAGACCCTGGGGAAAGGACTTCGTTTTTCCCATGGAAAATGGCCTTCATTTCTGGCCACTTGGCCTGGCAGGCAGGGCAGTGCCAAGCCAGGAATCTACAAACTGTGCTGGATCCTTCCAGAACGAAAGCTGCCAGCAACTAGGACCCTGCAAGTCCTTACAGCCCCAGATGCCACCAGTCATCTGACACCCAGAGCCTGGGCCAATGACTTCGTTTTCCCCATGGAAAATGGCCTCCATTTCTGGCCACTCGCCCTGACCAAGAGGGTGGTGCCCAGCAAGAAATTTGCAAGCTTTGCTGGATTGCTCCAAATCGAAAGCTGCCACTTGTTGTTGTTCTATTTCTCTAGAGTCCCATCATGCTGTTCTCAGATTGCTAAAGTCCATACCTCCTCGGTGTGTTCTTATGGCTGCAGATCTTCACAGCACAGACGCTTTCTTCTGCATGCTGTTCTTTCCCAGTTCAGGGCTCCTTCAAGGCTCTCCCTGAATGGCTACGCCGCCCCCTTTTATCCCAGTTCTCTTCAATGCTCACAGCTGCAGCCCATCAAGGACAACCAGGACCTGTGGGACAGATATTCAAATAGAATCCATTTCCTCTACTCTAGCCAGTAAGTACTACCCTACAAGTCCTCAGAACCCCAAAGGCCACCTTTCATCTGACACCCAGACCCTGGGGAAAGGACTTCTTTTTCCCATGGCAAATGGCCTCCCTTGGCAGCCACTCACCCTGGCAGAAAGTGGGAGCCTAGCAAAAATGATGAAATCGTTGCTGGATTTTTCCAAAAGAAAAGCTGGCAGCAACTAGGGCCCTGGAAGTACTTAGAGCCTCAAACGCCACCTTGAACATATTACTGAGACCCTGGGGAAAGGACTTCGTTTTTCCCATGGAAAATGGCCTTCATTTGTGGCCACTTGGCCTGGCAGGCAGGGCAGTGCCAAGCCAGGAATCTACAAACTGTGCTGGATCCTTCCAGAACGAAAGCTGCCAGCAACTAGGACCCTGCAAGTCCTTACAGCCCCAGATGCCACCAGTCATCTGACACCCAGAGCCTGGGCCAATGACTTCGTTTTCCCCATGGAAAATGGCCTCCATTTCTGGCCACTCGCCCTGACCAAGAGGGTGGTGCCCAGCAAGAAATTTGCAAGCTTTGCTGGATTGCTCCAAATCTAAAGCTGCCACTTGTTGTTGTTCTATTTCTCTAGAGTCCCATCATGCTGTTCTCAGATTGCTAAAGTCCATACCTCCTCGGTGTGTTCTTATGGCTGCAGATCTTCACAGCACAGACGCTTTCTTCTGCATGCTGTTCTTTCCCAGTTCAGGGCTCCTTCAAGGCTCTCCCTGAATGGCTACGCCGCCCCCTTTTATCCCAGTTCTCTTCAATGCTCACAGCTGCAGCCCATCAAGGACAACCAGGACCTGTGGGGCAAAGCCTCTAGACAGATATTCAAATAGAATCCATTTCCTCTACTCTAGCCAGTAAGTACTACCCTACAAGTCCTCAGAACCCCAAAGGCCACCTTTCATCTGACACCCAGACCCTGGGGAAAGGACTTCTTTTTCCCATGGCAAATGGCCTCCCTTGGCAGCCACTCACCCTGGCAGAAAGTGGGAGCCTAGCAAAAATGATGAAATCGTTGCTGGATTTTTCCAAAAGAAAAGCTGGCAGCAACTAGGGCCCTGGAAGTACTTAGAGCCTCAAACGCCACCTTGAACATATTACTGAGACCCTGGGGAAAGGACTTCGTTTTTCCCATGGAAAATGGCCTTCATTTGTGGCCACTTGGCCTGGCAGGCAGGGCAGTGCCAAGCCAGGAATCTACAAACTCTGCTGGATCCTTCCAGAACGAAAGCTGCCAGCAACTAGGACCCTGCAAGTCCTTACAGCCCCAGATGCCACCAGTCATCTGACACCCAGAGCCTGGGCCAATGACTTCGTTTTCCCCATGGAAAATTGCCTCCATTTCTGGCCACTCGCCCTGACCAAGAGGGTGGTGCCCAGCAAGAAATTTGCAATCTTTGCTGGATTGCTCCAAATCGAAAGCTGCCACTTGTTGTTGTTCTATTTCTCTAGAGTCCCATCATGCTGTTCTCAGATTGCTAAAGTCCATACCTCCTCGGTGTGTTCTTATGGCTGCAGATCTTCACAGCACAGACGCTTTCTTCTGCATGCTGTTCTTTCCCAGTTCAGGGCTCCTTCAAGGCTCTCCCTGAATGGCTACGCCGCCCCCTTTTATCCCAGTTCTCTTCAATGCTCACAGCTGCAGCCCATCAAGGACAACCAGGACCTGTGGGGCAAAGCCTCTAGACAGATATTCAAATAGAATCCATTTCCTCTACTCTAGCCAGTAAGTACTACCCTACAAGTCCTCAGAACCCCAAAGGCCACCTTTCATCTGACACCCAGACCCTGGGGAAAGGACTTCTTTTTCCCATGGCAAATGGCCTCCCTTGGCAGCCACTCACCCTGGCAGAAAGTGGGAGCCTAGCTAGAATGATGCAATCGTTGCTGGATTTTTCCAAAAGAAAAGCTGGCAGCAACTAGGGCCCTGGAAGTACTTAGAGCCTCAAACGCCACCTTGAACATATTACTGAGACCCTGGGGAAAGGACTTCGTTTTTCCCATGGAAAATGGCCTTCATTTGTGGCCACTTGGCCTGGCAGGCAGGGCAGTGCCAAGCCAGGAATCTACAAACTCTGCTGGATCCTTCCAGAACGAAAGCTGCCAGCAACTAGGACCCTGCAAGTCCTTACAGCCCCAGATGCCACCAGTCATCTGACACCCAGAGCCTGGGCCAATGACTTCGTTTTCCCCATGGAAAATGGCCTCCATTTCTGGCCACTCGCCCTGACCAAGAGGGTGGTGCCCAGCAAGAAATTTGCAAGCTTTGCTGGATTGCTCCAAATCTAAAGCTGCCACTTGTTGTTGTTCTATTTCTCTAGAGTCCCATCATGCTGTTCTCAGATTGCTAAAGTCCATACCTCCTCGGTGTGTTCTTATGGCTGCAGATCTTCACAGCACAGACGCTTTCTTCTGCATGCTGTTCTTTCCCAGTTCAGGGCTCCTTCAAGGCTCTCCCTGAATGGCTACGCCGCTCCCTTTTATCCCAGTTCTCTTCAATGCTCACAGCTGCAGCCCATCAAGGACAACCAGGACCTGTGGGACAGATATTCAAATAGAATCCATTTCCTCTACTCTAGCCAGTAAGTACTACCCTACAAGTCCTCAGAACCCCAAAGGCCACCTTTCATCTGACACCCAGACCCTGGGGAAAGGACTTCTTTTTCCCATGGCAAATGGCCTCCCTTGGCAGCCACTCACCCTGGCAGAAAGTGGGAGCCTAGCTAGAATGATGCAATCGTTGCTGGATTTTTCCAAAAGAAAAGCTGCCAGCAACTAGGGCCCTGGAAGTACTTAGAGCCTCAAACGCCACCTTGAACATATTCCTGAGACCCTGGGGAAAGGACTTCGTTTTTCCCATGGAAAATGGCCTTCATTTGTGGCCACTTGGCCTGGCAGGCAGGGCAGTGCCAAGCCAGGAATCTACAAACTGTGCTGGATCCTTCCAGAACGAAAGCTGCCAGCAACTAGGACCCTGCAAGTCCTTACAGCCCCAGATGCCACCAGTCATCTGACACCCAGAGCCTGGGCCAATGACTTCGTTTTCCCCATGGAAAATGGCCTCCATTTCTGGCCACTCGCCCTGACCAAGAGGGTGGTGCCCAGCAAGAAATTTGCAAGCTTTGCTGGATTGCTCCAAATCGAAAGCTGCCACTTGTTGTTGTTCTATTTCTCTAGAGTCCCATCATGCTGTTCTCAGATTGCTAAAGTCCATACCTCCTCGGTGTGTTCTTATGGCTGCAGATCTTCACAGCACAGACGCTTTCTTCTGCATGCTGTTCTTTCCCAGTTCAGGGCTCCTTCAAGGCTCTCCCTGAATGGCTACGCCGCCCCCTTTTATCCCAGTTCTCTTCAATGCTCACAGCTGCAGCCCATCAAGGACAACCAGGACCTGTGGGACAGATATTCAAATAGAATCCATTTCCTCTACTCTAGCCAGTAAGTACTACCCTACAAGTCCTCAGAACCCCAAAGGCCACCTTTCATCTGACACCCAGACCCTGGGGAAAGGACTTCTTTTTCCCATGGCAAATGGCCTCCCTTGGCAGCCACTCACCCTGGCAGAAAGTGGGAGCCTAGCAAAAATGATGAAATCGTTGCTGGATTTTTCCAAAAGAAAAGCTGGCAGCAACTAGGGCCCTGGAAGTACTTAGAGCCTCAAACGCCACCTTGAACATATTACTGAGACCCTGGGGAAAGGACTTCGTTTTTCCCATGGAAAATGGCCTTCATTTCTGGCCACTTGGCCTGGCAGGCAGGGCAGTGCCAAGCCAGGAATCTACAAACTGTGCTGGATCCTTCCAGAACGAAAGCTGCCAGCAACTAGGACCCTGCAAGTCCTTACAGCCCCAGATGCCACCAGTCATCTGACACCCAGAGCCTGGGCCAATGACTTCGTTTTCCCCATGGAAAATGGCCTCCATTTCTGGCCACTCGCCCTGACCAAGAGGGTGGTGCCCAGCAAGAAATTTGCAAGCTTTGCTGGATTGCTCCAAATCGAAAGCTGCCACTTGTTGTTGTTCTATTTCTCTAGAGTCCCATCATGCTGTTCTCAGATTGCTAAAGTCCATACCTCCTCGGTGTGTTCTTATGGCTGTAGATCTTCACAGCACAGACGCTTTCTTCTGCATGCTGTTCTTTCCCAGTTCAGGGCTCCTTCAAGGCTCTCCCTGAATGGCTACGCCGCCCCCTTTTATCCCAGTTCTCTTCAATGCTCACAGCTGCAGCCCATCAAGGACAACCAGGACCTGTGGGACAGATATTCAAATAGAATCCATTTCCTCTACTCTAGCCAGTAAGTACTACCCTACAAGTCCTCAGAACCCCAAAGGCCACCTTTCATCTGACACCCAGACCCTGGGGAAAGGACTTCTTTTTCCCATGGCAAATGGCCTCCCTTGGCAGCCACTCACCCTGGCAGAAAGTGGGAGCCTAGCTAGAATGATGCAATCGTTGCTGGATTTTTCCAAAAGAAAAGCTGGCAGCAACTAGGGCCCTGGAAGTACTTAGAGCCTCAAACGCCACCTTGAACATATTACTGAGACCCTGGGGAAAGGACTTCGTTTTTCCCATGGAAAATGGCCTTCATTTCTGGCCACTTGGCCTGGCAGGCAGGGCAGTGCCAAGCCAGGAATCTACAAACTCTGCTGGATCCTTCCAGAACGAAAGCTGCCAGCAACTAGGACCCTGCAAGTCCTTACAGCCCCAGATGCCACCAGTCATCTGACACCCAGAGCCTGGGCCAATGACTTCGTTTTCCCCATGGAAAATGGCCTCCATTTCTGGCCACTCGCCCTGACCAAGAGGGTGGTGCCCAGCAAGAAATTTGCAAGCTTTGCTGGATTGCTCCAAATCGAAAGCTGCCACTTGTTGTTGTTCTATTTCTCTAGAGTCCCATCATGCTGTTCTCAGATTGCTAAAGTCCATACCTCCTCGGTGTGTTCTTATGGCTGCAGATCTTCACAGCACAGACGCTTTCTTCTGCATGCTGTTCTTTCCCAGTTCAGGGCTCCTTCAAGGCTCTCCCTGAATGGCTACGCCGCCCCCTTTTATCCCAGTTCTCTTCAATGCTCACAGCTGCAGCCCATCAAGGACAACCAGGACCTGTGGGACAGATATTCAAATAGAATCCATTTCCTCTACTCTAGCCAGTAAGTACTACCCTACAAGTCCTCAGAACCCCAAAGGCCACCTTTCATCTGACACCCAGACCCTGGGGAAAGGACTTCTTTTTCCCATGGCAAATGGCCTCCCTTGGCAGCCACTCACCCTGGCAGAAAGTGGGAGCCTAGCTAGAATGATGCAATCGTTGCTGGATTTTTCCAAAAGAAAAGCTGGCAGCAACTAGGGCCCTGGAAGTACTTAGAGCCTCAAACGCCACCTTGAACATATTCCTGAGACCCTGGGGAAAGGACTTCGTTTTTCCCATGGAAAATGGCCTTCATTTCTGGCCACTTGGCCTGGCAGGCAGGGCAGTGCCAAGCCAGGAATCTACAAACTGTGCTGGATCCTTCCAGAGCGAAAGCTGCCAGCAACTAGGACCCTGCAAGTCCTTACAGCCCCAGATGCCACCAGTCATCTGACACCCAGAGCCTGGGCCAATGACTTCGTTTTCCCCATGGAAAATGGCCTCCATTTCTGGCCACTCGCCCTGACCAAGAGGGTGGTGCCCAGCAAGAAATTTGCAAGCTTTGCTGGATTGCTCCAAATCGAAAGCTGCCACTTGTTGTTGTTCTATTTCTCTAGAGTCCCATCATGCTGTTCTCAGATTGCTAAAGTCCATACCTCCTCGGTGTGTTCTTATGGCTGCAGATCTTCACAGCACAGACGCTTTCTTCTGCATGCTGTTCTTTCCCAGTTCAGGGCTCCTTCAAGGCTCTCCCTGAATGGCTACGCCGCCCCCTTTTATCCCAGTTCTCTTCAATGCTCACAGCTGCAGCCCATCAAGGACAACCAGGACCTGTGGGGCAAAGCCTCTAGACAGATATTCAAATAGAATCCATTTCCTCTACTCTAGCCAGTAAGTACTACCCTACAAGTCCTCAGAACCCCAAAGGCCACCTTTCATCTGACACCCAGACCCTGGGGAAAGGACTTCTTTTTCCCATGGCAAATGGCCTCCCTTGGCAGCCACTCACCCTGGCAGAAAGTGGGAGCCTAGCAAAAATGATGAAATCGTTGCTGGATTTTTCCAAAAGAAAAGCTGGCAGCAACTAGGGCCCTGGAAGTACTTAGAGCCTCAAACGCCACCTTGAACATATTCCTGAGACCCTGGGGAAAGGACTTCGTTTTTCCCATGGAAAATGGCCTTCATTTCTGGCCACTTGGCCTGGCAGGCAGGGCAGTGCCAAGCCAGGAATCTACAAACTGTGCTGGATCCTTCCAGAACGAAAGCTGCCAGCAACTAGGACCCTGCAAGTCCTTACAGCCCCAGATGCCACCAGTCATCTGACACCCAGAGCCTGGGCCAATGACTTCGTTTTCCCCATGGAAAATGGCCTCCATTTCTGGCCACTCGCCCTGACCAAGAGGGTGGTGCCCAGCAAGAAATTTGCAAGCTTTGCTGGATTGCTCCAAATCGAAAGCTGCCACTTGTTGTTGTTCTATTTCTCTAGAGTCCCATCATGCTGTTCTCAGATTGCTAAAGTCCATACCTCCTCGGTGTGTTCTTATGGCTGCAGATCTTCACAGCACAGACGCTTTCTTCTGCATGCTGTTCTTTCCCAGTTCAGGGCTCCTTCAAGGCTCTCCCTGAATGGCTACGCCGCCCCCTTTTATCCCAGTTCTCTTCAATGCTCACAGCTGCAGCCCATCAAGGACAACCAGGACCTGTGGGACAGATATTCAAATAGAATCCATTTCCTCTACTCTAGCCAGTAAGTACTACCCTACAAGTCCTCAGAACCCCAAAGGCCACCTTTCATCTGACACCCAGACCCTGGGGAAAGGACTTCTTTTTCCCATGGCAAATGGCCTCCCTTGGCAGCCACTCACCCTGGCAGAAAGTGGGAGCCTAGCAAAAATGATGAAATCGTTGCTGGATTTTTCCAAAAGAAAAGCTGGCAGCAACTAGGGCCCTGGAAGTACTTAGAGCCTCAAACGCCACCTTGAACATATTACTGAGACCCTGGGGAAAGGACTTCGTTTTTCCCATGGAAAATGGCCTTCATTTGTGGCCACTTGGCCTGGCAGGCAGGGCAGTGCCAAGCCAGGAATCTACAAACTGTGCTGGATCCTTCCAGAACGAAAGCTGCCAGCAACTAGGACCCTGCAAGTCCTTACAGCCCCAGATGCCACCAGTCATCTGACACCCAGAGCCTGGGCCAATGACTTCGTTTTCCCCATGGAAAATGGCCTCCATTTCTGGCCACTCGCCCTGACCAAGAGGGTGGTGCCCAGCAAGAAATTTGCAAGCTTTGCTGGATTGCTCCAAATCTAAAGCTGCCACTTGTTGTTGTTCTATTTCTCTAGAGTCCCATCATGCTGTTCTCAGATTGCTAAAGTCCATACCTCCTCGGTGTGTTCTTATGGCTGCAGATCTTCACAGCACAGACGCTTTCTTCTGCATGCTGTTCTTTCCCAGTTCAGGGCTCCTTCAAGGCTCTCCCTGAATGGCTACGCCGCCCCCTTTTATCCCAGTTCTCTTCAATGCTCACAGCTGCAGCCCATCAAGGACAACCAGGACCTGTGGGACAGATATTCAAATAGAATCCATTTCCTCTACTCTAGCCAGTAAGTACTACCCTACAAGTCCTCAGAACCCCAAAGGCCACCTTTCATCTGACACCCAGACCCTGGGGAAAGGACTTCTTTTTCCCATGGCAAATGGCCTCCCTTGGCAGCCACTCACCCTGGCAGAAAGTGGGAGCCTAGCAAAAATGATGAAATCGTTGCTGGATTTTTCCAAAAGAAAAGCTGGCAGCAACTAGGGCCCTGGAAGTACTTAGAGCCTCAAACGCCACCTTGAACATATTCCTGAGACCCTGGGGAAAGGACTTCGTTTTTCCCATGGAAAATGGCCTTCATTTCTGGCCACTTGGCCTGGCAGGCAGGGCAGTGCCAAGCCAGGAATCTACAAACTGTGCTGGATCCTTCCAGAACGAAAGCTGCCAGCAACTAGGACCCTGCAAGTCCTTACAGCCCCAGATGCCACCAGTCATCTGACACCCAGAGCCTGGGCCAATGACTTCGTTTTCCCCATGGAAAATGGCCTCCATTTCTGGCCACTCGCCCTGACCAAGAGGGTGGTGCCCAGCAAGAAATTTGCAAGCTTTGCTGGATTGCTCCAAATCGAAAGCTGCCACTTGTTGTTGTTCTATTTCTCTAGAGTCCCATCATGCTGTTCTCAGATTGCTAAAGTCCATACCTCCTCGGTGTGTTCTTATGGCTGCAGATCTTCACAGCACAGACGCTTTCTTCTGCATGCTGTTCTTTCCCAGTTCAGGGCTCCTTCAAGGCTCTCCCTGAATGGCTACGCCGCCCCCTTTTATCCCAGTTCTCTTCAATGCTCACAGCTGCAGCCCATCAAGGACAACCAGGACCTGTGGGACAGATATTCAAATAGAATCCATTTCCTCTACTCTAGCCAGTAAGTACTACCCTACAAGTCCTCAGAACCCCAAAGGCCACCTTTCATCTGACACCCAGACCCTGGGGAAAGGACTTCTTTTTCCCATGGCAAATGGCCTCCCTTGGCAGCCACTCACCCTGGCAGAAAGTGGGAGCCTAGCTAGAATGATGCAATCGTTGCTGGATTTTTCCAAAAGAAAAGCTGGCAGCAACTAGGGCCCTGGAAGTACTTAGAGCCTCAAACGCCACCTTGAACATATTACTGAGACCCTGGGGAAAGGACTTCGTTTTTCCCATGGAAAATGGCCTTCATTTGTGGCCACTCTGCCTGGCAGGCAGGGCAGTGCCAAGCCAGGAATCTACAAACTCTGCTGGATCCTTCCAGAACGAAAGCTGCCAGCAACTAGGACCCTGCAAGTCCTTACAGCCCCAGATGCCACCAGTCATCTGACACCCAGAGCCTGGGCCAATGACTTCGTTTTCCCCATGGAAAATGGCCTCCATTTCTGGCCACTCGCCCTGACCAAGAGGGTGGTGCCCAGCAAGAAATTTGCAAGCTTTGCTGGATTGCTCCAAATCGAAAGCTGCCACTTGTTGTTGTTCTATTTCTCTAGAGTCCCATCATGCTGTTCTCAGATTGCTAAAGTCCATACCTCCTCGGTGTGTTCTTATGGCTGCAGATCTTCACAGCACAGACGCTTTCTTCTGCATGCTGTTCTTTCCCAGTTCAGGGCTCCTTCAAGGCTCTCCCTGAATGGCTACGCCGCCCCCTTTTATCCCAGTTCTCTTCAATGCTCACAGCTGCAGCCCATCAAGGACAACCAGGACCTGTGGGGCAAAGCCTCTAGACAGATATTCAAATAGAATCCATTTCCTCTACTCTAGCCAGTAAGTACTACCCTACAAGTCCTCAGAACCCCAAAGGCCACCTTTCATCTGACACCCAGACCCTGGGGAAAGGACTTCTTTTTCCCATGGCAAATGGCCTCCCTTGGCAGCCACTCACCCTGGCAGAAAGTGGGAGCCTAGCAAAAATGATGAAATCGTTGCTGGATTTTTCCAAAAGAAAAGCTGGCAGCAACTAGGGCCCTGGAAGTACTTAGAGCCTCAAACGCCACCTTGAACATATTCCTGAGACCCTGGGGAAAGGACTTCGTTTTTCCCATGGAAAATGGCCTTCATTTGTGGCCACTTGGCCTGGCAGGCAGGGCAGTGCCAAGCCAGGAATCTACAAACTGTGCTGGATCCTTCCAGAACGAAAGCTGCCAGCAACTAGGACCCTGCAAGTCCTTACAGCCCCAGATGCCACCAGTCATCTGACACCCAGAGCCTGGGCCAATGACTTCGTTTTCCCCATGGAAAATGGCCTCCATTTCTGGCCACTCGCCCTGACCAAGAGGGTGGTGCCCAGCAAGAAATTTGCAAGCTTTGCTGGATTGCTCCAAATCGAAAGCTGCCACTTGTTGTTGTTCTATTTCTCTAGAGTCCCATCATGCTGTTCTCAGATTGCTAAAGTCCATACCTCCTCGGTGTGTTCTTATGGCTGCAGATCTTCACAGCACAGACGCTTTCTTCTGCATGCTGTTCTTTCCCAGTTCAGGGCTCCTTCAAGGCTCTCCCTGAATGGCTACGCCGCTCCCTTTTATCCCAGTTCTCTTCAATGCTCACAGCTGCAGCCCATCAAGGACAACCAGGACCTGTGGGACAGATATTCAAATAGAATCCATTTCCTCTACTCTAGCCAGTAAGTACTACCCTACAAGTCCTCAGAACCCCAAAGGCCACCTTTCATCTGACACCCAGACCCTGGGGAAAGGACTTCTTTTTCCCATGGCAAATGGCCTCCCTTGGCAGCCACTCACCCTGGCAGAAAGTGGGAGCCTAGCAAAAATGATGAAATCGTTGCTGGATTTTTCCAAAAGAAAAGCTGGCAGCAACTAGGGCCCTGGAAGTACTTAGAGCCTCAAACGCCACCTTGAACATATTACTGAGACCCTGGGGAAAGGACTTCGTTTTTCCCATGGAAAATGGCCTTCATTTGTGGCCACTTGGCCTGGCAGGCAGGGCAGTGCCAAGCCAGGAATCTACAAACTGTGCTGGATCCTTCCAGAACGAAAGCTGCCAGCAACTAGGACCCTGCAAGTCCTTACAGCCCCAGATGCCACCAGTCATCTGACACCCAGAGCCTGGGCCAATGACTTCGTTTTCCCCATGGAAAATGGCCTCCATTTCTGGCCACTCGCCCTGACCAAGAGGGTGGTGCCCAGCAAGAAATTTGCAAGCTTTGCTGGATTGCTCCAAATCGAAAGCTGCCACTTGTTGTTGTTCTATTTCTCTAGAGTCCCATCATGCTGTTCTCAGATTGCTAAAGTCCATACCTCCTCGGTGTGTTCTTATGGCTGCAGATCTTCACAGCACAGACGCTTTCTTCTGCATGCTGTTCTTTCCCAGTTCAGGGCTCCTTCAAGGCTCTCCCTGAATGGCTACGCCGCCCCCTTTTATCCCAGTTCTCTTCAATGCTCACAGCTGCAGCCCATCAAGGACAACCAGGACCTGTGGGACAGATATTCAAATAGAATCCATTTCCTCTACTCTAGCCAGTAAGTACTACCCTACAAGTCCTCAGAACCCCAAAGGCCACCTTTCATCTGACACCCAGACCCTGGGGAAAGGACTTCTTTTTCCCATGGCAAATGGCCTCCCTTGGCAGCCACTCACCCTGGCAGAAAGTGGGAGCCTAGCAAAAATGATGAAATCGTTGCTGGATTTTTCCAAAAGAAAAGCTGGCAGCAACTAGGGCCCTGGAAGTACTTAGAGCCTCAAACGCCACCTTGAACATATTACTGAGACCCTGGGGAAAGGACTTCGTTTTTCCCATGGAAAATGGCCTTCATTTGTGGCCACTTGGCCTGGCAGGCAGGGCAGTGCCAAGCCAGGAATCTACAAACTCTGCTGGATCCTTCCAGAACGAAAGCTGCCAGCAACTAGGACCCTGCAAGTCCTTACAGCCCCAGATGCCACCAGTCATCTGACACCCAGAGCCTGGGCCAATGACTTCGTTTTCCCCATGGAAAATGGCCTCCATTTCTGGCCACTCGCCCTGACCAAGAGGGTGGTGCCCAGCAAGAAATTTGCAAGCTTTGCTGGATTGCTCCAAATCTAAAGCTGCCACTTGTTGTTGTTCTATTTCTCTAGAGTCCCATCATGCTATTCTCAGATTGCTAAAGTCCATACCTCCTCGGTGTGTTCTTATGGCTGCAGATCTTCACAGCACAGACGCTTTCTTCTGCATGCTGTTCTTTCCCAGTTCAGGGCTCCTTCAAGGCTCTCCCTGAATGGCTACGCCGCCCCCTTTTATCCCAGTTCTCTTCAATGCTCACAGCTGCAGCCCATCAAGGACAACCAGGACCTGTGGGACAGATATTCAAATAGAATCCATTTCCTCTACTCTAGCCAGTAAGTACTACCCTACAAGTCCTCAGAACCCCAAAGGCCACCTTTCATCTGACACCCAGACCCTGGGGAAAGGACTTCTTTTTCCCATGGCAAATGGCCTCCCTTGGCAGCCACTCACCCTGGCAGAAAGTGGGAGCCTAGCTAGAATGATGCAATCGTTGCTGGATTTTTCCAAAAGAAAAGCTGGCAGCAACTAGGGCCCTGGAAGTACTTAGAGCCTCAAACGCCACCTTGAACATATTACTGAGACCCTGGGGAAAGGACTTCGTTTTTCCCATGGAAAATGGCCTTCATTTCTGGCCACTTGGCCTGGCAGGCAGGGCAGTGCCAAGCCAGGAATCTACAAACTGTGCTGGATCCTTCCAGAACGAAAGCTGCCAGCAACTAGGACCCTGCAAGTCCTTACAGCCCCAGATGCCACCAGTCATCTGACACCCAGAGCCTGGGCCAATGACTTCGTTTTCCCCATGGAAAATGGCCTCCATTTCTGGCCACTCGCCCTGACCAAGAGGGTGGTGCCCAGCAAGAAATTTGCAAGCTTTGCTGGATTGCTCCAAATCGAAAGCTGCCACTTGTTGTTGTTCTATTTCTCTAGAGTCCCATCATGCTGTTCTCAGATTGCTAAAGTCCATACCTCCTCGGTGTGTTCTTATGGCTGCAGATCTTCACAGCACAGACGCTTTCTTCTGCATGCTGTTCTTTCCCAGTTCAGGGCTCCTTCAAGGCTCTCCCTGAATGGCTACGCCGCCCCCTTTTATCCCAGTTCTCTTCAATGCTCACAGCTGCAGCCCATCAAGGACAACCAGGACCTGTGGGACAGATATTCAAATAGAATCCATTTCCTCTACTCTAGCCAGTAAGTACTACCCTACAAGTCCTCAGAACCCCAAAGGCCACCTTTCATCTGACACCCAGACCCTGGGGAAAGGACTTCTTTTTCCCATGGCAAATGGCCTCCCTTGGCAGCCACTCACCCTGGCAGAAAGTGGGAGCCTAGCTAGAATGATGCAATCGTTGCTGGATTTTTCCAAAAGAAAAGCTGGCAGCAACTAGGGCCCTGGAAGTACTTAGAGCCTCAAACGCCACCTTGAACATATTACTGAGACCCTGGGGAAAGGACTTCGTTTTTCCCATGGAAAATGGCCTTCATTTCTGGCCACTTGGCCTGGCAGGCAGGGCAGTGCCAAGCCAGGAATCTACAAACTCTGCTGGATCCTTCCAGAACGAAAGCTGCCAGCAACTAGGACCCTGCAAGTCCTTACAGCCCCAGATGCCACCAGTCATCTGACACCCAGAGCCTGGGCCAATGACTTCGTTTTCCCCATGGAAAATGGCCTCCATTTCTGGCCACTCGCCCTGACCAAGAGGGTGGTGCCCAGCAAGAAATTTGCAAGCTTTGCTGGATTGCTCCAAATCGAAAGCTGCCACTTGTTGTTGTTCTATTTCTCTAGAGTCCCATCATGCTGTTCTCAGATTGCTAAAGTCCATACCTCCTCGGTGTGTTCTTATGGCTGCAGATCTTCACAGCACAGACGCTTTCTTCTGCATGCTGTTCTTTCCCAGTTCAGGGCTCCTTCAAGGCTCTCCCTGAATGGCTACGCCGCCCCCTTTTATCCCAGTTCTCTTCAATGCTCACAGCTGCAGCCCATCAAGGACAACCAGGACCTGTGGGGCAAAGCCTCTAGACAGATATTCAAATAGAATCCATTTCCTCTACTCTAGCCAGTAAGTACTACCCTACAAGTCCTCAGAACCCCAAAGGCCACCTTTCATCTGACACCCAGACCCTGGGGAAAGGACTTCTTTTTCCCATGGCAAATGGCCTCCCTTGGCAGCCACTCACCCTGGCAGAAAGTGGGAGCCTAGCAAAAATGATGAAATCGTTGCTGGATTTTTCCAAAAGAAAAGCTGGCAGCAACTAGGGCCCTGGAAGTACTTAGAGCCTCAAACGCCACCTTGAACATATTCCTGAGACCCTGGGGAAAGGACTTCGTTTTTCCCATGGAAAATGGCCTTCATTTGTGGCCACTTGGCCTGGCAGGCAGGGCAGTGCCAAGCCAGGAATCTACAAACTCTGCTGGATCCTTCCAGAACGAAAGCTGCCAGCAACTAGGACCCTGCAAGTCCTTACAGCCCCAGATGCCACCAGTCATCTGACACCCAGAGCCTGGGCCAATGACTTCGTTTTCCCCATGGAAAATGGCCTCCATTTCTGGCCACTCGCCCTGACCAAGAGGGTGGTGCCCAGCAAGAAATTTGCAAGCTTTGCTGGATTGCTCCAAATCTAAAGCTGCCACTTGTTGTTGTTCTATTTCTCTAGAGTCCCATCATGCTGTTCTCAGATTGCTAAAGTCCATACCTCCTCGGTGTGTTCTTATGGCTGCAGATCTTCACAGCACAGACGCTTTCTTCTGCATGCTGTTCTTTCCCAGTTCAGGGCTCCTTCAAGGCTCTCCCTGAATGGCTACGCCGCTCCCTTTTATCCCAGTTCTCTTCAATGCTCACAGCTGCAGCCCATCAAGGACAACCAGGACCTGTGGGACAGATATTCAAATAGAATCCATTTCCTCTACTCTAGCCAGTAAGTACTACCCTACAAGTCCTCAGAACCCCAAAGGCCACCTTTCATCTGACACCCAGACCCTGGGGAAAGGACTTCTTTTTCCCATGGCAAATGGCCTCCCTTGGCAGCCACTCACCCTGGCAGAAAGTGGGAGCCTAGCAAAAATGATGAAATCGTTGCTGGATTTTTCCAAAAGAAAAGCTGGCAGCAACTAGGGCCCTGGAAGTACTTAGAGCCTCAAACGCCACCTTGAACATATTACTGAGACCCTGGGGAAAGGACTTCGTTTTTCCCATGGAAAATGGCCTTCATTTGTGGCCACTTGGCCTGGCAGGCAGGGCAGTGCCAAGCCAGGAATCTACAAACTGTGCTGGATCCTTCCAGAACGAAAGCTGCCAGCAACTAGGACCCTGCAAGTCCTTACAGCCCCAGATGCCACCAGTCATCTGACACCCAGAGCCTGGGCCAATGACTTCGTTTTCCCCATGGAAAATGGCCTCCATTTCTGGCCACTCGCCCTGACCAAGAGGGTGGTGCCCAGCAAGAAATTTGCAAGCTTTGCTGGATTGCTCCAAATCGAAAGCTGCCACTTGTTGTTGTTCTATTTCTCTAGAGTCCCATCATGCTGTTCTCAGATTGCTAAAGTCCATACCTCCTCGGTGTGTTCTTATGGCTGCAGATCTTCACAGCACAGACGCTTTCTTCTGCATGCTGTTCTTTCCCAGTTCAGGGCTCCTTCAAGGCTCTCCCTGAATGGCTACGCCGCCCCCTTTTATCCCAGTTCTCTTCAATGCTCACAGCTGCAGCCCATCAAGGACAACCAGGACCTGTGGGACAGATATTCAAATAGAATCCATTTCCTCTACTCTAGCCAGTAAGTACTACCCTACAAGTCCTCAGAACCCCAAAGGCCACCTTTCATCTGACACCCAGACCCTGGGGAAAGGACTTCTTTTTCCCATGGCAAATGGCCTCCCTTGGCAGCCACTCACCCTGGCAGAAAGTGGGAGCCTAGCAAAAATGATGAAATCGTTGCTGGATTTTTCCAAAAGAAAAGCTGGCAGCAACTAGGGCCCTGGAAGTACTTAGAGCCTCAAACGCCACCTTGAACATATTACTGAGACCCTGGGGAAAGGACTTCGTTTTTCCCATGGAAAATGGCCTTCATTTGTGGCCACTTGGCCTGGCAGGCAGGGCAGTGCCAAGCCAGGAATCTACAAACTGTGCTGGATCCTTCCAGAACGAAAGCTGCCAGCAACTAGGACCCTGCAAGTCCTTACAGCCCCAGATGCCACCAGTCATCTGACACCCAGAGCCTGGGCCAATGACTTCGTTTTCCCCATGGAAAATGGCCTCCATTTCTGGCCACTCGCCCTGACCAAGAGGGTGGTGCCCAGCAAGAAATTTGCAAGCTTTGCTGGATTGCTCCAAATCTAAAGCTGCCACTTGTTGTTGTTCTATTTCTCTAGAGTCCCATCATGCTATTCTCAGATTGCTAAAGTCCATACCTCCTCGGTGTGTTCTTATGGCTGCAGATCTTCACAGCACAGACGCTTTCTTCTGCATGCTGTTCTTTCCCAGTTCAGGGCTCCTTCAAGGCTCTCCCTGAATGGCTACGCCGCCCCCTTTTATCCCAGTTCTCTTCAATGCTCACAGCTGCAGCCCATCAAGGACAACCAGGACCTGTGGGACAGATATTCAAATAGAATCCATTTCCTCTACTCTAGCCAGTAAGTACTACCCTACAAGTCCTCAGAACCCCAAAGGCCACCTTTCATCTGACACCCAGACCCTGGGGAAAGGACTTCTTTTTCCCATGGCAAATGGCCTCCCTTGGCAGCCACTCACCCTGGCAGAAAGTGGGAGCCTAGCTAGAATGATGCAATCGTTGCTGGATTTTTCCAAAAGAAAAGCTGGCAGCAACTAGGGCCCTGGAAGTACTTAGAGCCTCAAACGCCACCTTGAACATATTACTGAGACCCTGGGGAAAGGACTTCGTTTTTCCCATGGAAAATGGCCTTCATTTCTGGCCACTTGGCCTGGCAGGCAGGGCAGTGCCAAGCCAGGAATCTACAAACTCTGCTGGATCCTTCCAGAACGAAAGCTGCCAGCAACTAGGACCCTGCAAGTCCTTACAGCCCCAGATGCCACCAGTCATCTGACACCCAGAGCCTGGGCCAATGACTTCGTTTTCCCCATGGAAAATGGCCTCCATTTCTGGCCACTCGCCCTGACCAAGAGGGTGGTGCCCAGCAAGAAATTTGCAAGCTTTGCTGGATTGCTCCAAATCGAAAGCTGCCACTTGTTGTTGTTCTATTTCTCTAGAGTCCCATCATGCTGTTCTCAGATTGCTAAAGTCCATACCTCCTCGGTGTGTTCTTATGGCTGCAGATCTTCACAGCACAGACGCTTTCTTCTGCATGCTGTTCTTTCCCAGTTCAGGGCTCCTTCAAGGCTCTCCCTGAATGGCTACGCCGCCCCCTTTTATCCCAGTTCTCTTCAATGCTCACAGCTGCAGCCCATCAAGGACAACCAGGACCTGTGGGGCAAAGCCTCTAGACAGATATTCAAATAGAATCCATTTCCTCTACTCTAGCCAGTAAGTACTACCCTACAAGTCCTCAGAACCCCAAAGGCCACCTTTCATCTGACACCCAGACCCTGGGGAAAGGACTTCTTTTTCCCATGGCAAATGGCCTCCCTTGGCAGCCACTCACCCTGGCAGAAAGTGGGAGCCTAGCTAGAATGATGCAATCGTTGCTGGATTTTTCCAAAAGAAAAGCTGGCAGCAACTAGGGCCCTGGAAGTACTTAGAGCCTCAAACGCCACCTTGAACATATTACTGAGACCCTGGGGAAAGGACTTCGTTTTTCCCATGGAAAATGGCCTTCATTTCTGGCCACTTGGCCTGGCAGGCAGGGCAGTGCCAAGCCAGGAATCTACAAACTCTGCTGGATCCTTCCAGAACGAAAGCTGCCAGCAACTAGGACCCTGCAAGTCCTTACAGCCCCAGATGCCACCAGTCATCTGACACCCAGAGCCTGGGCCAATGACTTCGTTTTCCCCATGGAAAATGGCCTCCATTTCTGGCCACTCGCCCTGACCAAGAGGGTGGTGCCCAGCAAGAAATTTGCAAGCTTTGCTGGATTGCTCCAAATCGAAAGCTGCCACTTGTTGTTGTTCTATTTCTCTAGAGTCCCATCATGCTGTTCTCAGATTGCTAAAGTCCATACCTCCTCGGTGTGTTCTTATGGCTGCAGATCTTCACAGCACAGACGCTTTCTTCTGCATGCTGTTCTTTCCCAGTTCAGGGCTCCTTCAAGGCTCTCCCTGAATGGCTACGCCGCCCCCTTTTATCCCAGTTCTCTTCAATGCTCACAGCTGCAGCCCATCAAGGACAACCAGGACCTGTGGGACAGATATTCAAATAGAATCCATTTCCTCTACTCTAGCCAGTAAGTACTACCCTACAAGTCCTCAGAACCCCAAAGGCCACCTTTCATCTGACACCCAGACCCTGGGGAAAGGACTTCTTTTTCCCATGGCAAATGGCCTCCCTTGGCAGCCACTCACCCTGGCAGAAAGTGGGAGCCTAGCTAGAATGATGCAATCGTTGCTGGATTTTTCCAAAAGAAAAGCTGCCAGCAACTAGGGCCCTGGAAGTACTTAGAGCCTCAAACGCCACCTTGAACATATTACTGAGACCCTGGGGAAAGGACTTCGTTTTTCCCATGGAAAATGGCCTTCATTTGTGGCCACTTGGCCTGGCAGGCAGGGCAGTGCCAAGCCAGGAATCTACAAACTCTGCTGGATCCTTCCAGAACGAAAGCTGCCAGCAACTAGGACCCTGCAAGTCCTTACAGCCCCAGATGCCACCAGTCATCTGACACCCAGAGCCTGGGCCAATGACTTCGTTTTCCCCATGGAAAATGGCCTCCATTTCTGGCCACTCGCCCTGACCAAGAGGGTGGTGCCCAGCAAGAAATTTGCAAGCTTTGCTGGATTGCTCCAAATCGAAAGCTGCCACTTGTTGTTGTTCTATTTCTCTAGAGTCCCATCATGCTGTTCTCAGATTGCTAAAGTCCATACCTCCTCGGTGTGTTCTTATGGCTGCAGATCTTCACAGCACAGACGCTTTCTTCTGCATGCTGTTCTTTCCCAGTTCAGGGCTCCTTCAAGGCTCTCCCTGAATGGCTACGCCGCCCCCTTTTATCCCAGTTCTCTTCAATGCTCACAGCTGCAGCCCATCAAGGACAACCAGGACCTGTGGGGCAAAGCCTCTAGACAGATATTCAAATAGAATCCATTTCCTCTACTCTAGCCAGTAAGTACTACCCTACAAGTCCTCAGAACCCCAAAGGCCACCTTTCATCTGACACCCAGACCCTGGGGAAAGGACTTCTTTTTCCCATGGCAAATGGCCTCCCTTGGCAGCCACTCACCCTGGCAGAAAGTGGGAGCCTAGCAAAAATGATGAAATCGTTGCTGGATTTTTCCAAAAGAAAAGCTGGCAGCAACTAGGGCCCTGGAAGTACTTAGAGCCTCAAACGCCACCTTGAACATATTCCTGAGACCCTGGGGAAAGGACTTCGTTTTTCCCATGGAAAATGGCCTTCATTTGTGGCCACTTGGCCTGGCAGGCAGGGCAGTGCCAAGCCAGGAATCTACAAACTCTGCTGGATCCTTCCAGAACGAAAGCTGCCAGCAACTAGGACCCTGCAAGTCCTTACAGCCCCAGATGCCACCAGTCATCTGACACCCAGAGCCTGGGCCAATGACTTCGTTTTCCCCATGGAAAATGGCCTCCATTTCTGGCCACTCGCCCTGACCAAGAGGGTGGTGCCCAGCAAGAAATTTGCAAGCTTTGCTGGATTGCTCCAAATCTAAAGCTGCCACTTGTTGTTGTTCTATTTCTCTAGAGTCCCATCATGCTGTTCTCAGATTGCTAAAGTCCATACCTCCTCGGTGTGTTCTTATGGCTGCAGATCTTCACAGCACAGACGCTTTCTTCTGCATGCTGTTCTTTCCCAGTTCAGGGCTCCTTCAAGGCTCTCCCTGAATGGCTACGCCGCTCCCTTTTATCCCAGTTCTCTTCAATGCTCACAGCTGCAGCCCATCAAGGACAACCAGGACCTGTGGGACAGATATTCAAATAGAATCCATTTCCTCTACTCTAGCCAGTAAGTACTACCCTACAAGTCCTCAGAACCCCAAAGGCCACCTTTCATCTGACACCCAGACCCTGGGGAAAGGACTTCTTTTTCCCATGGCAAATGGCCTCCCTTGGCAGCCACTCACCCTGGCAGAAAGTGGGAGCCTAGCAAAAATGATGAAATCGTTGCTGGATTTTTCCAAAAGAAAAGCTGGCAGCAACTAGGGCCCTGGAAGTACTTAGAGCCTCAAACGCCACCTTGAACATATTACTGAGACCCTGGGGAAAGGACTTCGTTTTTCCCATGGAAAATGGCCTTCATTTCTGGCCACTTGGCCTGGCAGGCAGGGCAGTGCCAAGCCAGGAATCTACAAACTGTGCTGGATCCTTCCAGAACGAAAGCTGCCAGCAACTAGGACCCTGCAAGTCCTTACAGCCCCAGATGCCACCAGTCATCTGACACCCAGAGCCTGGGCCAATGACTTCGTTTTCCCCATGGAAAATGGCCTCCATTTCTGGCCACTCGCCCTGACCAAGAGGGTGGTGCCCAGCAAGAAATTTGCAAGCTTTGCTGGATTGCTCCAAATCTAAAGCTGCCACTTGTTGTTGTTCTATTTCTCTAGAGTCCCATCATGCTGTTCTCAGATTGCTAAAGTCCATACCTCCTCGGTGTGTTCTTATGGCTGCAGATCTTCACAGCACAGACGCTTTCTTCTGCATGCTGTTCTTTCCCAGTTCAGGGCTCCTTCAAGGCTCTCCCTGAATGGCTACGCCGCTCCCTTTTATCCCAGTTCTCTTCAATGCTCACAGCTGCAGCCCATCAAGGACAACCAGGACCTGTGGGACAGATATTCAAATAGAATCCATTTCCTCTACTCTAGCCAGTAAGTACTACCCTACAAGTCCTCAGAACCCCAAAGGCCACCTTTCATCTGACACCCAGACCCTGGGGAAAGGACTTCTTTTTCCCATGGCAAATGGCCTCCCTTGGCAGCCACTCACCCTGGCAGAAAGTGGGAGCCTAGCAAAAATGATGAAATCGTTGCTGGATTTTTCCAAAAGAAAAGCTGGCAGCAACTAGGGCCCTGGAAGTACTTAGAGCCTCAAACGCCACCTTGAACATATTACTGAGACCCTGGGGAAAGGACTTCGTTTTTCCCATGGAAAATGGCCTTCATTTGTGGCCACTTGGCCTGGCAGGCAGGGCAGTGCCAAGCCAGGAATCTACAAACTCTGCTGGATCCTTCCAGAACGAAAGCTGCCAGCAACTAGGACCCTGCAAGTCCTTACAGCCCCAGATGCCACCAGTCATCTGACACCCAGAGCCTGGGCCAATGACTTCGTTTTCCCCATGGAAAATGGCCTCCATTTCTGGCCACTCGCCCTGACCAAGAGGGTGGTGCCCAGCAAGAAATTTGCAAGCTTTGCTGGATTGCTCCAAATCGAAAGCTGCCACTTGTTGTTGTTCTATTTCTCTAGAGTCCCATCATGCTGTTCTCAGATTGCTAAAGTCCATACCTCCTCGGTGTGTTCTTATGGCTGCAGATCTTCACAGCACAGACGCTTTCTTCTGCATGCTGTTCTTTCCCAGTTCAGGGCTCCTTCAAGGCTCTCCCTGAATGGCTACGCCGCCCCCTTTTATCCCAGTTCTCTTCAATGCTCACAGCTGCAGCCCATCAAGGACAACCAGGACCTGTGGGGCAAAGCCTCTAGACAGATATTCAAATAGAATCCATTTCCTCTACTCTAGCCAGTAAGTACTACCCTACAAGTCCTCAGAACCCCAAAGGCCACCTTTCATCTGACACCCAGACCCTGGGGAAAGGACTTCTTTTTCCCATGGCAAATGGCCTCCCTTGGCAGCCACTCACCCTGGCAGAAAGTGGGAGCCTAGCTAGAATGATGCAATCGTTGCTGGATTTTTCCAAAAGAAAAGCTGGCAGCAACTAGGGCCCTGGAAGTACTTAGAGCCTCAAACGCCACCTTGAACATATTCCTGAGACCCTGGGGAAAGGACTTCGTTTTTCCCATGGAAAATGGCCTTCATTTGTGGCCACTTGGCCTGGCAGGCAGGGCAGTGCCAAGCCAGGAATCTACAAACTCTGCTGGATCCTTCCAGAACGAAAGCTGCCAGCAACTAGGACCCTGCAAGTCCTTACAGCCCCAGATGCCACCAGTCATCTGACACCCAGAGCCTGGGCCAATGACTTCGTTTTCCCCATGGAAAATGGCCTCCATTTCTGGCCACTCGCCCTGACCAAGAGGGTGGTGCCCAGCAAGAAATTTGCAAGCTTTGCTGGATTGCTCCAAATCGAAAGCTGCCACTTGTTGTTGTTCTATTTCTCTAGAGTCCCATCATGCTGTTCTCAGATTGCTAAAGTCCATACCTCCTCGGTGTGTTCTTATGGCTGCAGATCTTCACAGCACAGACGCTTTCTTCTGCATGCTGTTCTTTCCCAGTTCAGGGCTCCTTCAAGGCTCTCCCTGAATGGCTACGCCGCCCCCTTTTATCCCAGTTCTCTTCAATGCTCACAGCTGCAGCCCATCAAGGACAACCAGGACCTGTGGGACAGATATTCAAATAGAATCCATTTCCTCTACTCTAGCCAGTAAGTACTACCCTACAAGTCCTCAGAACCCCAAAGGCCACCTTTCATCTGACACCCAGACCCTGGGGAAAGGACTTCTTTTTCCCATGGCAAATGGCCTCCCTTGGCAGCCACTCACCCTGGCAGAAAGTGGGAGCCTAGCTAGAATGATGCAATCGTTGCTGGATTTTTCCAAAAGAAAAGCTGCCAGCAACTAGGGCCCTGGAAGTACTTAGAGCCTCAAACGCCACCTTGAACATATTACTGAGACCCTGGGGAAAGGACTTCGTTTTTCCCATGGAAAATGGCCTTCATTTGTGGCCACTTGGCCTGGCAGGCAGGGCAGTGCCAAGCCAGGAATCTACAAACTCTGCTGGATCCTTCCAGAACGAAAGCTGCCAGCAACTAGGACCCTGCAAGTCCTTACAGCCCCAGATGCCACCAGTCATCTGACACCCAGAGCCTGGGCCAATGACTTCGTTTTCCCCATGGAAAATGGCCTCCATTTCTGGCCACTCGCCCTGACCAAGAGGGTGGTGCCCAGCAAGAAATTTGCAAGCTTTGCTGGATTGCTCCAAATCGAAAGCTGCCACTTGTTGTTGTTCTATTTCTCTAGAGTCCCATCATGCTGTTCTCAGATTGCTAAAGTCCATACCTCCTCGGTGTGTTCTTATGGCTGCAGATCTTCACAGCACAGACGCTTTCTTCTGCATGCTGTTCTTTCCCAGTTCAGGGCTCCTTCAAGGCTCTCCCTGAATGGCTACGCCGCCCCCTTTTATCCCAGTTCTCTTCAATGCTCACAGCTGCAGCCCATCAAGGACAACCAGGACCTGTGGGGCAAAGCCTCTAGACAGATATTCAAATAGAATCCATTTCCTCTACTCTAGCCAGTAAGTACTACCCTACAAGTCCTCAGAACCCCAAAGGCCACCTTTCATCTGACACCCAGACCCTGGGGAAAGGACTTCTTTTTCCCATGGCAAATGGCCTCCCTTGGCAGCCACTCACCCTGGCAGAAAGTGGGAGCCTAGCAAAAATGATGAAATCGTTGCTGGATTTTTCCAAAAGAAAAGCTGGCAGCAACTAGGGCCCTGGAAGTACTTAGAGCCTCAAACGCCACCTTGAACATATTCCTGAGACCCTGGGGAAAGGACTTCGTTTTTCCCATGGAAAATGGCCTTCATTTGTGGCCACTTGGCCTGGCAGGCAGGGCAGTGCCAAGCCAGGAATCTACAAACTCTGCTGGATCCTTCCAGAACGAAAGCTGCCAGCAACTAGGACCCTGCAAGTCCTTACAGCCCCAGATGCCACCAGTCATCTGACACCCAGAGCCTGGGCCAATGACTTCGTTTTCCCCATGGAAAATGGCCTCCATTTCTGGCCACTCGCCCTGACCAAGAGGGTGGTGCCCAGCAAGAAATTTGCAAGCTTTGCTGGATTGCTCCAAATCTAAAGCTGCCACTTGTTGTTGTTCTATTTCTCTAGAGTCCCATCATGCTGTTCTCAGATTGCTAAAGTCCATACCTCCTCGGTGTGTTCTTATGGCTGCAGATCTTCACAGCACAGACGCTTTCTTCTGCATGCTGTTCTTTCCCAGTTCAGGGCTCCTTCAAGGCTCTCCCTGAATGGCTACGCCGCTCCCTTTTATCCCAGTTCTCTTCAATGCTCACAGCTGCAGCCCATCAAGGACAACCAGGACCTGTGGGACAGATATTCAAATAGAATCCATTTCCTCTACTCTAGCCAGTAAGTACTACCCTACAAGTCCTCAGAACCCCAAAGGCCACCTTTCATCTGACACCCAGACCCTGGGGAAAGGACTTCTTTTTCCCATGGCAAATGGCCTCCCTTGGCAGCCACTCACCCTGGCAGAAAGTGGGAGCCTAGCAAAAATGATGAAATCGTTGCTGGATTTTTCCAAAAGAAAAGCTGGCAGCAACTAGGGCCCTGGAAGTACTTAGAGCCTCAAACGCCACCTTGAACATATTACTGAGACCCTGGGGAAAGGACTTCGTTTTTCCCATGGAAAATGGCCTTCATTTGTGGCCACTTGGCCTGGCAGGCAGGGCAGTGCCAAGCCAGGAATCTACAAACTGTGCTGGATCCTTCCAGAACGAAAGCTGCCAGCAACTAGGACCCTGCAAGTCCTTACAGCCCCAGATGCCACCAGTCATCTGACACCCAGAGCCTGGGCCAATGACTTCGTTTTCCCCATGGAAAATGGCCTCCATTTCTGGCCACTCGCCCTGACCAAGAGGGTGGTGCCCAGCAAGAAATTTGCAAGCTTTGCTGGATTGCTCCAAATCTAAAGCTGCCACTTGTTGTTGTTCTATTTCTCTAGAGTCCCATCATGCTGTTCTCAGATTGCTAAAGTCCATACCTCCTCGGTGTGTTCTTATGGCTGCAGATCTTCACAGCACAGACGCTTTCTTCTGCATGCTGTTCTTTCCCAGTTCAGGGCTCCTTCAAGGCTCTCCCTGAATGGCTACGCCGCTCCCTTTTATCCCAGTTCTCTTCAATGCTCACAGCTGCAGCCCATCAAGGACAACCAGGACCTGTGGGACAGATATTCAAATAGAATCCATTTCCTCTACTCTAGCCAGTAAGTACTACCCTACAAGTCCTCAGAACCCCAAAGGCCACCTTTCATCTGACACCCAGACCCTGGGGAAAGGACTTCTTTTTCCCATGGCAAATGGCCTCCCTTGGCAGCCACTCACCCTGGCAGAAAGTGGGAGCCTAGCAAAAATGATGAAATCGTTGCTGGATTTTTCCAAAAGAAAAGCTGGCAGCAACTAGGGCCCTGGAAGTACTTAGAGCCTCAAACGCCACCTTGAACATATTACTGAGACCCTGGGGAAAGGACTTCGTTTTTCCCATGGAAAATGGCCTTCATTTGTGGCCACTTGGCCTGGCAGGCAGGGCAGTGCCAAGCCAGGAATCTACAAACTCTGCTGGATCCTTCCAGAACGAAAGCTGCCAGCAACTAGGACCCTGCAAGTCCTTACAGCCCCAGATGCCACCAGTCATCTGACACCCAGAGCCTGGGCCAATGACTTCGTTTTCCCCATGGAAAATGGCCTCCATTTCTGGCCACTCGCCCTGACCAAGAGGGTGGTGCCCAGCAAGAAATTTGCAAGCTTTGCTGGATTGCTCCAAATCGAAAGCTGCCACTTGTTGTTGTTCTATTTCTCTAGAGTCCCATCATGCTGTTCTCAGATTGCTAAAGTCCATACCTCCTCGGTGTGTTCTTATGGCTGCAGATCTTCACAGCACAGACGCTTTCTTCTGCATGCTGTTCTTTCCCAGTTCAGGGCTCCTTCAAGGCTCTCCCTGAATGGCTACGCCGCCCCCTTTTATCCCAGTTCTCTTCAATGCTCACAGCTGCAGCCCATCAAGGACAACCAGGACCTGTGGGGCAAAGCCTCTAGACAGATATTCAAATAGAATCCATTTCCTCTACTCTAGCCAGTAAGTACTACCCTACAAGTCCTCAGAACCCCAAAGGCCACCTTTCATCTGACACCCAGACCCTGGGGAAAGGACTTCTTTTTCCCATGGCAAATGGCCTCCCTTGGCAGCCACTCACCCTGGCAGAAAGTGGGAGCCTAGCAAAAATGATGAAATCGTTGCTGGATTTTTCCAAAAGAAAAGCTGGCAGCAACTAGGGCCCTGGAAGTACTTAGAGCCTCAAACGCCACCTTGAACATATTACTGAGACCCTGGGGAAAGGACTTCGTTTTTCCCATGGAAAATGGCCTTCATTTGTGGCCACTTGGCCTGGCAGGCAGGGCAGTGCCAAGCCAGGAATCTACAAACTGTGCTGGATCCTTCCAGAACGAAAGCTGCCAGCAACTAGGACCCTGCAAGTCCTTACAGCCCCAGATGCCACCAGTCATCTGACACCCAGAGCCTGGGCCAATGACTTCGTTTTCCCCATGGAAAATGGCCTCCATTTCTGGCCACTCGCCCTGACCAAGAGGGTGGTGCCCAGCAAGAAATTTGCAAGCTTTGCTGGATTGCTCCAAATCGAAAGCTGCCACTTGTTGTTGTTCTATTTCTCTAGAGTCCCATCATGCTGTTCTCAGATTGCTAAAGTCCATACCTCCTCGGTGTGTTCTTATGGCTGCAGATCTTCACAGCACAGACGCTTTCTTCTGCATGCTGTTCTTTCCCAGTTCAGGGCTCCTTCAAGGCTCTCCCTGAATGGCTACGCCGCTCCCTTTTATCCCAGTTCTCTTCAATGCTCACAGCTGCAGCCCATCAAGGACAACCAGGACCTGTGGGACAGATATTCAAATAGAATCCATTTCCTCTACTCTAGCCAGTAAGTACTACCCTACAAGTCCTCAGAACCCCAAAGGCCACCTTTCATCTGACACCCAGACCCTGGGGAAAGGACTTCTTTTTCCCATGGCAAATGGCCTCCCTTGGCAGCCACTCACCCTGGCAGAAAGTGGGAGCCTAGCAAAAATGATGAAATCGTTGCTGGATTTTTCCAAAAGAAAAGCTGGCAGCAACTAGGGCCCTGGAAGTACTTAGAGCCTCAAACGCCACCTTGAACATATTACTGAGACCCTGGGGAAAGGACTTCGTTTTTCCCATGGAAAATGGCCTTCATTTGTGGCCACTTGGCCTGGCAGGCAGGGCAGTGCCAAGCCAGGAATCTACAAACTGTGCTGGATCCTTCCAGAACGAAAGCTGCCAGCAACTAGGACCCTGCAAGTCCTTACAGCCCCAGATGCCACCAGTCATCTGACACCCAGAGCCTGGGCCAATGACTTCGTTTTCCCCATGGAAAATGGCCTCCATTTCTGGCCACTCGCCCTGACCAAGAGGGTGGTGCCCAGCAAGAAATTTGCAAGCTTTGCTGGATTGCTCCAAATCGAAAGCTGCCACTTGTTGTTGTTCTATTTCTCTAGAGTCCCATCATGCTGTTCTCAGATTGCTAAAGTCCATACCTCCTCGGTGTGTTCTTATGGCTGCAGATCTTCACAGCACAGACGCTTTCTTCTGCATGCTGTTCTTTCCCAGTTCAGGGCTCCTTCAAGGCTCTCCCTGAATGGCTACGCCGCCCCCTTTTATCCCAGTTCTCTTCAATGCTCACAGCTGCAGCCCATCAAGGACAACCAGGACCTGTGGGACAGATATTCAAATAGAATCCATTTCCTCTACTCTAGCCAGTAAGTACTACCCTACAAGTCCTCAGAACCCCAAAGGCCACCTTTCATCTGACACCCAGACCCTGGGGAAAGGACTTCTTTTTCCCATGGCAAATGGCCTCCCTTGGCAGCCACTCACCCTGGCAGAAAGTGGGAGCCTAGCAAAAATGATGAAATCGTTGCTGGATTTTTCCAAAAGAAAAGCTGGCAGCAACTAGGGCCCTGGAAGTACTTAGAGCCTCAAACGCCACCTTGAACATATTACTGAGACCCTGGGGAAAGGACTTCGTTTTTCCCATGGAAAATGGCCTTCATTTGTGGCCACTTGGCCTGGCAGGCAGGGCAGTGCCAAGCCAGGAATCTACAAACTGTGCTGGATCCTTCCAGAACGAAAGCTGCCAGCAACTAGGACCCTGCAAGTCCTTACAGCCCCAGATGCCACCAGTCATCTGACACCCAGAGCCTGGGCCAATGACTTCGTTTTCCCCATGGAAAATGGCCTCCATTTCTGGCCACTCGCCCTGACCAAGAGGGTGGTGCCCAGCAAGAAATTTGCAAGCTTTGCTGGATTGCTCCAAATCGAAAGCTGCCACTTGTTGTTGTTCTATTTCTCTAGAGTCCCATCATGCTGTTCTCAGATTGCTAAAGTCCATACCTCCTCGGTGTGTTCTTATGGCTGCAGATCTTCACAGCACAGACGCTTTCTTCTGCATGCTGTTCTTTCCCAGTTCAGGGCTCCTTCAAGGCTCTCCCTGAATGGCTACGCCGCCCCCTTTTATCCCAGTTCTCTTCAATGCTCACAGCTGCAGCCCATCAAGGACAACCAGGACCTGTGGGACAGATATTCAAATAGAATCCATTTCCTCTACTCTAGCCAGTAAGTACTACCCTACAAGTCCTCAGAACCCCAAAGGCCACCTTTCATCTGACACCCAGACCCTGGGGAAAGGACTTCTTTTTCCCATGGCAAATGGCCTCCCTTGGCAGCCACTCACCCTGGCAGAAAGTGGGAGCCTAGCTAGAATGATGCAATCGTTGCTGGATTTTTCCAAAAGAAAAGCTGCCAGCAACTAGGGCCCTGGAAGTACTTAGAGCCTCAAACGCCACCTTGAACATATTACTGAGACCCTGGGGAAAGGACTTCGTTTTTCCCATGGAAAATGGCCTTCATTTCTGGCCACTTGGCCTGGCAGGCAGGGCAGTGCCAAGCCAGGAATCTACAAACTCTGCTGGATCCTTCCAGAACGAAAGCTGCCAGCAACTAGGACCCTGCAAGTCCTTACAGCCCCAGATGCCACCAGTCATCTGACACCCAGAGCCTGGGCCAATGACTTCGTTTTCCCCATGGAAAATGGCCTCCATTTCTGGCCACTCGCCCTGACCAAGAGGGTGGTGCCCAGCAAGAAATTTGCAAGCTTTGCTGGATTGCTCCAAATCGAAAGCTGCCACTTGTTGTTGTTCTATTTCTCTAGAGTCCCATCATGCTGTTCTCAGATTGCTAAAGTCCATACCTCCTCGGTGTGTTCTTATGGCTGCAGATCTTCACAGCACAGACGCTTTCTTCTGCATGCTGTTCTTTCCCAGTTCAGGGCTCCTTCAAGGCTCTCCCTGAATGGCTACGCCGCCCCCTTTTATCCCAGTTCTCTTCAATGCTCACAGCTGCAGCCCATCAAGGACAACCAGGACCTGTGGGGCAAAGCCTCTAGACAGATATTCAAATAGAATCCATTTCCTCTACTCTAGCCAGTAAGTACTACCCTACAAGTCCTCAGAACCCCAAAGGCCACCTTTCATCTGACACCCAGACCCTGGGGAAAGGACTTCTTTTTCCCATGGCAAATGGCCTCCCTTGGCAGCCACTCACCCTGGCAGAAAGTGGGAGCCTAGCAAAAATGATGAAATCGTTGCTGGATTTTTCCAAAAGAAAAGCTGGCAGCAACTAGGGCCCTGGAAGTACTTAGAGCCTCAAACGCCACCTTGAACATATTACTGAGACCCTGGGGAAAGGACTTCGTTTTTCCCATGGAAAATGGCCTTCATTTGTGGCCACTTGGCCTGGCAGGCAGGGCAGTGCCAAGCCAGGAATCTACAAACTCTGCTGGATCCTTCCAGAACGAAAGCTGCCAGCAACTAGGACCCTGCAAGTCCTTAGAGCCCCAGATGCCACCTGTCATCTGACACCCAGAGCCTGGGCCAATGACTTCGTTTTCCCCATGGAAAATGGCCTCCATTTCTGGCCACTCGCCCTGACCAAGAGGGTGGTGCCCAGCAAGAAATTTGCAAGCTTTGCTGGATTGCTCCAAATCGAAAGCTGCCACTTGTTGTTGTTCTATTTCTCTAGAGTCCCATCATGCTGTTCTCAGATTGCTAAAGTCCATACCTCCTCGGTGTGTTCTTATGGCTGCAGATCTTCACAGCACAGACGCTTTCTTCTGCATGCTGTTCTTTCCCAGTTCAGGGCTCCTTCAAGGCTCTCCCTGAATGGCTACGCCGCCCCCTTTTATCCCAGTTCTCTTCAATGCTCACAGCTGCAGCCCATCAAGGACAACCAGGACCTGTGGGACAGATATTCAAATAGAATCCATTTCCTCTACTCTAGCCAGTAAGTACTACCCTACAAGTCCTCAGAACCCCAAAGGCCACCTTTCATCTGACACCCAGACCCTGGGGAAAGGACTTCTTTTTCCCATGGCAAATGGCCTCCCTTGGCAGCCACTCACCCTGGCAGAAAGTGGGAGCCTAGCTAGAATGATGCAATCGTTGCTGGATTTTTCCAAAAGAAAAGCTGGCAGCAACTAGGGCCCTGGAAGTACTTAGAGCCTCAAACGCCACCTTGAACATATTACTGAGACCCTGGGGAAAGGACTTCGTTTTTCCCATGGAAAATGGCCTTCATTTGTGGCCACTTGGCCTGGCAGGCAGGGCAGTGCCAAGCCAGGAATCTACAAACTGTGCTGGATCCTTCCAGAACGAAAGCTGCCAGCAACTAGGACCCTGCAAGTCCTTACAGCCCCAGATGCCACCAGTCATCTGACACCCAGAGCCTGGGCCAATGACTTCGTTTTCCCCATGGAAAATGGCCTCCATTTCTGGCCACTCGCCCTGACCAAGAGGGTGGTGCCCAGCAAGAAATTTGCAAGCTTTGCTGGATTGCTCCAAATCGAAAGCTGCCACTTGTTGTTGTTCTATTTCTCTAGAGTCCCATCATGCTGTTCTCAGATTGCTAAAGTCCATACCTCCTCGGTGTGTTCTTATGGCTGCAGATCTTCACAGCACAGACGCTTTCTTCTGCATGCTGTTCTTTCCCAGTTCAGGGCTCCTTCAAGGCTCTCCCTGAATGGCTACGCCGCCCCCTTTTATCCCAGTTCTCTTCAATGCTCACAGCTGCAGCCCATCAAGGACAACCAGGACCTGTGGGGCAAAGCCTCTAGACAGATATTCAAATAGAATCCATTTCCTCTACTCTAGCCAGTAAGTACTACCCTACAAGTCCTCAGAACCCCAAAGGCCACCTTTCATCTGACACCCAGACCCTGGGGAAAGGACTTCTTTTTCCCATGGCAAATGGCCTCCCTTGGCAGCCACTCACCCTGGCAGAAAGTGGGAGCCTAGCAAAAATGATGAAATCGTTGCTGGATTTTTCCAAAAGAAAAGCTGGCAGCAACTAGGGCCCTGGAAGTACTTAGAGCCTCAAACGCCACCTTGAACATATTACTGAGACCCTGGGGAAAGGACTTCGTTTTTCCCATGGAAAATGGCCTTCATTTGTGGCCACTTGGCCTGGCAGGCAGGGCAGTGCCAAGCCAGGAATCTACAAACTGTGCTGGATCCTTCCAGAACGAAAGCTGCCAGCAACTAGGACCCTGCAAGTCCTTAGAGCCCCAGATGCCACCAGTCATCTGACACCCAGAGCCTGGGCCAATGACTTCGTTTTCCCCATGGAAAATGGCCTCCATTTCTGGCCACTCGCCCTGACCAAGAGGGTGGTGCCCAGCAAGAAATTTGCAAGCTTTGCTGGATTGCTCCAAATCGAAAGCTGCCACTTGTTGTTGTTCTATTTCTCTAGAGTCCCATCATGCTGTTCTCAGATTGCTAAAGTCCATACCTCCTCGGTGTGTTCTTATGGCTGCAGATCTTCACAGCACAGACGCTTTCTTCTGCATGCTGTTCTTTCCCAGTTCAGGGCTCCTTCAAGGCTCTCCCTGAATGGCTACGCCGCCCCCTTTTATCCCAGTTCTCTTCAATGCTCACAGCTGCAGCCCATCAAGGACAACCAGGACCTGTGGGACAGATATTCAAATAGAATCCATTTCCTCTACTCTAGCCAGTAAGTACTACCCTACAAGTCCTCAGAACCCCAAAGGCCACCTTTCATCTGACACCCAGACCCTGGGGAAAGGACTTCTTTTTCCCATGGCAAATGGCCTCCCTTGGCAGCCACTCACCCTGGCAGAAAGTGGGAGCCTAGCTAGAATGATGCAATCGTTGCTGGATTTTTCCAAAAGAAAAGCTGGCAGCAACTAGGGCCCTGGAAGTACTTAGAGCCTCAAACGCCACCTTGAACATATTACTGAGACCCTGGGGAAAGGACTTCGTTTTTCCCATGGAAAATGGCCTTCATTTGTGGCCACTTGGCCTGGCAGGCAGGGCAGTGCCAAGCCAGGAATCTACAAACTGTGCTGGATCCTTCCAGAACGAAAGCTGCCAGCAACTAGGACCCTGCAAGTCCTTACAGCCCCAGATGCCACCAGTCATCTGACACCCAGAGCCTGGGCCAATGACTTCGTTTTCCCCATGGAAAATGGCCTCCATTTCTGGCCACTCGCCCTGACCAAGAGGGTGGTGCCCAGCAAGAAATTTGCAAGCTTTGCTGGATTGCTCCAAATCGAAAGCTGCCACTTGTTGTTGTTCTATTTCTCTAGAGTCCCATCATGCTGTTCTCAGATTGCTAAAGTCCATACCTCCTCGGTGTGTTCTTATGGCTGCAGATCTTCACAGCACAGACGCTTTCTTCTGCATGCTGTTCTTTCCCAGTTCAGGGCTCCTTCAAGGCTCTCCCTGAATGGCTACGCCGCCCCCTTTTATCCCAGTTCTCTTCAATGCTCACAGCTGCAGCCCATCAAGGACAACCAGGACCTGTGGGGCAAAGCCTCTAGACAGATATTCAAATAGAATCCATTTCCTCTACTCTAGCCAGTAAGTAGTACCCTACAAGTCCTCAGAACCCCAAAGGCCACCTTTCATCTGACACCCAGACCCTGGGGAAAGGACTTCTTTTTCCCATGGCAAATGGCCTCCCTTGGCAGCCACTCACCCTGGCAGAAAGTGGGAGCCTAGCAAAAATGATGAAATCGTTGCTGGATTTTTCCAAAAGAAAAGCTGGCAGCAACTAGGGCCCTGGAAGTACTTAGAGCCTCAAACGCCACCTTGAACATATTACTGAGACCCTGGGGAAAGGACTTCGTTTTTCCCATGGAAAATGGCCTTCATTTGTGGCCACTTGGCCTGGCAGGCAGGGCAGTGCCAAGCCAGGAATCTACAAACTGTGCTGGATCCTTCCAGAACGAAAGCTGCCAGCAACTAGGACCCTGCAAGTCCTTAGAGCCCCAGATGCCACCAGTCATCTGACACCCAGAGCCTGGGCCAATGACTTCGTTTTCCCCATGGAAAATGGCCTCCATTTCTGGCCACTCGCCCTGACCAAGAGGGTGGTGCCCAGCAAGAAATTTGCAAGCTTTGCTGGATTGCTCCAAATCTAAAGCTGCCACTTGTTGTTGTTCTATTTCTCTAGAGTCCCATCATGCTGTTCTCAGATTGCTAAAGTCCATACCTCCTCGGTGTGTTCTTATGGCTGCAGATCTTCACAGCACAGACGCTTTCTTCTGCATGCTGTTCTTTCCCAGTTCAGGGCTCCTTCAAGGCTCTCCCTGAATGGCTACGCCGCCCCCTTTTATCCCAGTTCTCTTCAATGCTCACAGCTGCAGCCCATCAAGGACAACCAGGACCTGTGGGACAGATATTCAAATAGAATCCATTTCCTCTACTCTAGCCAGTAAGTACTACCCTACAAGTCCTCAGAACCCCAAAGGCCACCTTTCATCTGACACCCAGACCCTGGGGAAAGGACTTCTTTTTCCCATGGCAAATGGCCTCCCTTGGCAGCCACTCACCCTGGCAGAAAGTGGGAGCCTAGCTAGAATGATGCAATCGTTGCTGGATTTTTCCAAAAGAAAAGCTGGCAGCAACTAGGGCCCTGGAAGTACTTAGAGCCTCAAACGCCACCTTGAACATATTACTGAGACCCTGGGGAAAGGACTTCGTTTTTCCCATGGAAAATGGCCTTCATTTCTGGCCACTTGGCCTGGCAGGCAGGGCAGTGCCAAGCCAGGAATCTACAAACTGTGCTGGATCCTTCCAGAACGAAAGCTGCCAGCAACTAGGACCCTGCAAGTCCTTACAGCCCCAGATGCCACCAGTCATCTGACACCCAGAGCCTGGGCCAATGACTTCGTTTTCCCCATGGAAAATGGCCTCCATTTCTGGCCACTCGCCCTGACCAAGAGGGTGGTGCCCAGCAAGAAATTTGCAAGCTTTGCTGGATTGCTCCAAATCGAAAGCTGCCACTTGTTGTTGTTCTATTTCTCTAGAGTCCCATCATGCTGTTCTCAGATTGCTAAAGTCCATACCTCCTCGGTGTGTTCTTATGGCTGCAGATCTTCACAGCACAGACGCTTTCTTCTGCATGCTGTTCTTTCCCAGTTCAGGGCTCCTTCAAGGCTCTCCCTGAATGGCTACGCCGCCCCCTTTTATCCCAGTTCTCTTCAATGCTCACAGCTGCAGCCCATCAAGGACAACCAGGACCTGTGGGGCAAAGCCTCTAGACAGATATTCAAATAGAATCCATTTCCTCTACTCTAGCCAGTAAGTACTACCCTACAAGTCCTCAGAACCCCAAAGGCCACCTTTCATCTGACACCCAGACCCTGGGGAAAGGACTTCTTTTTCCCATGGCAAATGGCCTCCCTTGGCAGCCACTCACCCTGGCAGAAAGTGGGAGCCTAGCTAGAATGATGCAATCGTTGCTGGATTTTTCCAAAAGAAAAGCTGGCAGCAACTAGGGCCCTGCAAGTACTTAGAGCCTCAAACGCCACCTTGAACATATTCCTGAGACCCTGGGGAAAGGACTTCGTTTTTCCCATGGAAAATGGCCTTCATTTGTGGCCACTTGGCCTGGCAGGCAGGGCAGTGCCAAGCCAGGAATCTACAAACTGTGCTGGATCCTTCCAGAACGAAAGCTGCCAGCAACTAGGACCCTGCAAGTCCTTACAGCCCCAGATGCCACCAGTCATCTGACACCCAGAGCCTGGGCCAATGACTTCGTTTTCCCCATGGAAAATGGCCTCCATTTCTGGCCACTCGCCCTGACCAAGAGGGTGGTGCCCAGCAAGAAATTTGCAAGCTTTGCTGGATTGCTCCAAATCGAAAGCTGCCACTTGTTGTTGTTCTATTTCTCTAGAGTCCCATCATGCTGTTCTCAGATTGCTAAAGTCCATACCTCCTCGGTGTGTTCTTATGGCTGCAGATCTTCACAGCACAGACGCTTTCTTCTGCATGCTGTTCTTTCCCAGTTCAGGGCTCCTTCAAGGCTCTCCCTGAATGGCTACGCCGCCCCCTTTTATCCCAGTTCTCTTCAATGCTCACAGCTGCAGCCCATCAAGGACAACCAGGACCTGTGGGACAGATATTCAAATAGAATCCATTTCCTCTACTCTAGCCAGTAAGTACTACCCTACAAGTCCTCAGAACCCCAAAGGCCACCTTTCATCTGACACCCAGACCCTGGGGAAAGGACTTCTTTTTCCCATGGCAAATGGCCTCCCTTGGCAGCCACTCACCCTGGCAGAAAGTGGGAGCCTAGCTAGAATGATGCAATCGTTGCTGGATTTTTCCAAAAGAAAAGCTGGCAGCAACTAGGGCCCTGGAAGTACTTAGAGCCTCAAACGCCACCTTGAACATATTACTGAGACCCTGGGGAAAGGACTTCGTTTTTCCCATGGAAAATGGCCTTCATTTCTGGCCACTTGGCCTGGCAGGCAGGGCAGTGCCAAGCCAGGAATCTACAAACTGTGCTGGATCCTTCCAGAACGAAAGCTGCCAGCAACTAGGACCCTGCAAGTCCTTACAGCCCCAGATGCCACCAGTCATCTGACACCCAGAGCCTGGGCCAATGACTTCGTTTTCCCCATGGAAAATGGCCTCCATTTCTGGCCACTCGCCCTGACCAAGAGGGTGGTGCCCAGCAAGAAATTTGCAAGCTTTGCTGGATTGCTCCAAATCGAAAGCTGCCACTTGTTGTTGTTCTATTTCTCTAGAGTCCCATCATGCTGTTCTCAGATTGCTAAAGTCCATACCTCCTCGGTGTGTTCTTATGGCTGCAGATCTTCACAGCACAGACGCTTTCTTCTGCATGCTGTTCTTTCCCAGTTCAGGGCTCCTTCAAGGCTCTCCCTGAATGGCTACGCCGCCCCCTTTTATCCCAGTTCTCTTCAATGCTCACAGCTGCAGCCCATCAAGGACAACCAGGACCTGTGGGGCAAAGCCTCTAGACAGATATTCAAATAGAATCCATTTCCTCTACTCTAGCCAGTAAGTACTACCCTACAAGTCCTCAGAACCCCAAAGGCCACCTTTCATCTGACACCCAGACCCTGGGGAAAGGACTTCTTTTTCCCATGGCAAATGGCCTCCCTTGGCAGCCACTCACCCTGGCAGAAAGTGGGAGCCTAGCAAAAATGATGAAATCGTTGCTGGATTTTTCCAAAAGAAAAGCTGGCAGCAACTAGGGCCCTGGAAGTACTTAGAGCCTCAAACGCCACCTTGAACATATTACTGAGACCCTGGGGAAAGGACTTCGTTTTTCCCATGGAAAATGGCCTTCATTTGTGGCCACTTGGCCTGGCAGGCAGGGCAGTGCCAAGCCAGGAATCTACAAACTCTGCTGGATCCTTCCAGAACGAAAGCTGCCAGCAACTAGGACCCTGCAAGTCCTTAGAGCCCCAGATGCCACCTGTCATCTGACACCCAGAGCCTGGGCCAATGACTTCGTTTTCCCCATGGAAAATGGCCTCCATTTCTGGCCACTCGCCCTGACCAAGAGGGTGGTGCCCAGCAAGAAATTTGCAAGCTTTGCTGGATTGCTCCAAATCGAAAGCTGCCACTTGTTGTTGTTCTATTTCTCTAGAGTCCCATCATGCTGTTCTCAGATTGCTAAAGTCCATACCTCCTCGGTGTGTTCTTATGGCTGCAGATCTTCACAGCACAGACGCTTTCTTCTGCATGCTGTTCTTTCCCAGTTCAGGGCTCCTTCAAGGCTCTCCCTGAATGGCTACGCCGCCCCCTTTTATCCCAGTTCTCTTCAATGCTCACAGCTGCAGCCCATCAAGGACAACCAGGACCTGTGGGACAGATATTCAAATAGAATCCATTTCCTCTACTCTAGCCAGTAAGTACTACCCTACAAGTCCTCAGAACCCCAAAGGCCACCTTTCATCTGACACCCAGACCCTGGGGAAAGGACTTCTTTTTCCCATGGCAAATGGCCTCCCTTGGCAGCCACTCACCCTGGCAGAAAGTGGGAGCCTAGCTAGAATGATGCAATCGTTGCTGGATTTTTCCAAAAGAAAAGCTGCCAGCAACTAGGGCCCTGCAAGTACTTAGAGCCTCAAACGCCACCTTGAACATATTACTGAGACCCTGGGGAAAGGACTTCGTTTTTCCCATGGAAAATGGCCTTCATTTGTGGCCACTTGGCCTGGCAGGCAGGGCAGTGCCAAGCCAGGAATCTACAAACTGTGCTGGATCCTTCCAGAACGAAAGCTGCCAGCAACTAGGACCCTGCAAGTCCTTACAGCCCCAGATGCCACCAGTCATCTGACACCCAGAGCCTGGGCCAATGACTTCGTTTTCCCCATGGAAAATGGCCTCCATTTCTGGCCACTCGCCCTGACCAAGAGGGTGGTGCCCAGCAAGAAATTTGCAAGCTTTGCTGGATTGCTCCAAATCGAAAGCTGCCACTTGTTGTTGTTCTATTTCTCTAGAGTCCCATCATGCTGTTCTCAGATTGCTAAAGTCCATACCTCCTCGGTGTGTTCTTATGGCTGCAGATCTTCACAGCACAGACGCTTTCTTCTGCATGCTGTTCTTTCCCAGTTCAGGGCTCCTTCAAGGCTCTCCCTGAATGGCTACGCCGCCCCCTTTTATCCCAGTTCTCTTCAATGCTCACAGCTGCAGCCCATCAAGGACAACCAGGACCTGTGGGGCAAAGCCTCTAGACAGATATTCAAATAGAATCCATTTCCTCTACTCTAGCCAGTAAGTACTACCCTACAAGTCCTCAGAACCCCAAAGGCCACCTTTCATCTGACACCCAGACCCTGGGGAAAGGACTTCTTTTTCCCATGGCAAATGGCCTCCCTTGGCAGCCACTCACCCTGGCAGAAAGTGGGAGCCTAGCAAAAATGATGAAATCGTTGCTGGATTTTTCCAAAAGAAAAGCTGGCAGCAACTAGGGCCCTGGAAGTACTTAGAGCCTCAAACGCCACCTTGAACATATTACTGAGACCCTGGGGAAAGGACTTCGTTTTTCCCATGGAAAATGGCCTTCATTTGTGGCCACTTGGCCTGGCAGGCAGGGCAGTGCCAAGCCAGGAATCTACAAACTGTGCTGGATCCTTCCAGAACGAAAGCTGCCAGCAACTAGGACCCTGCAAGTCCTTACAGCCCCAGATGCCACCAGTCATCTGACACCCAGAGCCTGGGCCAATGACTTCGTTTTCCCCATGGAAAATGGCCTCCATTTCTGGCCACTCGCCCTGACCAAGAGGGTGGTGCCCAGCAAGAAATTTGCAAGCTTTGCTGGATTGCTCCAAATCTAAAGCTGCCACTTGTTGTTGTTCTATTTCTCTAGAGTCCCATCATGCTGTTCTCAGATTGCTAAAGTCCATACCTCCTCGGTGTGTTCTTATGGCTGCAGATCTTCACAGCACAGACGCTTTCTTCTGCATGCTGTTCTTTCCCAGTTCAGGGCTCCTTCAAGGCTCTCCCTGAATGGCTACGCCGCCCCCTTTTATCCCAGTTCTCTTCAATGCTCACAGCTGCAGCCCATCAAGGACAACCAGGACCTGTGGGACAGATATTCAAATAGAATCCATTTCCTCTACTCTAGCCAGTAAGTACTACCCTACAAGTCCTCAGAACCCCAAAGGCCACCTTTCATCTGACACCCAGACCCTGGGGAAAGGACTTCTTTTTCCCATGGCAAATGGCCTCCCTTGGCAGCCACTCACCCTGGCAGAAAGTGGGAGCCTAGCTAGAATGATGCAATCGTTGCTGGATTTTTCCAAAAGAAAAGCTGGCAGCAACTAGGGCCCTGGAAGTACTTAGAGCCTCAAACGCCACCTTGAACATATTACTGAGACCCTGGGGAAAGGACTTCGTTTTTCCCATGGAAAATGGCCTTCATTTCTGGCCACTTGGCCTGGCAGGCAGGGCAGTGCCAAGCCAGGAATCTACAAACTGTGCTGGATCCTTCCAGAACGAAAGCTGCCAGCAACTAGGACCCTGCAAGTCCTTACAGCCCCAGATGCCACCAGTCATCTGACACCCAGAGCCTGGGCCAATGACTTCGTTTTCCCCATGGAAAATGGCCTCCATTTCTGGCCACTCGCCCTGACCAAGAGGGTGGTGCCCAGCAAGAAATTTGCAAGCTTTGCTGGATTGCTCCAAATCGAAAGCTGCCACTTGTTGTTGTTCTATTTCTCTAGAGTCCCATCATGCTGTTCTCAGATTGCTAAAGTCCATACCTCCTCGGTGTGTTCTTATGGCTGCAGATCTTCACAGCACAGACGCTTTCTTCTGCATGCTGTTCTTTCCCAGTTCAGGGCTCCTTCAAGGCTCTCCCTGAATGGCTACGCCGCCCCCTTTTATCCCAGTTCTCTTCAATGCTCACAGCTGCAGCCCATCAAGGACAACCAGGACCTGTGGGGCAAAGCCTCTAGACAGATATTCAAATAGAATCCATTTCCTCTACTCTAGCCAGTAAGTACTACCCTACAAGTCCTCAGAACCCCAAAGGCCACCTTTCATCTGACACCCAGACCCTGGGGAAAGGACTTCTTTTTCCCATGGCAAATGGCCTCCCTTGGCAGCCACTCACCCTGGCAGAAAGTGGGAGCCTAGCTAGAATGATGCAATCGTTGCTGGATTTTTCCAAAAGAAAAGCTGGCAGCAACTAGGGCCCTGCAAGTACTTAGAGCCTCAAACGCCACCTTGAACATATTCCTGAGACCCTGGGGAAAGGACTTCGTTTTTCCCATGGAAAATGGCCTTCATTTGTGGCCACTTGGCCTGGCAGGCAGGGCAGTGCCAAGCCAGGAATCTACAAACTCTGCTGGATCCTTCCAGAACGAAAGCTGCCAGCAACTAGGACCCTGCAAGTCCTTACAGCCCCAGATGCCACCAGTCATCTGACACCCAGAGCCTGGGCCAATGACTTCGTTTTCCCCATGGAAAATGGCCTCCATTTCTGGCCACTCGCCCTGACCAAGAGGGTGGTGCCCAGCAAGAAATTTGCAATCTTTGCTGGATTGCTCCAAATCGAAAGCTGCCACTTGTTGTTGTTCTATTTCTCTAGAGTCCCATCATGCTGTTCTCAGATTGCTAAAGTCCATACCTCCTCGGTGTGTTCTTATGGCTGCAGATCTTCACAGCACAGACGCTTTCTTCTGCATGCTGTTCTTTCCCAGTTCAGGGCTCCTTCAAGGCTCTCCCTGAATGGCTACGCCGCCCCCTTTTATCCCAGTTCTCTTCAATGCTCACAGCTGCAGCCCATCAAGGACAACCAGGACCTGTGGGACAGATATTCAAATAGAATCCATTTCCTCTACTCTAGCCAGTAAGTACTACCCTACAAGTCCTCAGAACCCCAAAGGCCACCTTTCATCTGACACCCAGACCCTGGGGAAAGGACTTCTTTTTCCCATGGCAAATGGCCTCCCTTGGCAGCCACTCACCCTGGCAGAAAGTGGGAGCCTAGCTAGAATGATGCAATCGTTGCTGGATTTTTCCAAAAGAAAAGCTGGCAGCAACTAGGGCCCTGGAAGTACTTAGAGCCTCAAACGCCACCTTGAACATATTACTGAGACCCTGGGGAAAGGACTTCGTTTTTCCCATGGAAAATGGCCTTCATTTGTGGCCACTCTGCCTGGCAGGCAGGGCAGTGCCAAGCCAGGAATCTACAAACTCTGCTGGATCCTTCCAGAACGAAAGCTGCCAGCAACTAGGACCCTGCAAGTCCTTAGAGCCCCAGATGCCACCTGTCATCTGACACCCAGAGCCTGGGCCAATGACTTCGTTTTCCCCATGGAAAATGGCCTCCATTTCTGGCCACTCGCCCTGACCAAGAGGGTGGTGCCCAGCAAGAAATTTGCAAGCTTTGCTGGATTGCTCCAAATCGAAAGCTGCCACTTGTTGTTGTTCTATTTCTCTAGAGTCCCATCATGCTGTTCTCAGATTGCTAAAGTCCATACCTCCTCGGTGTGTTCTTATGGCTGCAGATCTTCACAGCACAGACGCTTTCTTCTGCATGCTGTTCTTTCCCAGTTCAGGGCTCCTTCAAGGCTCTCCCTGAATGGCTACGCCGCCCCCTTTTATCCCAGTTCTCTTCAATGCTCACAGCTGCAGCCCATCAAGGACAACCAGGACCTGTGGGGCAAAGCCTCTAGACAGATATTCAAATAGAATCCATTTCCTCTACTCTAGCCAGTAAGTACTACCCTACAAGTCCTCAGAACCCCAAAGGCCACCTTTCATCTGACACCCAGACCCTGGGGAAAGGACTTCTTTTTCCCATGGCAAATGGCCTCCCTTGGCAGCCACTCACCCTGGCAGAAAGTGGGAGCCTAGCTAGAATGATGCAATCGTTGCTGGATTTTTCCAAAAGAAAAGCTGGCAGCAACTAGGGCCCTGGAAGTACTTAGAGCCTCAAACGCCACCTTGAACATATTACTGAGACCCTGGGGAAAGGACTTCGTTTTTCCCATGGAAAATGGCCTTCATTTCTGGCCACTTGGCCTGGCAGGCAGGGCAGTGCCAAGCCAGGAATCTACAAACTCTGCTGGATCCTTCCAGAACGAAAGCTGCCAGCAACTAGGACCCTGCAAGTCCTTACAGCCCCAGATGCCACCAGTCATCTGACACCCAGAGCCTGGGCCAATGACTTCGTTTTCCCCATGGAAAATGGCCTCCATTTCTGGCCACTCGCCCTGACCAAGAGGGTGGTGCCCAGCAAGAAATTTGCAAGCTTTGCTGGATTGCTCCAAATCGAAAGCTGCCACTTGTTGTTGTTCTATTTCTCTAGAGTCCCATCATGCTGTTCTCAGATTGCTAAAGTCCATACCTCCTCGGTGTGTTCTTATGGCTGCAGATCTTCACAGCACAGACGCTTTCTTCTGCATGCTGTTCTTTCCCAGTTCAGGGCTCCTTCAAGGCTCTCCCTGAATGGCTACGCCGCCCCCTTTTATCCCAGTTCTCTTCAATGCTCACAGCTGCAGCCCATCAAGGACAACCAGGACCTGTGGGACAGATATTCAAATAGAATCCATTTCCTCTACTCTAGCCAGTAAGTACTACCCTACAAGTCCTCAGAACCCCAAAGGCCACCTTTCATCTGACACCCAGACCCTGGGGAAAGGACTTCTTTTTCCCATGGCAAATGGCCTCCCTTGGCAGCCACTCACCCTGGCAGAAAGTGGGAGCCTAGCAAAAATGATGAAATCGTTGCTGGATTTTTCCAAAAGAAAAGCTGGCAGCAACTAGGGCCCTGGAAGTACTTAGAGCCTCAAACGCCACCTTGAACATATTACTGAGACCCTGGGGAAAGGACTTCGTTTTTCCCATGGAAAATGGCCTTCATTTGTGGCCACTTGGCCTGGCAGGCAGGGCAGTGCCAAGCCAGGAATCTACAAACTCTGCTGGATCCTTCCAGAACGAAAGCTGCCAGCAACTAGGACCCTGCAAGTCCTTAGAGCCCCAGATGCCACCTGTCATCTGACACCCAGAGCCTGGGCCAATGACTTCGTTTTCCCCATGGAAAATGGCCTCCATTTCTGGCCACTCGCCCTGACCAAGAGGGTGGTGCCCAGCAAGAAATTTGCAAGCTTTGCTGGATTGCTCCAAATCGAAAGCTGCCACTTGTTGTTGTTCTATTTCTCTAGAGTCCCATCATGCTGTTCTCAGATTGCTAAAGTCCATACCTCCTCGGTGTGTTCTTATGGCTGCAGATCTTCACAGCACAGACGCTTTCTTCTGCATGCTGTTCTTTCCCAGTTCAGGGCTCCTTCAAGGCTCTCCCTGAATGGCTACGCCGCCCCCTTTTATCCCAGTTCTCTTCAATGCTCACAGCTGCAGCCCATCAAGGACAACCAGGACCTGTGGGACAGATATTCAAATAGAATCCATTTCCTCTACTCTAGCCAGTAAGTACTACCCTACAAGTCCTCAGAACCCCAAAGGCCACCTTTCATCTGACACCCAGACCCTGGGGAAAGGACTTCTTTTTCCCATGGCAAATGGCCTCCCTTGGCAGCCACTCACCCTGGCAGAAAGTGGGAGCCTAGCTAGAATGATGCAATCGTTGCTGGATTTTTCCAAAAGAAAAGCTGGCAGCAACTAGGGCCCTGGAAGTACTTAGAGCCTCAAACGCCACCTTGAACATATTACTGAGACCCTGGGGAAAGGACTTCGTTTTTCCCATGGAAAATGGCCTTCATTTGTGGCCACTTGGCCTGGCAGGCAGGGCAGTGCCAAGCCAGGAATCTACAAACTCTGCTGGATCCTTCCAGAACGAAAGCTGCCAGCAACTAGGACCCTGCAAGTCCTTACAGCCCCAGATGCCACCAGTCATCTGACACCCAGAGCCTGGGCCAATGACTTCGTTTTCCCCATGGAAAATGGCCTCCATTTCTGGCCACTCGCCCTGACCAAGAGGGTGGTGCCCAGCAAGAAATTTGCAAGCTTTGCTGGATTGCTCCAAATCGAAAGCTGCCACTTGTTGTTGTTCTATTTCTCTAGAGTCCCATCATGCTGTTCTCAGATTGCTAAAGTCCATACCTCCTCGGTGTGTTCTTATGGCTGCAGATCTTCACAGCACAGACGCTTTCTTCTGCATGCTGTTCTTTCCCAGTTCAGGGCTCCTTCAAGGCTCTCCCTGAATGGCTACGCCGCCCCCTTTTATCCCAGTTCTCTTCAATGCTCACAGCTGCAGCCCATCAAGGACAACCAGGACCTGTGGGACAGATATTCAAATAGAATCCATTTCCTCTACTCTAGCCAGTAAGTACTACCCTACAAGTCCTCAGAACCCCAAAGGCCACCTTTCATCTGACACCCAGACCCTGGGGAAAGGACTTCTTTTTCCCATGGCAAATGGCCTCCCTTGGCAGCCACTCACCCTGGCAGAAAGTGGGAGCCTAGCTAGAATGATGCAATCGTTGCTGGATTTTTCCAAAAGAAAAGCTGCCAGCAACTAGGGCCCTGGAAGTACTTAGAGCCTCAAACGCCACCTTGAACATATTACTGAGACCCTGGGGAAAGGACTTCGTTTTTCCCATGGAAAATGGCCTTCATTTCTGGCCACTTGGCCTGGCAGGCAGGGCAGTGCCAAGCCAGGAATCTACAAACTCTGCTGGATCCTTCCAGAACGAAAGCTGCCAGCAACTAGGACCCTGCAAGTCCTTACAGCCCCAGATGCCACCAGTCATCTGACACCCAGAGCCTGGGCCAATGACTTCGTTTTCCCCATGGAAAATGGCCTCCATTTCTGGCCACTCGCCCTGACCAAGAGGGTGGTGCCCAGCAAGAAATTTGCAAGCTTTGCTGGATTGCTCCAAATCGAAAGCTGCCACTTGTTGTTGTTCTATTTCTCTAGAGTCCCATCATGCTGTTCTCAGATTGCTAAAGTCCATACCTCCTCGGTGTGTTCTTATGGCTGCAGATCTTCACAGCACAGACGCTTTCTTCTGCATGCTGTTCTTTCCCAGTTCAGGGCTCCTTCAAGGCTCTCCCTGAATGGCTACGCCGCCCCCTTTTATCCCAGTTCTCTTCAATGCTCACAGCTGCAGCCCATCAAGGACAACCAGGACCTGTGGGGCAAAGCCTCTAGACAGATATTCAAATAGAATCCATTTCCTCTACTCTAGCCAGTAAGTACTACCCTACAAGTCCTCAGAACCCCAAAGGCCACCTTTCATCTGACACCCAGACCCTGGGGAAAGGACTTCTTTTTCCCATGGCAAATGGCCTCCCTTGGCAGCCACTCACCCTGGCAGAAAGTGGGAGCCTAGCAAAAATGATGAAATCGTTGCTGGATTTTTCCAAAAGAAAAGCTGCCAGCAACTAGGGCCCTGGAAGTACTTAGAGCCTCAAACGCCACCTTGAACATATTACTGAGACCCTGGGGAAAGGACTTCGTTTTTCCCATGGAAAATGGCCTTCATTTGTGGCCACTCTGCCTGGCAGGCAGGGCAGTGCCAAGCCAGGAATCTACAAACTCTGCTGGATCCTTCCAGAACGAAAGCTGCCAGCAACTAGGACCCTGCAAGTCCTTACAGCCCCAGATGCCACCAGTCATCTGACACCCAGAGCCTGGGCCAATGACTTCGTTTTCCCCATGGAAAATGGCCTCCATTTCTGGCCACTCGCCCTGACCAAGAGGGTGGTGCCCAGCAAGAAATTTGCAATCTTTGCTGGATTGCTCCAAATCTAAAGCTGCCACTTGTTGTTGTTCTATTTCTCTAGAGTCCCATCATGCTGTTCTCAGATTGCTAAAGTCCATACCTCCTCGGTGTGTTCTTATGGCTGCAGATCTTCACAGCACAGACGCTTTCTTCTGCATGCTGTTCTTTCCCAGTTCAGGGCTCCTTCAAGGCTCTCCCTGAATGGCTACGCCGCCCCCTTTTATCCCAGTTCTCTTCAATGCTCACAGCTGCAGCCCATCAAGGACAACCAGGACCTGTGGGGCAAAGCCTCTAGACAGATATTCAAATAGAATCCATTTCCTCTACTCTAGCCAGTAAGTACTACCCTACAAGTCCTCAGAACCCCAAAGGCCACCTTTCATCTGACACCCAGACCCTGGGGAAAGGACTTCTTTTTCCCATGGCAAATGGCCTCCCTTGGCAGCCACTCACCCTGGCAGAAAGTGGGAGCCTAGCTAGAATGATGCAATCGTTGCTGGATTTTTCCAAAAGAAAAGCTGGCAGCAACTAGGGCCCTGCAAGTACTTAGAGCCTCAAACGCCACCTTGAACATATTACTGAGACCCTGGGGAAAGGACTTCGTTTTTCCCATGGAAAATGGCCTTCATTTCTGGCCACTTGGCCTGGCAGGCAGGGCAGTGCCAAGCCAGGAATCTACAAACTGTGCTGGATCCTTCCAGAACGAAAGCTGCCAGCAACTAGGACCCTGCAAGTCCTTACAGCCCCAGATGCCACCAGTCATCTGACACCCAGAGCCTGGGCCAATGACTTCGTTTTCCCCATGGAAAATGGCCTCCATTTCTGGCCACTCGCCCTGACCAAGAGGGTGGTGCCCAGCAAGAAATTTGCAATCTTTGCTGGATTGCTCCAAATCGAAAGCTGCCACTTGTTGTTGTTCTATTTCTCTAGAGTCCCATCATGCTGTTCTCAGATTGCTAAAGTCCATACCTCCTCGGTGTGTTCTTATGGCTGCAGATCTTCACAGCACAGACGCTTTCTTCTGCATGCTGTTCTTTCCCAGTTCAGGGCTCCTTCAAGGCTCTCCCTGAATGGCTACGCCGCCCCCTTTTATCCCAGTTCTCTTCAATGCTCACAGCTGCAGCCCATCAAGGACAACCAGGACCTGTGGGACAGATATTCAAATAGAATCCATTTCCTCTACTCTAGCCAGTAAGTACTACCCTACAAGTCCTCAGAACCCCAAAGGCCACCTTTCATCTGACACCCAGACCCTGGGGAAAGGACTTCTTTTTCCCATGGCAAATGGCCTCCCTTGGCAGCCACTCACCCTGGCAGAAAGTGGGAGCCTAGCTAGAATGATGCAATCGTTGCTGGATTTTTCCAAAAGAAAAGCTGGCAGCAACTAGGGCCCTGGAAGTACTTAGAGCCTCAAACGCCACCTTGAACATATTACTGAGACCCTGGGGAAAGGACTTCGTTTTTCCCATGGAAAATGGCCTTCATTTGTGGCCACTCTGCCTGGCAGGCAGGGCAGTGCCAAGCCAGGAATCTACAAACTCTGCTGGATCCTTCCAGAACGAAAGCTGCCAGCAACTAGGACCCTGCAAGTCCTTAGAGCCCCAGATGCCACCTGTCATCTGACACCCAGAGCCTGGGCCAATGACTTCGTTTTCCCCATGGAAAATGGCCTCCATTTCTGGCCACTCGCCCTGACCAAGAGGGTGGTGCCCAGCAAGAAATTTGCAATCTTTGCTGGATTGCTCCAAATCGAAAGCTGCCACTTGTTGTTGTTCTATTTCTCTAGAGTCCCATCATGCTGTTCTCAGATTGCTAAAGTCCATACCTCCTCGGTGTGTTCTTATGGCTGCAGATCTTCACAGCACAGACGCTTTCTTCTGCATGCTGTTCTTTCCCAGTTCAGGGCTCCTTCAAGGCTCTCCCTGAATGGCTACGCCGCCCCCTTTTATCCCAGTTCTCTTCAATGCTCACAGCTGCAGCCCATCAAGGACAACCAGGACCTGTGGGGCAAAGCCTCTAGACAGATATTCAAATAGAATCCATTTCCTCTACTCTAGCCAGTAAGTACTACCCTACAAGTCCTCAGAACCCCAAAGGCCACCTTTCATCTGACACCCAGACCCTGGGGAAAGGACTTCTTTTTCCCATGGCAAATGGCCTCCCTTGGCAGCCACTCACCCTGGCAGAAAGTGGGAGCCTAGCTAGAATGATGCAATCGTTGCTGGATTTTTCCAAAAGAAAAGCTGCCAGCAACTAGGGCCCTGGAAGTACTTAGAGCCTCAAACGCCACCTTGAACATATTACTGAGACCCTGGGGAAAGGACTTCGTTTTTCCCATGGAAAATGGCCTTCATTTGTGGCCACTTGGCCTGGCAGGCAGGGCAGTGCCAAGCCAGGAATCTACAAACTCTGCTGGATCCTTCCAGAACGAAAGCTGCCAGCAACTAGGACCCTGCAAGTCCTTACAGCCCCAGATGCCACCAGTCATCTGACACCCAGAGCCTGGGCCAATGACTTCGTTTTCCCCATGGAAAATGGCCTCCATTTCTGGCCACTCGCCCTGACCAAGAGGGTGGTGCCCAGCAAGAAATTTGCAAGCTTTGCTGGATTGCTCCAAATCTAAAGCTGCCACTTGTTGTTGTTCTATTTCTCTAGAGTCCCATCATGCTGTTCTCAGATTGCTAAAGTCCATACCTCCTCGGTGTGTTCTTATGGCTGCAGATCTTCACAGCACAGACGCTTTCTTCTGCATGCTGTTCTTTCCCAGTTCAGGGCTCCTTCAAGGCTCTCCCTGAATGGCTACGCCGCCCCCTTTTATCCCAGTTCTCTTCAATGCTCACAGCTGCAGCCCATCAAGGACAACCAGGACCTGTGGGGCAAAGCCTCTAGACAGATATTCAAATAGAATCCATTTCCTCTACTCTAGCCAGTAAGTACTACCCTACAAGTCCTCAGAACCCCAAAGGCCACCTTTCATCTGACACCCAGACCCTGGGGAAAGGACTTCTTTTTCCCATGGCAAATGGCCTCCCTTGGCAGCCACTCACCCTGGCAGAAAGTGGGAGCCTAGCTAGAATGATGCAATCGTTGCTGGATTTTTCCAAAAGAAAAGCTGGCAGCAACTAGGGCCCTGGAAGTACTTAGAGCCTCAAACGCCACCTTGAACATATTCCTGAGACCCTGGGGAAAGGACTTCGTTTTTCCCATGGAAAATGGCCTTCATTTGTGGCCACTTGGCCTGGCAGGCAGGGCAGTGCCAAGCCAGGAATCTACAAACTCTGCTGGATCCTTCCAGAACGAAAGCTGCCAGCAACTAGGACCCTGCAAGTCCTTAGAGCCCCAGATGCCACCTGTCATCTGACACCCAGAGCCTGGGCCAATGACTTCGTTTTCCCCATGGAAAATGGCCTCCATTTCTGGCCACTCGCCCTGACCAAGAGGGTGGTGCCCAGCAAGAAATTTGCAAGCTTTGCTGGATTGCTCCAAATCGAAAGCTGCCACTTGTTGTTGTTCTATTTCTCTAGAGTCCCATCATGCTGTTCTCAGATTGCTAAAGTCCATACCTCCTCGGTGTGTTCTTATGGCTGCAGATCTTCACAGCACAGACGCTTTCTTCTGCATGCTGTTCTTTCCCAGTTCAGGGCTCCTTCAAGGCTCTCCCTGAATGGCTACGCCGCCCCCTTTTATCCCAGTTCTCTTCAATGCTCACAGCTGCAGCCCATCAAGGACAACCAGGACCTGTGGGACAGATATTCAAATAGAATCCATTTCCTCTACTCTAGCCAGTAAGTACTACCCTACAAGTCCTCAGAACCCCAAAGGCCACCTTTCATCTGACACCCAGACCCTGGGGAAAGGACTTCTTTTTCCCATGGCAAATGGCCTCCCTTGGCAGCCACTCACCCTGGCAGAAAGTGGGAGCCTAGCTAGAATGATGCAATCGTTGCTGGATTTTTCCAAAAGAAAAGCTGCCAGCAACTAGGGCCCTGCAAGTACTTAGAGCCTCAAACGCCACCTTGAACATATTACTGAGACCCTGGGGAAAGGACTTCGTTTTTCCCATGGAAAATGGCCTTCATTTGTGGCCACTCTGCCTGGCAGGCAGGGCAGTGCCAAGCCAGGAATCTACAAACTGTGCTGGATCCTTCCAGAACGAAAGCTGCCAGCAACTAGGACCCTGCAAGTCCTTACAGCCCCAGATGCCACCAGTCATCTGACACCCAGAGCCTGGGCCAATGACTTCGTTTTCCCCATGGAAAATGGCCTCCATTTCTGGCCACTCGCCCTGACCAAGAGGGTGGTGCCCAGCAAGAAATTTGCAAGCTTTGCTGGATTGCTCCAAATCGAAAGCTGCCACTTGTTGTTGTTCTATTTCTCTAGAGTCCCATCATGCTGTTCTCAGATTGCTAAAGTCCATACCTCCTCGGTGTGTTCTTATGGCTGCAGATCTTCACAGCACAGACGCTTTCTTCTGCATGCTGTTCTTTCCCAGTTCAGGGCTCCTTCAAGGCTCTCCCTGAATGGCTACGCCGCCCCCTTTTATCCCAGTTCTCTTCAATGCTCACAGCTGCAGCCCATCAAGGACAACCAGGACCTGTGGGGCAAAGCCTCTAGACAGATATTCAAATAGAATCCATTTCCTCTACTCTAGCCAGTAAGTACTACCCTACAAGTCCTCAGAACCCCAAAGGCCACCTTTCATCTGACACCCAGACCCTGGGGAAAGGACTTCTTTTTCCCATGGCAAATGGCCTCCCTTGGCAGCCACTCACCCTGGCAGAAAGTGGGAGCCTAGCAAAAATGATGCAATCGTTGCTGGATTTTTCCAAAAGAAAAGCTGCCAGCAACTAGGGCCCTGGAAGTACTTAGAGCCTCAAACGCCACCTTGAACATATTACTGAGACCCTGGGGAAAGGACTTCGTTTTTCCCATGGAAAATGGCCTTCATTTGTGGCCACTCTGCCTGGCAGGCAGGGCAGTGCCAAGCCAGGAATCTACAAACTCTGCTGGATCCTTCCAGAACGAAAGCTGCCAGCAACTAGGACCCTGCAAGTCCTTACAGCCCCAGATGCCACCAGTCATCTGACACCCAGAGCCTGGGCCAATGACTTCGTTTTCCCCATGGAAAATGGCCTCCATTTCTGGCCACTCGCCCTGACCAAGAGGGTGGTGCCCAGCAAGAAATTTGCAATCTTTGCTGGATTGCTCCAAATCTAAAGCTGCCACTTGTTGTTGTTCTATTTCTCTAGAGTCCCATCATGCTGTTCTCAGATTGCTAAAGTCCATACCTCCTCGGTGTGTTCTTATGGCTGCAGATCTTCACAGCACAGACGCTTTCTTCTGCATGCTGTTCTTTCCCAGTTCAGGGCTCCTTCAAGGCTCTCCCTGAATGGCTACGCCGCCCCCTTTTATCCCAGTTCTCTTCAATGCTCACAGCTGCAGCCCATCAAGGACAACCAGGACCTGTGGGGCAAAGCCTCTAGACAGATATTCAAATAGAATCCATTTCCTCTACTCTAGCCAGTAAGTACTACCCTACAAGTCCTCAGAACCCCAAAGGCCACCTTTCATCTGACACCCAGACCCTGGGGAAAGGACTTCTTTTTCCCATGGCAAATGGCCTCCCTTGGCAGCCACTCACCCTGGCAGAAAGTGGGAGCCTAGCTAGAATGATGCAATCGTTGCTGGATTTTTCCAAAAGAAAAGCTGGCAGCAACTAGGGCCCTGCAAGTACTTAGAGCCTCAAACGCCACCTTGAACATATTACTGAGACCCTGGGGAAAGGACTTCGTTTTTCCCATGGAAAATGGCCTTCATTTCTGGCCACTTGGCCTGGCAGGCAGGGCAGTGCCAAGCCAGGAATCTACAAACTGTGCTGGATCCTTCCAGAACGAAAGCTGCCAGCAACTAGGACCCTGCAAGTCCTTACAGCCCCAGATGCCACCAGTCATCTGACACCCAGAGCCTGGGCCAATGACTTCGTTTTCCCCATGGAAAATGGCCTCCATTTCTGGCCACTCGCCCTGACCAAGAGGGTGGTGCCCAGCAAGAAATTTGCAATCTTTGCTGGATTGCTCCAAATCGAAAGCTGCCACTTGTTGTTGTTCTATTTCTCTAGAGTCCCATCATGCTGTTCTCAGATTGCTAAAGTCCATACCTCCTCGGTGTGTTCTTATGGCTGCAGATCTTCACAGCACAGACGCTTTCTTCTGCATGCTGTTCTTTCCCAGTTCAGGGCTCCTTCAAGGCTCTCCCTGAATGGCTACGCCGCCCCCTTTTATCCCAGTTCTCTTCAATGCTCACAGCTGCAGCCCATCAAGGACAACCAGGACCTGTGGGACAGATATTCAAATAGAATCCATTTCCTCTACTCTAGCCAGTAAGTACTACCCTACAAGTCCTCAGAACCCCAAAGGCCACCTTTCATCTGACACCCAGACCCTGGGGAAAGGACTTCTTTTTCCCATGGCAAATGGCCTCCCTTGGCAGCCACTCACCCTGGCAGAAAGTGGGAGCCTAGCTAGAATGATGCAATCGTTGCTGGATTTTTCCAAAAGAAAAGCTGCCAGCAACTAGGGCCCTGGAAGTACTTAGAGCCTCAAACGCCACCTTGAACATATTACTGAGACCCTGGGGAAAGGACTTCGTTTTTCCCATGGAAAATGGCCTTCATTTGTGGCCACTCTGCCTGGCAGGCAGGGCAGTGCCAAGCCAGGAATCTACAAACTCTGCTGGATCCTTCCAGAACGAAAGCTGCCAGCAACTAGGACCCTGCAAGTCCTTAGAGCCCCAGATGCCACCTGTCATCTGACACCCAGAGCCTGGGCCAATGACTTCGTTTTCCCCATGGAAAATGGCCTCCATTTCTGGCCACTCGCCCTGACCAAGAGGGTGGTGCCCAGCAAGAAATTTGCAATCTTTGCTGGATTGCTCCAAATCGAAAGCTGCCACTTGTTGTTGTTCTATTTCTCTAGAGTCCCATCATGCTGTTCTCAGATTGCTAAAGTCCATACCTCCTCGGTGTGTTCTTATGGCTGCAGATCTTCACAGCACAGACGCTTTCTTCTGCATGCTGTTCTTTCCCAGTTCAGGGCTCCTTCAAGGCTCTCCCTGAATGGCTACGCCGCCCCCTTTTATCCCAGTTCTCTTCAATGCTCACAGCTGCAGCCCATCAAGGACAACCAGGACCTGTGGGGCAAAGCCTCTAGACAGATATTCAAATAGAATCCATTTCCTCTACTCTAGCCAGTAAGTACTACCCTACAAGTCCTCAGAACCCCAAAGGCCACCTTTCATCTGACACCCAGACCCTGGGGAAAGGACTTCTTTTTCCCATGGCAAATGGCCTCCCTTGGCAGCCACTCACCCTGGCAGAAAGTGGGAGCCTAGCTAGAATGATGCAATCGTTGCTGGATTTTTCCAAAAGAAAAGCTGGCAGCAACTAGGGCCCTGGAAGTACTTAGAGCCTCAAACGCCACCTTGAACATATTACTGAGACCCTGGGGAAAGGACTTCGTTTTTCCCATGGAAAATGGCCTTCATTTGTGGCCACTTGGCCTGGCAGGCAGGGCAGTGCCAAGCCAGGAATCTACAAACTCTGCTGGATCCTTCCAGAACGAAAGCTGCCAGCAACTAGGACCCTGCAAGTCCTTACAGCCCCAGATGCCACCAGTCATCTGACACCCAGAGCCTGGGCCAATGACTTCGTTTTCCCCATGGAAAATGGCCTCCATTTCTGGCCACTCGCCCTGACCAAGAGGGTGGTGCCCAGCAAGAAATTTGCAAGCTTTGCTGGATTGCTCCAAATCTAAAGCTGCCACTTGTTGTTGTTCTATTTCTCTAGAGTCCCATCATGCTGTTCTCAGATTGCTAAAGTCCATACCTCCTCGGTGTGTTCTTATGGCTGCAGATCTTCACAGCACAGACGCTTTCTTCTGCATGCTGTTCTTTCCCAGTTCAGGGCTCCTTCAAGGCTCTCCCTGAATGGCTACGCCGCCCCCTTTTATCCCAGTTCTCTTCAATGCTCACAGCTGCAGCCCATCAAGGACAACCAGGACCTGTGGGGCAAAGCCTCTAGACAGATATTCAAATAGAATCCATTTCCTCTACTCTAGCCAGTAAGTACTACCCTACAAGTCCTCAGAACCCCAAAGGCCACCTTTCATCTGACACCCAGACCCTGGGGAAAGGACTTCTTTTTCCCATGGCAAATGGCCTCCCTTGGCAGCCACTCACCCTGGCAGAAAGTGGGAGCCTAGCTAGAATGATGCAATCGTTGCTGGATTTTTCCAAAAGAAAAGCTGGCAGCAACTAGGGCCCTGGAAGTACTTAGAGCCTCAAACGCCACCTTGAACATATTCCTGAGACCCTGGGGAAAGGACTTCGTTTTTCCCATGGAAAATGGCCTTCATTTGTGGCCACTTGGCCTGGCAGGCAGGGCAGTGCCAAGCCAGGAATCTACAAACTCTGCTGGATCCTTCCAGAACGAAAGCTGCCAGCAACTAGGACCCTGCAAGTCCTTAGAGCCCCAGATGCCACCTGTCATCTGACACCCAGAGCCTGGGCCAATGACTTCGTTTTCCCCATGGAAAATGGCCTCCATTTCTGGCCACTCGCCCTGACCAAGAGGGTGGTGCCCAGCAAGAAATTTGCAAGCTTTGCTGGATTGCTCCAAATCGAAAGCTGCCACTTGTTGTTCTTCTATTTCTCTAGAGTCCCATCATGCTGTTCTCAGATTGCTAAAGTCCATACCTCCTCGGTGTGTTCTTATGGCTGCAGATCTTCACAGCACAGACGCTTTCTTCTGCATGCTGTTCTTTCCCAGTTCAGGGCTCCTTCAAGGCTCTCCCTGAATGGCTACGCCGCCCCCTTTTATCCCAGTTCTCTTCAATGCTCACAGCTGCAGCCCATCAAGGACAACCAGGACCTGTGGGGCAAAGCCTCTAGACAGATATTCAAATAGAATCCATTTCCTCTACTCTAGCCAGTAAGTACTACCCTACAAGTCCTCAGAACCCCAAAGGCCACCTTTCATCTGACACCCAGACCCTGGGGAAAGGACTTCTTTTTCCCATGGCAAATGGCCTCCCTTGGCAGCCACTCACCCTGGCAGAAAGTGGGAGCCTAGCTAGAATGATGCAATCGTTGCTGGATTTTTCCAAAAGAAAAGCTGCCAGCAACTAGGGCCCTGCAAGTACTTAGAGCCTCAAACGCCACCTTGAACATATTCCTGAGACCCTGGGGAAAGGACTTCGTTTTTCCCATGGAAAATGGCCTTCATTTCTGGCCACTTGGCCTGGCAGGCAGGGCAGTGCCAAGCCAGGAATCTACAAACTGTGCTGGATCCTTCCAGAACGAAAGCTGCCAGCAACTAGGACCCTGCAAGTCCTTACAGCCCCAGATGCCACCAGTCATCTGACACCCAGAGCCTGGGCCAATGACTTCGTTTTCCCCATGGAAAATGGCCTCCATTTCTGGCCACTCGCCCTGACCAAGAGGGTGGTGCCCAGCAAGAAATTTGCAATCTTTGCTGGATTGCTCCAAATCGAAAGCTGCCACTTGTTGTTGTTCTATTTCTCTAGAGTCCCATCATGCTGTTCTCAGATTGCTAAAGTCCATACCTCCTCGGTGTGTTCTTATGGCTGCAGATCTTCACAGCACAGACGCTTTCTTCTGCATGCTGTTCTTTCCCAGTTCAGGGCTCCTTCAAGGCTCTCCCTGAATGGCTACGCCGCCCCCTTTTATCCCAGTTCTCTTCAATGCTCACAGCTGCAGCCCATCAAGGACAACCAGGACCTGTGGGACAGATATTCAAATAGAATCCATTTCCTCTACTCTAGCCAGTAAGTACTACCCTACAAGTCCTCAGAACCCCAAAGGCCACCTTTCATCTGACACCCAGACCCTGGGGAAAGGACTTCTTTTTCCCATGGCAAATGGCCTCCCTTGGCAGCCACTCACCCTGGCAGAAAGTGGGAGCCTAGCTAGAATGATGCAATCGTTGCTGGATTTTTCCAAAAGAAAAGCTGGCAGCAACTAGGGCCCTGCAAGTACTTAGAGCCTCAAACGCCACCTTGAACATATTACTGAGACCCTGGGGAAAGGACTTCGTTTTTCCCATGGAAAATGGCCTTCATTTGTGGCCACTCTGCCTGGCAGGCAGGGCAGTGCCAAGCCAGGAATCTACAAACTGTGCTGGATCCTTCCAGAACGAAAGCTGCCAGCAACTAGGACCCTGCAAGTCCTTAGAGCCCCAGATGCCACCTGTCATCTGACACCCAGAGCCTGGGCCAATGACTTCGTTTTCCCCATGGAAAATGGCCTCCATTTCTGGCCACTCGCCCTGACCAAGAGGGTGGTGCCCAGCAAGAAATTTGCAAGCTTTGCTGGATTGCTCCAAATCGAAAGCTGCCACTTGTTGTTGTTCTATTTCTCTAGAGTCCCATCATGCTGTTCTCAGATTGCTAAAGTCCATACCTCCTCGGTGTGTTCTTATGGCTGCAGATCTTCACAGCACAGACGCTTTCTTCTGCATGCTGTTCTTTCCCAGTTCAGGGCTCCTTCAAGGCTCTCCCTGAATGGCTACGCCGCCCCCTTTTATCCCAGTTCTCTTCAATGCTCACAGCTGCAGCCCATCAAGGACAACCAGGACCTGTGGGGCAAAGCCTCTAGACAGATATTCAAATAGAATCCATTTCCTCTACTCTAGCCAGTAAGTACTACCCTACAAGTCCTCAGAACCCCAAAGGCCACCTTTCATCTGACACCCAGACCCTGGGGAAAGGACTTCTTTTTCCCATGGCAAATGGCCTCCCTTGGCAGCCACTCACCCTGGCAGAAAGTGGGAGCCTAGCTAGAATGATGCAATCGTTGCTGGATTTTTCCAAAAGAAAAGCTGGCAGCAACTAGGGCCCTGGAAGTACTTAGAGCCTCAAACGCCACCTTGAACATATTACTGAGACCCTGGGGAAAGGACTTCGTTTTTCCCATGGAAAATGGCCTTCATTTGTGGCCACTTGGCCTGGCAGGCAGGGCAGTGCCAAGCCAGGAATCTACAAACTCTGCTGGATCCTTCCAGAACGAAAGCTGCCAGCAACTAGGACCCTGCAAGTCCTTACAGCCCCAGATGCCACCAGTCATCTGACACCCAGAGCCTGGGCCAATGACTTCGTTTTCCCCATGGAAAATGGCCTCCATTTCTGGCCACTCGCCCTGACCAAGAGGGTGGGGTGGTGCCCAGCAAGAAATTTGCAAGCTTTGCTGGATTGCTCCAAATCGAAAGCTGCCACTTGTTGTTGTTCTATTTCTCTAGAGTCCCATCATGCTGTTCTCAGATTGCTAAAGTCCATACCTCCTCGGTGTGTTCTTATGGCTGCAGATCTTCACAGCACAGACGCTTTCTTCTGCATGCTGTTCTTTCCCAGTTCAGGGCTCCTTCAAGGCTCTCCCTGAATGGCTACGCCGCCCCCTTTTATCCCAGTTCTCTTCAATGCTCACAGCTGCAGCCCATCAAGGACAACCAGGACCTGTGGGACAGATATTCAAATAGAATCCATTTCCTCTACTCTAGCCAGTAAGTACTACCCTACAAGTCCTCAGAACCCCAAAGGCCACCTTTCATCTGACACCCAGACCCTGGGGAAAGGACTTCTTTTTCCCATGGCAAATGGCCTCCCTTGGCAGCCACTCACCCTGGCAGAAAGTGGGAGCCTAGCAAAAATGATGAAATCGTTGCTGGATTTTTCCAAAAGAAAAGCTGGCAGCAACTAGGGCCCTGGAAGTACTTAGAGCCTCAAACGCCACCTTGAACATATTCCTGAGACCCTGGGGAAAGGACTTCGTTTTTCCCATGGAAAATGGCCTTCATTTCTGGCCACTTGGCCTGGCAGGCAGGGCAGTGCCAAGCCAGGAATCTACAAACTGTGCTGGATCCTTCCAGAACGAAAGCTGCCAGCAACTAGGACCCTGCAAGTCCTTACAGCCCCAGATGCCACCAGTCATCTGACACCCAGAGCCTGGGCCAATGACTTCGTTTTCCCCATGGAAAATGGCCTCCATTTCTGGCCACTCGCCCTGACCAAGAGGGTGGTGCCCAGCAAGAAATTTGCAAGCTTTGCTGGATTGCTCCAAATCTAAAGCTGCCACTTGTTGTTGTTCTATTTCTCTAGAGTCCCATCATGCTGTTCTCAGATTGCTAAAGTCCATACCTCCTCGGTGTGTTCTTATGGCTGCAGATCTTCACAGCACAGACGCTTTCTTCTGCATGCTGTTCTTTCCCAGTTCAGGGCTCCTTCAAGGCTCTCCCTGAATGGCTACGCCGCCCCCTTTTATCCCAGTTCTCTTCAATGCTCACAGCTGCAGCCCATCAAGGACAACCAGGACCTGTGGGGCAAAGCCTCTAGACAGATATTCAAATAGAATCCATTTCCTCTACTCTAGCCAGTAAGTACTACCCTACAAGTCCTCAGAACCCCAAAGGCCACCTTTCATCTGACACCCAGACCCTGGGGAAAGGACTTCTTTTTCCCATGGCAAATGGCCTCCCTTGGCAGCCACTCACCCTGGCAGAAAGTGGGAGCCTAGCTAGAATGATGCAATCGTTGCTGGATTTTTCCAAAAGAAAAGCTGGCAGCAACTAGGGCCCTGGAAGTACTTAGAGCCTCAAACGCCACCTTGAACATATTACTGAGACCCTGGGGAAAGGACTTTGTTTTTCCCATGGAAAATGGCCTTCATTTCTGGCCACTTGGCCTGGCAGGCAGGGCAGTGCCAAGCCAGGAATCTACAAACTCTGCTGGATCCTTCCAGAACGAAAGCTGCCAGCAACTAGGACCCTGCAAGTCCTTAGAGCCCCAGATGCCACCTGTCATCTGACACCCAGAGCCTGGGCCAATGACTTCGTTTTCCCCATGGAAAATGGCCTCCATTTCTGGCCACTCGCCCTGACCAAGAGGGTGGTGCCCAGCAAGAAATTTGCAAGCTTTGCTGGATTGCTCCAAATCGAAAGCTGCCACTTGTTGTTGTTCTATTTCTCTAGAGTCCCATCATGCTGTTCTCAGATTGCTAAAGTCCATACCTCCTCGGTGTGTTCTTATGGCTGCAGATCTTCACAGCACAGACGCTTTCTTCTGCATGCTGTTCTTTCCCAGTTCAGGGCTCCTTCAAGGCTCTCCCTGAATGGCTACGCCGCCCCCTTTTATCCCAGTTCTCTTCAATGCTCACAGCTGCAGCCCATCAAGGACAACCAGGACCTGTGGGACAGATATTCAAATAGAATCCATTTCCTCTACTCTAGCCAGTAAGTACTACCCTACAAGTCCTCAGAACCCCAAAGGCCACCTTTCATCTGACACCCAGACCCTGGGGAAAGGACTTCTTTTTCCCATGGCAAATGGCCTCCCTTGGCAGCCACTCACCCTGGCAGAAAGTGGGAGCCTAGCTAGAATGATGCAATCGTTGCTGGATTTTTCCAAAAGAAAAGCTGCCAGCAACTAGGGCCCTGGAAGTACTTAGAGCCTCAAACGCCACCTTGAACATATTACTGAGACCCTGGGGAAAGGACTTCGTTTTTCCCATGGAAAATGGCCTTCATTTGTGGCCACTCTGCCTGGCAGGCAGGGCAGTGCCAAGCCAGGAATCTACAAACTGTGCTGGATCCTTCCAGAATGAAAGCTGCCAGCAACTAGGACCCTGCAAGTCCTTAGAGCCCCAGATGCCACCAGTCATCTGACACCCAGAGCCTGGGCCAATGACTTCGTTTTCCCCATGGAAAATGGCCTCCATTTCTGGCCACTCGCCCTGACCAAGAGGGTGGTGCCCAGCAAGAAATTTGCAAGCTTTGCTGGATTGCTCCAAATCGAAAGCTGCCACTTGTTGTTGTTCTATTTCTCTAGAGTCCCATCATGCTGTTCTCAGATTGCTAAAGTCCATACCTCCTCGGTGTGTTCTTATGGCTGCAGATCTTCACAGCACAGACGCTTTCTTCTGCATGCTGTTCTTTCCCAGTTCAGGGCTCCTTCAAGGCTCTCCCTGAATGGCTACGCCGCCCCCTTTTATCCCAGTTCTCTTCAATGCTCACAGCTGCAGCCCATCAAGGACAACCAGGACCTGTGGGACAGATATTCAAATAGAATCCATTTCCTCTACTCTAGCCAGTAAGTACTACCCTACAAGTCCTCAGAACCCCAAAGGCCACCTTTCATCTGACACCCAGACCCTGGGGAAAGGACTTCTTTTTCCCATGGCAAATGGCCTCCCTTGGCAGCCACTCACCCTGGCAGAAAGTGGGAGCCTAGCTAGAATGATGCAATCGTTGCTGGATTTTTCCAAAAGAAAAGCTGGCAGCAACTAGGGCCCTGGAAGTACTTAGAGCCTCAAACGCCACCTTGAACATATTACTGAGACCCTGGGGAAAGGACTTCGTTTTTCCCATGGAAAATGGCCTTCATTTGTGGCCACTTGGCCTGGCAGGCAGGGCAGTGCCAAGCCAGGAATCTACAAACTCTGCTGGATCCTTCCAGAACGAAAGCTGCCAGCAACTAGGACCCTGCAAGTCCTTACAGCCCCAGATGCCACCAGTCATCTGACACCCAGAGCCTGGGCCAATGACTTCGTTTTCCCCATGGAAAATGGCCTCCATTTCTGGCCACTCGCCCTGACCAAGAGGGTGGGGTGGTGCCCAGCAAGAAATTTGCAAGCTTTGCTGGATTGCTCCAAATCGAAAGCTGCCACTTGTTGTTGTTCTATTTCTCTAGAGTCCCATCATGCTGTTCTCAGATTGCTAAAGTCCATACCTCCTCGGTGTGTTCTTATGGCTGCAGATCTTCACAGCACAGACGCTTTCTTCTGCATGCTGTTCTTTCCCAGTTCAGGGCTCCTTCAAGGCTCTCCCTGAATGGCTACGCCGCCCCCTTTTATCCCAGTTCTCTTCAATGCTCACAGCTGCAGCCCATCAAGGACAACCAGGACCTGTGGGACAGATATTCAAATAGAATCCATTTCCTCTACTCTAGCCAGTAAGTACTACCCTACAAGTCCTCAGAACCCCAAAGGCCACCTTTCATCTGACACCCAGACCCTGGGGAAAGGACTTCTTTTTCCCATGGCAAATGGCCTCCCTTGGCAGCCACTCACCCTGGCAGAAAGTGGGAGCCTAGCAAAAATGATGAAATCGTTGCTGGATTTTTCCAAAAGAAAAGCTGGCAGCAACTAGGGCCCTGGAAGTACTTAGAGCCTCAAACGCCACCTTGAACATATTCCTGAGACCCTGGGGAAAGGACTTCGTTTTTCCCATGGAAAATGGCCTTCATTTCTGGCCACTTGGCCTGGCAGGCAGGGCAGTGCCAAGCCAGGAATCTACAAACTGTGCTGGATCCTTCCAGAACGAAAGCTGCCAGCAACTAGGACCCTGCAAGTCCTTACAGCCCCAGATGCCACCAGTCATCTGACACCCAGAGCCTGGGCCAATGACTTCGTTTTCCCCATGGAAAATGGCCTCCATTTCTGGCCACTCGCCCTGACCAAGAGGGTGGTGCCCAGCAAGAAATTTGCAAGCTTTGCTGGATTGCTCCAAATCTAAAGCTGCCACTTGTTGTTGTTCTATTTCTCTAGAGTCCCATCATGCTGTTCTCAGATTGCTAAAGTCCATACCTCCTCGGTGTGTTCTTATGGCTGCAGATCTTCACAGCACAGACGCTTTCTTCTGCATGCTGTTCTTTCCCAGTTCAGGGCTCCTTCAAGGCTCTCCCTGAATGGCTACGCCGCCCCCTTTTATCCCAGTTCTCTTCAATGCTCACAGCTGCAGCCCATCAAGGACAACCAGGACCTGTGGGGCAAAGCCTCTAGACAGATATTCAAATAGAATCCATTTCCTCTACTCTAGCCAGTAAGTACTACCCTACAAGTCCTCAGAACCCCAAAGGCCACCTTTCATCTGACACCCAGACCCTGGGGAAAGGACTTCTTTTTCCCATGGCAAATGGCCTCCCTTGGCAGCCACTCACCCTGGCAGAAAGTGGGAGCCTAGCTAGAATGATGCAATCGTTGCTGGATTTTTCCAAAAGAAAAGCTGGCAGCAACTAGGGCCCTGGAAGTACTTAGAGCCTCAAACGCCACCTTGAACATATTACTGAGACCCTGGGGAAAGGACTTTGTTTTTCCCATGGAAAATGGCCTTCATTTCTGGCCACTTGGCCTGGCAGGCAGGGCAGTGCCAAGCCAGGAATCTACAAACTCTGCTGGATCCTTCCAGAACGAAAGCTGCCAGCAACTAGGACCCTGCAAGTCCTTAGAGCCCCAGATGCCACCAGTCATCTGACACCCAGAGCCTGGGCCAATGACTTCGTTTTCCCCATGGAAAATGGCCTCCATTTCTGGCCACTCGCCCTGACCAAGAGGGTGGTGCCCAGCAAGAAATTTGCAAGCTTTGCTGGATTGCTCCAAATCGAAAGCTGCCACTTGTTGTTGTTCTATTTCTCTAGAGTCCCATCATGCTGTTCTCAGATTGCTAAAGTCCATACCTCCTCGGTGTGTTCTTATGGCTGCAGATCTTCACAGCACAGACGCTTTCTTCTGCATGCTGTTCTTTCCCAGTTCAGGGCTCCTTCAAGGCTCTCCCTGAATGGCTACGCCGCCCCCTTTTATCCCAGTTCTCTTCAATGCTCACAGCTGCAGCCCATCAAGGACAACCAGGACCTGTGGGACAGATATTCAAATAGAATCCATTTCCTCTACTCTAGCCAGTAAGTACTACCCTACAAGTCCTCAGAACCCCAAAGGCCACCTTTCATCTGACACCCAGACCCTGGGGAAAGGACTTCTTTTTCCCATGGCAAATGGCCTCCCTTGGCAGCCACTCACCCTGGCAGAAAGTGGGAGCCTAGCTAGAATGATGCAATCGTTGCTGGATTTTTCCAAAAGAAAAGCTGCCAGCAACTAGGGCCCTGGAAGTACTTAGAGCCTCAAACGCCACCTTGAACATATTACTGAGACCCTGGGGAAAGGACTTCGTTTTTCCCATGGAAAATGGCCTTCATTTGTGGCCACTCTGCCTGGCAGGCAGGGCAGTGCCAAGCCAGGAATCTACAAACTGTGCTGGATCCTTCCAGAATGAAAGCTGCCAGCAACTAGGACCCTGCAAGTCCTTAGAGCCCCAGATGCCACCAGTCATCTGACACCCAGAGCCTGGGCCAATGACTTCGTTTTCCCCATGGAAAATGGCCTCCATTTCTGGCCACTCGCCCTGACCAAGAGGGTGGTGCCCAGCAAGAAATTTGCAAGCTTTGCTGGATTGCTCCAAATCGAAAGCTGCCACTTGTTGTTGTTCTATTTCTCTAGAGTCCCATCATGCTGTTCTCAGATTGCTAAAGTCCATACCTCCTCGGTGTGTTCTTATGGCTGCAGATCTTCACAGCACAGACGCTTTCTTCTGCATGCTGTTCTTTCCCAGTTCAGGGCTCCTTCAAGGCTCTCCCTGAATGGCTACGCCGCCCCCTTTTATCCCAGTTCTCTTCAATGCTCACAGCTGCAGCCCATCAAGGACAACCAGGACCTGTGGGACAGATATTCAAATAGAATCCATTTCCTCTACTCTAGCCAGTAAGTACTACCCTACAAGTCCTCAGAACCCCAAAGGCCACCTTTCATCTGACACCCAGACCCTGGGGAAAGGACTTCTTTTTCCCATGGCAAATGGCCTCCCTTGGCAGCCACTCACCCTGGCAGAAAGTGGGAGCCTAGCTAGAATGATGCAATCGTTGCTGGATTTTTCCAAAAGAAAAGCTGGCAGCAACTAGGGCCCTGCAAGTACTTAGAGCCTCAAACGCCACCTTGAACATATTACTGAGACCCTGGGGAAAGGACTTCGTTTTTCCCATGGAAAATGGCCTTCATTTGTGGCCACTTGGCCTGGCAGGCAGGGCAGTGCCAAGCCAGGAATCTACAAACTCTGCTGGATCCTTCCAGAACGAAAGCTGCCAGCAACTAGGACCCTGCAAGTCCTTACAGCCCCAGATGCCACCAGTCATCTGACACCCAGAGCCTGGGCCAATGACTTCGTTTTCCCCATGGAAAATGGCCTCCATTTCTGGCCACTCACCCTGACCAAGAGGGTGGTGCCCAGCAAGAAATTTGCAAGCTTTGCTGGATTGCTCCAAATCGAAAGCTGCCACTTGTTGTTGTTCTATTTCTCTAGAGTCCCATCATGCTGTTCTCAGATTGCTAAAGTCCATACCTCCTCGGTGTGTTCTTATGGCTGCAGATCTTCACAGCACAGACGCTTTCTTCTGCATGCTGTTCTTTCCCAGTTCAGGGCTCCTTCAAGGCTCTCCCTGAATGGCTACGCCGCCCCCTTTTATCCCAGTTCTCTTCAATGCTCACAGCTGCAGCCCATCAAGGACAACCAGGACCTGTGGGACAGATATTCAAATAGAATCCATTTCCTCTACTCTAGCCAGTAAGTACTACCCTACAAGTCCTCAGAACCCCAAAGGCCACCTTTCATCTGACACCCAGACCCTGGGGAAAGGACTTCTTTTTCCCATGGCAAATGGCCTCCCTTGGCAGCCACTCACCCTGGCAGAAAGTGGGAGCCTAGCAAAAATGATGAAATCGTTGCTGGATTTTTCCAAAAGAAAATCTGGCAGCAACTAGGGCCCTGGAAGTACTTAGAGCCTCAAACGCCACCTTGAACATATTCCTGAGACCCTGGGGAAAGGACTTCGTTTTTCCCATGGAAAATGGCCTTCATTTCTGGCCACTTGGCCTGGCAGGCAGGGCAGTGCCAAGCCAGGAATCTACAAACTGTGCTGGATCCTTCCAGAACGAAAGCTGCCAGCAACTAGGACCCTGCAAGTCCTTACAGCCCCAGATGCCACCAGTCATCTGACACCCAGAGCCTGGGCCAATGACTTCGTTTTCCCCATGGAAAATGGCCTCCATTTCTGGCCACTCGCCCTGACCAAGAGGGTGGTGCCCAGCAAGAAATTTGCAATCTTTGCTGGATTGCTCCAAATCGAAAGCTGCCACTTGTTGTTGTTCTATTTCTCTAGAGTCCCATCATGCTGTTCTCAGATTGCTAAAGTCCATACCTCCTCGGTGTGTTCTTATGGCTGCAGATCTTCACAGCACAGACGCTTTCTTCTGCATGCTGTTCTTTCCCAGTTCAGGGCTCCTTCAAGGCTCTCCCTGAATGGCTACGCCGCCCCCTTTTATCCCAGTTCTCTTCAATGCTCACAGCTGCAGCCCATCAAGGACAACCAGGACCTGTGGGGCAAAGCCTCTAGACAGATATTCAAATAGAATCCATTTCCTCTACTCTAGCCAGTAAGTACTACCCTACAAGTCCTCAGAACCCCAAAGGCCACCTTTCATCTGACACCCAGACCCTGGGGAAAGGACTTCTTTTTCCCATGGCAAATGGCCTCCCTTGGCAGCCACTCACCCTGGCAGAAAGTGGGAGCCTAGCTAGAATGATGCAATCGTTGCTGGATTTTTCCAAAAGAAAAGCTGGCAGCAACTAGGGCCCTGGAAGTACTTAGAGCCTCAAACGCCACCTTGAACATATTCCTGAGACCCTGGGGAAAGGACTTTGTTTTTCCCATGGAAAATGGCCTTCATTTGTGGCCACTTGGCCTGGCAGGCAGGGCAGTGCCAAGCCAGGAATCTACAAACTGTGCTGGATCCTTCCAGAACGAAAGCTGCCAGCAACTAGGACCCTGCAAGTCCTTAGAGCCCCAGATGCCACCTGTCATCTGACACCCAGAGCCTGGGCCAATGACTTCGTTTTCCCCATGGAAAATGGCCTCCATTTCTGGCCACTCGCCCTGACCAAGAGGGTGGTGCCCAGCAAGAAATTTGCAAGCTTTGCTGGATTGCTCCAAATCGAAAGCTGCCACTTGTTGTTGTTCTATTTCTCTAGAGTCCCATCATGCTGTTCTCAGATTGCTAAAGTCCATACCTCCTCGGTGTGTTCTTATGGCTGCAGATCTTCACAGCACAGACGCTTTCTTCTGCATGCTGTTCTTTCCCAGTTCAGGGCTCCTTCAAGGCTCTCCCTGAATGGCTACGCCGCCCCCTTTTATCCCAGTTCTCTTCAATGCTCACAGCTGCAGCCCATCAAGGACAACCAGGACCTGTGGGACAGATATTCAAATAGAATCCATTTCCTCTACTCTAGCCAGTAAGTACTACCCTACAAGTCCTCAGAACCCCAAAGGCCACCTTTCATCTGACACCCAGACCCTGGGGAAAGGACTTCTTTTTCCCATGGCAAGTGGCCTCCCTTGGCAGCCACTCACCCTGGCAGAAAGTGGGAGCCTAGCTAGAATGATGCAATCGTTGCTGGATTTTTCCAAAAGAAAAGCTGCCAGCAACTAGGGCCCTGCAAGTACTTAGAGCCTCAAACGCCACCTTGAACATATTACTGAGACCCTGGGGAAAGGACTTCGTTTTTCCCATGGAAAATGGCCTTCATTTGTGGCCACTCTGCCTGGCAGGCAGGGCAGTGCCAAGCCAGGAATCTACAAACTCTGCTGGATCCTTCCAGAATGAAAGCTGCCAGCAACTAGGACCCTGCAAGTCCTTACAGCCCCAGATGCCACCAGTCATCTGACACCCAGAGCCTGGGCCAATGACTTCGTTTTCCCCATGGAAAATGGCCTCCATTTCTGGCCACTCGCCCTGACCAAGAGGGTGGTGCCCAGCAAGAAATTTGCAAGCTTTGCTGGATTGCTCCAAATCTAAAGCTGCCACTTGTTGTTGTTCTATTTCTCTAGAGTCCCATCATGCTGTTCTCAGATTGCTAAAGTCCATACCTCCTCGGTGTGTTCTTATGGCTGCAGATCTTCACAGCACAGACGCTTTCTTCTGCATGCTGTTCTTTCCCAGTTCAGGGCTCCTTCAAGGCTCTCCCTGAATGGCTACGCCGCCCCCTTTTATCCCAGTTCTCTTCAATGCTCACAGCTGCAGCCCATCAAGGACAACCAGGACCTGTGGGACAGATATTCAAATAGAATCCATTTCCTCTACTCTAGCCAGTAAGTACTACCCTACAAGTCCTCAGAACCCCAAAGGCCACCTTTCATCTGACACCCAGACCCTGGGGAAAGGACTTCTTTTTCCCATGGCAAATGGCCTCCCTTGGCAGCCACTCACCCTGGCAGAAAGTGGGAGCCTAGCTAGAATGATGCAATCGTTGCTGGATTTTTCCAAAAGAAAAGCTGGCAGCAACTAGGGCCCTGGAAGTACTTAGAGCCTCAAACGCCACCTTGAACATATTACTGAGACCCTGGGGAAAGGACATCTTTTTCCCATGGAAAATGGCCTTCATTTCTGGCCACTTGGCCTGGCAGGCAGGGCAGTGCCAAGCCAGGAATCTACAAACTCTGCTGGATCCTTCCAGAACGAAAGCTGCCAGCAACTAGGACCCTGCAAGTCCTTACAGCCCCAGATGCCACCAGTCATCTGACACCCAGAGCCTGGGCCAATGACTTCGTTTTCCCCATGGAAAATGGCCTCCATTTCTGGCCACTCGCCCTGACCAAGAGGGTGGTGCCCAGCAAGAAATTTGCAAGCTTTGCTGGATTGCTCCAAATCTAAAGCTGCCACTTGTTGTTGTTCTATTTCTCTAGAGTCCCATCATGCTGTTCTCAGATTGCTAAAGTCCATACCTCCTCGGTGTGTTCTTATGGCTGCAGATCTTCACAGCACAGACGCTTTCTTCTGCATGCTGTTCTTTCCCAGTTCAGGGCTCCTTCAAGGCTCTCCCTGAATGGCTACGCCGCCCCCTTTTATCCCAGTTCTCTTCAATGCTCACAGCTGCAGCCCATCAAGGACAACCAGGACCTGTGGGGCAAAGCCTCTAGACAGATATTCAAATAGAATCCATTTCCTCTACTCTAGCCAGTAAGTACTACCCTACAAGTCCTCAGAACCCCAAAGGCCACCTTTCATCTGACACCCAGACCCTGGGGAAAGGACTTCTTTTTCCCATGGCAAATGGCCTCCCTTGGCAGCCACTCACCCTGGCAGAAAGTGGGAGCCTAGCTAGAATGATGCAATCGTTGCTGGATTTTTCCGAAAGAAAAGCTGGCAGCAACTAGGGCCCTGCAAGTACTTAGAGCCTCAAACGCCACCTTGAACATATTCCTGAGACCCTGGGGAAAGGACTTCGTTTTTCCCATGGAAAATGGCCTTCATTTCTGGCCACTTGGCCTGGCAGGCAGGGCAGTGCCAAGCCAGGAATCTACAAACTGTGCTGGATCCTTCCAGAACGAAAGCTGCCAGCAACTAGGACCCTGCAAGTCCTTACAGCCCCAGATGCCACCAGTCATCTGACACCCAGAGCCTGGGCCAATGACTTCGTTTTCCCCATGGAAAATGGCCTCCATTTCTGGCCACTCGCCCTGACCAAGAGGGTGGTGCCCAGCAAGAAATTTGCAATCTTTGCTGGATTGCTCCAAATCGAAAGCTGCCACTTGTTGTTGTTCTATTTCTCTAGAGTCCCATCATGCTGTTCTCAGATTGCTAAAGTCCATACCTCCTCGGTGTGTTCTTATGGCTGCAGATCTTCACAGCACAGACGCTTTCTTCTGCATGCTGTTCTTTCCCAGTTCAGGGCTCCTTCAAGGCTCTCCCTGAATGGCTACGCCGCCCCCTTTTATCCCAGTTCTCTTCAATGCTCACAGCTGCAGCCCATCAAGGACAACCAGGACCTGTGGGACAGATATTCAAATAGAATCCATTTCCTCTACTCTAGCCAGTAAGTACTACCCTACAAGTCCTCAGAACCCCAAAGGCCACCTTTCATCTGACACCCAGACCCTGGGGAAAGGACTTCTTTTTCCCATGGCAAATGGCCTCCCTTGGCAGCCACTCACCCTGGCAGAAAGTGGGAGCCTAGCTAGAATGATGCAATCGTTGCTGGATTTTTCCAAAAGAAAAGCTGCCAGCAACTAGGGCCCTGCAAGTACTTAGAGCCTCAAACGCCACCTTGAACATATTCCTGAGACCCTGGGGAAAGGACTTCGTTTTTCCCATGGAAAATGGCCTTCATTTGTGGCCACTCTGCCTGGCAGGCAGGGCAGTGCCAAGCCAGGAATCTACAAACTCTGCTGGATCCTTCCAGAACGAAAGCTGCCAGCAACTAGGACCCTGCAAGTCCTTACAGCCCCAGATGCCACCAGTCATCTGACACCCAGAGCCTGGGCCAATGACTTCGTTTTCCCCATGGAAAATGGCCTCCATTTCTGGCCACTCGCCCTGACCAAGAGGGTGGTGCCCAGCAAGAAATTTGCAAGCTTTGCTGGATTGCTCCAAATCGAAAGCTGCCACTTGTTGTTGTTCTATTTCTCTAGAGTCCCATCATGCTGTTCTCAGATTGCTAAAGTCCATACCTCCTCGGTGTGTTCTTATGGCTGCAGATCTTCACAGCACAGACGCTTTCTTCTGCATGCTGTTCTTTCCCAGTTCAGGGCTCCTTCAAGGCTCTCCCTGAATGGCTACGCCGCCCCCTTTTATCCCAGTTCTCTTCAATGCTCACAGCTGCAGCCCATCAAGGACAACCAGGACCTGTGGGACAGATATTCAAATAGAATCCATTTCCTCTACTCTAGCCAGTAAGTACTACCCTACAAGTCCTCAGAACCCCAAAGGCCACCTTTCATCTGACACCCAGACCCTGGGGAAAGGACTTCTTTTTCCCATGGCAAATGGCCTCCCTTGGCAGCCACTCACCCTGGCAGAAAGTGGGAGCCTAGCTAGAATGATGCAATCGTTGCTGGATTTTTCCAAAAGAAAAGCTGGCAGCAACTAGGGCCCTGGAAGTACTTAGAGCCTCAAACGCCACCTTGAACATATTACTGAGACCCTGGGGAAAGGACTTCGTTTTTCCCATGGAAAATGGCCTTCATTTCTGGCCACTTGGCCTGGCAGGCAGGGCAGTGCCAAGCCAGGAATCTACAAACTCTGCTGGATCCTTCCAGAACGAAAGCTGCCAGCAACTAGGACCCTGCAAGTCCTTACAGCCCCAGATGCCACCAGTCATCTGACACCCAGAGCCTGGGCCAATGACTTCGTTTTCCCCATGGAAAATGGCCTCCATTTCTGGCCACTCGCCCTGACCAAGAGGGTGGTGCCCAGCAAGAAATTTGCAAGCTTTGCTGGATTGCTCCAAATCTAAAGCTGCCACTTGTTGTTGTTCTATTTCTCTAGAGTCCCATCATGCTGTTCTCAGATTGCTAAAGTCCATACCTCCTCGGTGTGTTCTTATGGCTGCAGATCTTCACAGCACAGACGCTTTCTTCTGCATGCTGTTCTTTCCCAGTTCAGGGCTCCTTCAAGGCTCTCCCTGAATGGCTACGCCGCCCCCTTTTATCCCAGTTCTCTTCAATGCTCACAGCTGCAGCCCATCAAGGACAACCAGGACCTGTGGGGCAAAGCCTCTAGACAGATATTCAAATAGAATCCATTTCCTCTACTCTAGCCAGTAAGTACTACCCTACAAGTCCTCAGAACCCCAAAGGCCACCTTTCATCTGACACCCAGACCCTGGGGAAAGGACTTCTTTTTCCCATGGCAAATGGCCTCCCTTGGCAGCCACTCACCCTGGCAGAAAGTGGGAGCCTAGCTAGAATGATGCAATCGTTGCTGGATTTTTCCAAAAGAAAAGCTGGCAGCAACTAGGGCCCTGGAAGTACTTAGAGCCTCAAACGCCACCTTGAACATATTCCTGAGACCCTGGGGAAAGGACTTCGTTTTTCCCATGGAAAATGGCCTTCATTTCTGGCCACTTGGCCTGGCAGGCAGGGCAGTGCCAAGCCAGGAATCTACAAACTGTGCTGGATCCTTCCAGAACGAAAGCTGCCAGCAACTAGGACCCTGCAAGTCCTTACAGCCCCAGATGCCACCAGTCATCTGACACCCAGAGCCTGGGCCAATGACTTCGTTTTCCCCATGGAAAATGGCCTCCATTTCTGGCCACTCGCCCTGACCAAGAGGGTGGTGCCCAGCAAGAAATTTGCAAGCTTTGCTGGATTGCTCCAAATCTAAAGCTGCCACTTGTTGTTGTTCTATTTCTCTAGAGTCCCATCATGCTGTTCTCAGATTGCTAAAGTCCATACCTCCTCGGTGTGTTCTTATGGCTGCAGATCTTCACAGCACAGACGCTTTCTTCTGCATGCTGTTCTTTCCCAGTTCAGGGCTCCTTCAAGGCTCTCCCTGAATGGCTACGCCGCCCCCTTTTATCCCAGTTCTCTTCAATGCTCACAGCTGCAGCCCATCAAGGACAACCAGGACCTGTGGGACAGATATTCAAATAGAATCCATTTCCTCTACTCTAGCCAGTAAGTACTACCCTACAAGTCCTCAGAACCCCAAAGGCCACCTTTCATCTGACACCCAGACCCTGGGGAAAGGACTTCTTTTTCCCATGGCAAATGGCCTCCCTTGGCAGCCACTCACCCTGGCAGAAAGTGGGAGCCTAGCTAGAATGATGCAATCGTTGCTGGATTTTTCCAAAAGAAAAGCTGCCAGCAACTAGGGCCCTGCAAGTACTTAGAGCCTCAAACGCCACCTTGAACATATTCCTGAGACCCTGGGGAAAGGACTTCGTTTTTCCCATGGAAAATGGCCTTCATTTCTGGCCACTTGGCCTGGCAGGCAGGGCAGTGCCAAGCCAGGAATCTACAAACTGTGCTGGATCCTTCCAGAACGAAAGCTGCCAGCAACTAGGACCCTGCAAGTCCTTACAGCCCCAGATGCCACCAGTCATCTGACACCCAGAGCCTGGGCCAATGACTTCGTTTTCCCCATGGAAAATGGCCTCCATTTCTGGCCACTCGCCCTGACCAAGAGGGTGGTGCCCAGCAAGAAATTTGCAAGCTTTGCTGGATTGCTCCAAATCTAAAGCTGCCACTTGTTGTTGTTCTATTTCTCTAGAGTCCCATCATGCTGTTCTCAGATTGCTAAAGTCCATACCTCCTCGGTGTGTTCTTATGGCTGCAGATCTTCACAGCACAGACGCTTTCTTCTGCATGCTGTTCTTTCCCAGTTCAGGGCTCCTTCAAGGCTCTCCCTGAATGGCTACGCCGCCCCCTTTTATCCCAGTTCTCTTCAATGCTCACAGCTGCAGCCCATCAAGGACAACCAGGACCTGTGGGACAGATATTCAAATAGAATCCATTTCCTCTACTCTAGCCAGTAAGTACTACCCTACAAGTCCTCAGAACCCCAAAGGCCACCTTTCATCTGACACCCAGACCCTGGGGAAAGGACTTCTTTTTCCCATGGCAAATGGCCTCCCTTGGCAGCCACTCACCCTGGCAGAAAGTGGGAGCCTAGCTAGAATGATGCAATCGTTGCTGGATTTTTCCAAAAGAAAAGCTGGCAGCAACTAGGGCCCTGGAAGTACTTAGAGCCTCAAACGCCACCTTGAACATATTACTGAGACCCTGGGGAAAGGACTTCGTTTTTCCCATGGAAAATGGCCTTCATTTGTGGCCACTCTGCCTGGCAGGCAGGGCAGTGCCAAGCCAGGAATCTACAAACTGTGCTGGATCCTTCCAGAACGAAAGCTGCCAGCAACTAGGACCCTGCAAGTCCTTAGAGCCCCAGATGCCACCTGTCATCTGACACCCAGAGCCTGGGCCAATGACTTCGTTTTCCCCATGGAAAATGGCCTCCATTTCTGGCCACTCGCCCTGACCAAGAGGGTGGTGCCCAGCAAGAAATTTGCAAGCTTTGCTGGATTGCTCCAAATCGAAAGCTGCCACTTGTTGTTGTTCTATTTCTCTAGAGTCCCATCATGCTGTTCTCAGATTGCTAAAGTCCATACCTCCTCGGTGTGTTCTTATGGCTGCAGATCTTCACAGCACAGACGCTTTCTTCTGCATGCTGTTCTTTCCCAGTTCAGGGCTCCTTCAAGGCTCTCCCTGAATGGCTACGCCGCCCCCTTTTATCCCAGTTCTCTTCAATGCTCACAGCTGCAGCCCATCAAGGACAACCAGGACCTGTGGGGCAAAGCCTCTAGACAGATATTCAAATAGAATCCATTTCCTCTACTCTAGCCAGTAAGTACTACCCTACAAGTCCTCAGAACCCCAAAGGCCACCTTTCATCTGACACCCAGACCCTGGGGAAAGGACTTCTTTTTCCCATGGCAAATGGCCTCCCTTGGCAGCCACTCACCCTGGCAGAAAGTGGGAGCCTAGCTAGAATGATGCAATCGTTGCTGGATTTTTCCAAAAGAAAAGCTGGCAGCAACTAGGGCCCTGGAAGTACTTAGAGCCTCAAACGCCACCTTGAACATATTACTGAGACCCTGGGGAAAGGACTTCGTTTTTCCCATGGAAAATGGCCTTCATTTGTGGCCACTTGGCCTGGCAGGCAGGGCAGTGCCAAGCCAGGAATCTACAAACTCTGCTGGATCCTTCCAGAACGAAAGCTGCCAGCAACTAGGACCCTGCAAGTCCTTACAGCCCCAGATGCCACCAGTCATCTGACACCCAGAGCCTGGGCCAATGACTTCGTTTTCCCCATGGAAAATGGCCTCCATTTCTGGCCACTCGCCCTGACCAAGAGGGTGGTGCCCAGCAAGAAATTTGCAAGCTTTGCTGGATTGCTCCAAATCTAAAGCTGCCACTTGTTGTTGTTCTATTTCTCTAGAGTCCCATCATGCTGTTCTCAGATTGCTAAAGTCCATACCTCCTCGGTGTGTTCTTATGGCTGCAGATCTTCACAGCACAGACGCTTTCTTCTGCATGCTGTTCTTTCCCAGTTCAGGGCTCCTTCAAGGCTCTCCCTGAATGGCTACGCCGCCCCCTTTTATCCCAGTTCTCTTCAATGCTCACAGCTGCAGCCCATCAAGGACAACCAGGACCTGTGGGGCAAAGCCTCTAGACAGATATTCAAATAGAATCCATTTCCTCTACTCTAGCCAGTAAGTACTACCCTACAAGTCCTCAGAACCCCAAAGGCCACCTTTCATCTGACACCCAGACCCTGGGGAAAGGACTTCTTTTTCCCATGGCAAATGGCCTCCCTTGGCAGCCACTCACCCTGGCAGAAAGTGGGAGCCTAGCTAGAATGATGCAATCGTTGCTGGATTTTTCCAAAAGAAAAGCTGGCAGCAACTAGGGCCCTGGAAGTACTTAGAGCCTCAAACGCCACCTTGAACATATTACTGAGACCCTGGGGAAAGGACTTCGTTTTTCCCATGGAAAATGGCCTTCATTTGTGGCCACTTGGCCTGGCAGGCAGGGCAGTGCCAAGCCAGGAATCTACAAACTGTGCTGGATCCTTCCAGAACGAAAGCTGCCAGCAACTAGGACCCTGCAAGTCCTTAGAGCCCCAGATGCCACCTGTCATCTGACACCCAGAGCCTGGGCCAATGACTTCGTTTTCCCCATGGAAAATGGCCTCCATTTCTGGCCACTCGCCCTGACCAAGAGGGTGGTGCCCAGCAAGAAATTTGCAAGCTTTGCTGGATTGCTCCAAATCGAAAGCTGCCACTTGTTGTTGTTCTATTTCTCTAGAGTCCCATCATGCTGTTCTCAGATTGCTAAAGTCCATACCTCCTCGGTGTGTTCTTATGGCTGCAGATCTTCACAGCACAGACGCTTTCTTCTGCATGCTGTTCTTTCCCAGTTCAGGGCTCCTTCAAGGCTCTCCCTGAATGGCTACGCCGCCCCCTTTTATCCCAGTTCTCTTCAATGCTCACAGCTGCAGCCCATCAAGGACAACCAGGACCTGTGGGACAGATATTCAAATAGAATCCATTTCCTCTACTCTAGCCAGTAAGTACTACCCTACAAGTCCTCAGAACCCCAAAGGCCACCTTTCATCTGACACCCAGACCCTGGGGAAAGGACTTCTTTTTCCCATGGCAAATGGCCTCCCTTGGCAGCCACTCACCCTGGCAGAAAGTGGGAGCCTAGCTAGAATGATGCAATCGTTGCTGGATTTTTCCAAAAGAAAAGCTGGCAGCAACTAGGGCCCTGGAAGTACTTAGAGCCTCAAACGCCACCTTGAACATATTACTGAGACCCTGGGGAAAGGACTTCGTTTTTCCCATGGAAAATGGCCTTCATTTGTGGCCACTTGGCCTGGCAGGCAGGGCAGTGCCAAGCCAGGAATCTACAAACTGTGCTGGATCCTTCCAGAACGAAAGCTGCCAGCAACTAGGACCCTGCAAGTCCTTAGAGCCCCAGATGCCACCTGTCATCTGACACCCAGAGCCTGGGCCAATGACTTCGTTTTCCCCATGGAAAATGGCCTCCATTTCTGGCCACTCGCCCTGACCAAGAGGGTGGTGCCCAGCAAGAAATTTGCAAGCTTTGCTGGATTGCTCCAAATCGAAAGCTGCCACTTGTTGTTGTTCTATTTCTCTAGAGTCCCATCATGCTGTTCTCAGATTGCTAAAGTCCATACCTCCTCGGTGTGTTCTTATGGCTGCAGATCTTCACAGCACAGACGCTTTCTTCTGCATGCTGTTCTTTCCCAGTTCAGGGCTCCTTCAAGGCTCTCCCTGAATGGCTACGCCGCCCCCTTTTATCCCAGTTCTCTTCAATGCTCACAGCTGCAGCCCATCAAGGACAACCAGGACCTGTGGGACAGATATTCAAATAGAATCCATTTCCTCTACTCTAGCCAGTAAGTACTACCCTACAAGTCCTCAGAACCCCAAAGGCCACCTTTCATCTGACACCCAGACCCTGGGGAAAGGACTTCTTTTTCCCATGGCAAATGGCCTCCCTTGGCAGCCACTCACCCTGGCAGAAAGTGGGAGCCTAGCTAGAATGATGCAATCGTTGCTGGATTTTTCCAAAAGAAAAGCTGCCAGCAACTAGGGCCCTGCAAGTACTTAGAGCCTCAAACGCCACCTTGAACATATTACTGAGACCCTGGGGAAAGGACTTCGTTTTTCCCATGGAAAATGGCCTTCATTTGTGGCCACTCTGCCTGGCAGGCAGGGCAGTGCCAAGCCAGGAATCTACAAACTGTGCTGGATCCTTCCAGAATGAAAGCTGCCAGCAACTAGGACCCTGCAAGTCCTTAGAGCCCCAGATGCCACCAGTCATCTGACACCCAGAGCCTGGGCCAATGACTTCGTTTTCCCCATGGAAAATGGCCTCCATTTCTGGCCACTCGCCCTGACCAAGAGGGTGGTGCCCAGCAAGAAATTTGCAAGCTTTGCTGGATTGCTCCAAATCGAAAGCTGCCACTTGTTGTTGTTCTATTTCTCTAGAGTCCCATCATGCTGTTCTCAGATTGCTAAAGTCCATACCTCCTCGGTGTGTTCTTATGGCTGCAGATCTTCACAGCACAGACGCTTTCTTCTGCATGCTGTTCTTTCCCAGTTCAGGGCTCCTTCAAGGCTCTCCCTGAATGGCTACGCCGCCCCCTTTTATCCCAGTTCTCTTCAATGCTCACAGCTGCAGCCCATCAAGGACAACCAGGACCTGTGGGACAGATATTCAAATAGAATCCATTTCCTCTACTCTAGCCAGTAAGTACTACCCTACAAGTCCTCAGAACCCCAAAGGCCACCTTTCATCTGACACCCAGACCCTGGGGAAAGGACTTCTTTTTCCCATGGCAAATGGCCTCCCTTGGCAGCCACTCACCCTGGCAGAAAGTGGGAGCCTAGCTAGAATGATGCAATCGTTGCTGGATTTTTCCAAAAGAAAAGCTGGCAGCAACTAGGGCCCTGGAAGTACTTAGAGCCTCAAACGCCACCTTGAACATATTACTGAGACCCTGGGGAAAGGACATCTTTTTCCCATGGAAAATGGCCTTCATTTCTGGCCACTTGGCCTGGCAGGCAGGGCAGTGCCAAGCCAGGAATCTACAAACTCTGCTGGATCCTTCCAGAACGAAAGCTGCCAGCAACTAGGACCCTGCAAGTCCTTACAGCCCCAGATGCCACCAGTCATCTGACACCCAGAGCCTGGGCCAATGACTTCGTTTTCCCCATGGAAAATGGCCTCCATTTCTGGCCACTCGCCCTGACCAAGAGGGTGGTGCCCAGCAAGAAATTTGCAAGCTTTGCTGGATTGCTCCAAATCGAAAGCTGCCACTTGTTGTTGTTCTATTTCTCTAGAGTCCCATCATGCTGTTCTCAGATTGCTAAAGTCCATACCTCCTCGGTGTGTTCTTATGGCTGCAGATCTTCACAGCACAGACGCTTTCTTCTGCATGCTGTTCTTTCCCAGTTCAGGGCTCCTTCAAGGCTCTCCCTGAATGGCTACGCCGCCCCCTTTTATCCCAGTTCTCTTCAATGCTCACAGCTGCAGCCCATCAAGGACAACCAGGACCTGTGGGGCAAAGCCTCTAGACAGATATTCAAATAGAATCCATTTCCTCTACTCTAGCCAGTAAGTACTACCCTACAAGTCCTCAGAACCCCAAAGGCCACCTTTCATCTGACACCCAGACCCTGGGGAAAGGACTTCTTTTTCCCATGGCAAATGGCCTCCCTTGGCAGCCACTCACCCTGGCAGAAAGTGGGAGCCTAGCTAGAATGATGCAATCGTTGCTGGATTTTTCCAAAAGAAAAGCTGGCAGCAACTAGGGCCCTGGAAGTACTTAGAGCCTCAAACGCCACCTTGAACATATTACTGAGACCCTGGGGAAAGGACTTCGTTTTTCCCATGGAAAATGGCCTTCATTTCTGGCCACTTGGCCTGGCAGGCAGGGCAGTGCCAAGCCAGGAATCTACAAACTCTGCTGGATCCTTCCAGAACGAAAGCTGCCAGCAACTAGGACCCTGCAAGTCCTTAGAGCCCCAGATGCCACCTGTCATCTGACACCCAGAGCCTGGGCCAATGACTTCGTTTTCCCCATGGAAAATGGCCTCCATTTCTGGCCACTCGCCCTGACCAAGAGGGTGGTGCCCAGCAAGAAATTTGCAAGCTTTGCTGGATTGCTCCAAATCGAAAGCTGCCACTTGTTGTTGTTCTATTTCTCTAGAGTCCCATCATGCTGTTCTCAGATTGCTAAAGTCCATACCTCCTCGGTGTGTTCTTATGGCTGCAGATCTTCACAGCACAGACGCTTTCTTCTGCATGCTGTTCTTTCCCAGTTCAGGGCTCCTTCAAGGCTCTCCCTGAATGGCTAAGCCGCCCCCTTTTATCCCAGTTCTCTTCAATGCTCACAGCTGCAGCCCATCAAGGACAACCAGGACCTGTGGGGCAAAGCCTCTAGACAGATATTCAAATAGAATCCATTTCCTCTACTCTAGCCAGTAAGTACTACCCTACAAGTCCTCAGAACCCCAAAGGCCACCTTTCATCTGACACCCAGACCCTGGGGAAAGGACTTCTTTTTCCCATGGCAAATGGCCTCCCTTGGCAGCCACTCACCCTGGCAGAAAGTGGGAGCCTAGCTAGAATGATGCAATCGTTGCTGGATTTTTCCAAAAGAAAAGCTGGCAGCAACTAGGGCCCTGGAAGTACTTAGAGCCTCAAACGCCACCTTGAACATATTACTGAGACCCTGGGGAAAGGACATCTTTTTCCCATGGAAAATGGCCTTCATTTGTGGCCACTTGGCCTGGCAGGCAGGGCAGTGCCAAGCCAGGAATCTACAAACTGTGCTGGATCCTTCCAGAACGAAAGCTGCCAGCAACTAGGACCCTGCAAGTCCTTACAGCCCCAGATGCCACCAGTCATCTGACACCCAGAGCCTGGGCCAATGACTTCGTTTTCCCCATGGAAAATGGCCTCCATTTCTGGCCACTCGCCCTGACCAAGAGGGTGGTGCCCAGCAAGAAATTTGCAAGCTTTGCTGGATTGCTCCAAATCTAAAGCTGCCACTTGTTGTTGTTCTATTTCTCTAGAGTCCCATCATGCTGTTCTCAGATTGCTAAAGTCCATACCTCCTCGGTGTGTTCTTATGGCTGCAGATCTTCACAGCACAGACGCTTTCTTCTGCATGCTGTTCTTTCCCAGTTCAGGGCTCCTTCAAGGCTCTCCCTGAATGGCTAAGCCGCCCCCTTTTATCCCAGTTCTCTTCAATGCTCACAGCTGCAGCCCATCAAGGACAACCAGGACCTGTGGGGCAAAGCCTCTAGACAGATATTCAAATAGAATCCATTTCCTCTACTCTAGCCAGTAAGTACTACCCTACAAGTCCTCAGAACCCCAAAGGCCACCTTTCATCTGACACCCAGACCCTGGGGAAAGGACTTCTTTTTCCCATGGCAAATGGCCTCCCTTGGCAGCCACTCACCCTGGCAGAAAGTGGGAGCCTAGCTAGAATGATGCAATCGTTGCTGGATTTTTCCAAAAGAAAAGCTGGCAGCAACTAGGGCCCTGGAAGTACTTAGAGCCTCAAACGCCACCTTGAACATATTACTGAGACCCTGGGGAAAGGACTTCGTTTTTCCCATGGAAAATGGCCTTCATTTGTGGCCACTTGGCCTGGCAGGCAGGGCAGTGCCAAGCCAGGAATCTACAAACTCTGCTGGATCCTTCCAGAACGAAAGCTGCCAGCAACTAGGACCCTGCAAGTCCTTACAGCCCCAGATGCCACCAGTCATCTGACACCCAGAGCCTGGGCCAATGACTTCGTTTTCCCCATGGAAAATGGCCTCCATTTCTGGCCACTCGCCCTGACCAAGAGGGTGGTGCCCAGCAAGAAATTTGCAAGCTTTGCTGGATTGCTCCAAATCTAAAGCTGCCACTTGTTGTTGTTCTATTTCTCTAGAGTCCCATCATGCTGTTCTCAGATTGCTAAAGTCCATACCTCCTCGGTGTGTTCTTATGGCTGCAGATCTTCACAGCACAGACGCTTTCTTCTGCATGCTGTTCTTTCCCAGTTCAGGGCTCCTTCAAGGCTCTCCCTGAATGGCTACGCCGCCCCCTTTTATCCCAGTTCTCTTCAATGCTCACAGCTGCAGCCCATCAAGGACAACCAGGACCTGTGGGACAGATATTCAAATAGAATCCATTTCCTCTACTCTAGCCAGTAAGTACTACCCTACAAGTCCTCAGAACCCCAAAGGCCACCTTTCATCTGACACCCAGACCCTGGGGAAAGGACTTCTTTTTCCCATGGCAAATGGCCTCCCTTGGCAGCCACTCACCCTGGCAGAAAGTGGGAGCCTAGCAAAAATGATGAAATCGTTGCTGGATTTTTCCAAAAGAAAAGCTGGCAGCAACTAGGGCCCTGGAAGTACTTAGAGCCTCAAACGCCACCTTGAACGTATTCCTGAGACCCTGGGGAAAGGACTTCGTTTTTCCCATGGAAAATGGCCTTCATTTCTGGCCACTTGGCCTGGCAGGCAGGGCAGTGCCAAGCCAGTAATCTACAAACTGTGCTGGATCCTTCCAGAACGAAAGCTGCCAGCAACTAGGACCCTGCAAGTCCTTACAGCCCCAGATGCCACCAGTCATCTGACACCCAGAGCCTGGGCCAATGACTTCGTTTTCCCCATGGAAAATGGCCTCCATTTCTGGCCACTCGCCCTGACCAAGAGGGTGGTGCCCAGCAAGAAATTTGCAAGCTTTGCTGGATTGCTCCAAATCTAAAGCTGCCACTTGTTGTTGTTCTATTTCTCTAGAGTCCCATCATGCTGTTCTCAGATTGCTAAAGTCCATACCTCCTCGGTGTGTTCTTATGGCTGCAGATCTTCACAGCACAGACGCTTTCTTCTGCATGCTGTTCTTTCCCAGTTCAGGGCTCCTTCAAGGCTCTCCCTGAATGGCTACGCCGCCCCCTTTTATCCCAGTTCTCTTCAATGCTCACAGCTGCAGCCCATCAAGGACAACCAGGACCTGTGGGGCAAAGCCTCTAGACAGATATTCAAATAGAATCCATTTCCTCTACTCTAGCCAGTAAGTACTACCCTACAAGTCCTCAGAACCCCAAAGGCCACCTTTCATCTGACACCCAGACCCTGGGGAAAGGACTTCTTTTTCCCATGGCAAATGGCCTCCCTTGGCAGCCACTCACCCTGGCAGAAAGTGGGAGCCTAGCTAGAATGATGCAATCGTTGCTGGATTTTTCCAAAAGAAAAGCTGGCAGCAACTAGGGCCCTGGAAGTACTTAGAGCCTCAAACGCCACCTTGAACATATTACTGAGACCCTGGGGAAAGGACTTCGTTTTTCCCATGGAAAATGGCCTTCATTTCTGGCCACTTGGCCTGGCAGGCAGGGCAGTGCCAAGCCAGGAATCTACAAACTCTGCTGGATCCTTCCAGAACGAAAGCTGCCAGCAACTAGGACCCTGCAAGTCCTTAGAGCCCCAGATGCCACCTGTCATCTGACACCCAGAGCCTGGGCCAATGACTTCGTTTTCCCCATGGAAAATGGCCTCCATTTCTGGCCACTCGCCCTGACCAAGAGGGTGGTGCCCAGCAAGAAATTTGCAAGCTTTGCTGGATTGCTCCAAATCGAAAGCTGCCACTTGTTGTTGTTCTATTTCTCTAGAGTCCCATCATGCTGTTCTCAGATTGCTAAAGTCCATACCTCCTCGGTGTGTTCTTATGGCTGCAGATCTTCACAGCACAGACGCTTTCTTCTGCATGCTGTTCTTTCCCAGTTCAGGGCTCCTTCAAGGCTCTCCCTGAATGGCTAAGCCGCCCCCTTTTATCCCAGTTCTCTTCAATGCTCACAGCTGCAGCCCATCAAGGACAACCAGGACCTGTGGGGCAAAGCCTCTAGACAGATATTCAAATAGAATCCATTTCCTCTACTCTAGCCAGTAAGTACTACCCTACAAGTCCTCAGAACCCCAAAGGCCACCTTTCATCTGACACCCAGACCCTGGGGAAAGGACTTCTTTTTCCCATGGCAAATGGCCTCCCTTGGCAGCCACTCACCCTGGCAGAAAGTGGGAGCCTAGCTAGAATGATGCAATCGTTGCTGGATTTTTCCAAAAGAAAAGCTGGCAGCAACTAGGGCCCTGGAAGTACTTAGAGCCTCAAACGCCACCTTGAACATATTACTGAGACCCTGGGGAAAGGACATCTTTTTCCCATGGAAAATGGCCTTCATTTGTGGCCACTTGGCCTGGCAGGCAGGGCAGTGCCAAGCCAGGAATCTACAAACTCTGCTGGATCCTTCCAGAACGAAAGCTGCCAGCAACTAGGACCCTGCAAGTCCTTACAGCCCCAGATGCCACCAGTCATCTGACACCCAGAGCCTGGGCCAATGACTTCGTTTTCCCCATGGAAAATGGCCTCCATTTCTGGCCACTCGCCCTGACCAAGAGGGTGGTGCCCAGCAAGAAATTTGCAAGCTTTGCTGGATTGCTCCAAATCTAAAGCTGCCACTTGTTGTTCTTCTATTTCTCTAGAGTCCCATCATGCTGTTCTCAGATTGCTAAAGTCCATACCTCCTCGGTGTGTTCTTATGGCTGCAGATCTTCACAGCACAGACGCTTTCTTCTGCATGCTGTTCTTTCCCAGTTCAGGGCTCCTTCAAGGCTCTCCCTGAATGGCTAAGCCGCCCCCTTTTATCCCAGTTCTCTTCAATGCTCACAGCTGCAGCCCATCAAGGACAACCAGGACCTGTGGGGCAAAGCCTCTAGACAGATATTCAAATAGAATCCATTTCCTCTACTCTAGCCAGTAAGTACTACCCTACAAGTCCTCAGAACCCCAAAGGCCACCTTTCATCTGACACCCAGACCCTGGGGAAAGGACTTCTTTTTCCCATGGCAAATGGCCTCCCTTGGCAGCCACTCACCCTGGCAGAAAGTGGGAGCCTAGCTAGAATGATGCAATCGTTGCTGGATTTTTCCAAAAGAAAAGCTGGCAGCAACTAGGGCCCTGGAAGTACTTAGAGCCTCAAACGCCACCTTGAACATATTCCTGAGACCCTGGGGAAAGGACTTCGTTTTTCCCATGGAAAATGGCCTTCATTTGTGGCCACTCTGCCTGGCAGGCAGGGCAGTGCCAAGCCAGGAATCTACAAACTCTGCTGGATCCTTCCAGAACGAAAGCTGCCAGCAACTAGGACCCTGCAAGTCCTTAGAGCCCCAGATGCCACCTGTCATCTGACACCCAGAGCCTGGGCCAATGACTTCGTTTTCCCCATGGAAAATGGCCTCCATTTCTGGCCACTCGCCCTGACCAAGAGGGTGGTGCCCAGCAAGAAATTTGCAAGCTTTGCTGGATTGCTCCAAATCGAAAGCTGCCACTTGTTGTTGTTCTATTTCTCTAGAGTCCCATCATGCTGTTCTCAGATTGCTAAAGTCCATACCTCCTCGGTGTGTTCTTATGGCTGCAGATCTTCACAGCACAGACGCTTTCTTCTGCATGCTGTTCTTTCCCAGTTCAGGGCTCCTTCAAGGCTCTCCCTGAATGGCTAAGCCGCCCCCTTTTATCCCAGTTCTCTTCAATGCTCACAGCTGCAGCCCATCAAGGACAACCAGGACCTGTGGGGCAAAGCCTCTAGACAGATATTCAAATAGAATCCATTTCCTCTACTCTAGCCAGTAAGTACTACCCTACAAGTCCTCAGAACCCCAAAGGCCACCTTTCATCTGACACCCAGACCCTGGGGAAAGGACTTCTTTTTCCCATGGCAAATGGCCTCCCTTGGCAGCCACTCACCCTGGCAGAAAGTGGGAGCCTAGCTAGAATGATGCAATCGTTGCTGGATTTTTCCAAAAGAAAAGCTGGCAGCAACTAGGGCCCTGGAAGTACTTAGAGCCTCAAACGCCACCTTGAACATATTACTGAGACCCTGGGGAAAGGACATCTTTTTCCCATGGAAAATGGCCTTCATTTGTGGCCACTTGGCCTGGCAGGCAGGGCAGTGCCAAGCCAGGAATCTACAAACTCTGCTGGATCCTTCCAGAACGAAAGCTGCCAGCAACTAGGACCCTGCAAGTCCTTACAGCCCCAGATGCCACCAGTCATCTGACACCCAGAGCCTGGGCCAATGACTTCGTTTTCCCCATGGAAAATGGCCTCCATTTCTGGCCACTCGCCCTGACCAAGAGGGTGGTGCCCAGCAAGAAATTTGCAAGCTTTGCTGGATTGCTCCAAATCTAAAGCTGCCACTTGTTGTTCTTCTATTTCTCTAGAGTCCCATCATGCTGTTCTCAGATTGCTAAAGTCCATACCTCCTCGGTGTGTTCTTATGGCTGCAGATCTTCACAGCACAGACGCTTTCTTCTGCATGCTGTTCTTTCCCAGTTCAGGGCTCCTTCAAGGCTCTCCCTGAATGGCTACGCCGCCCCCTTTTATCCCAGTTCTCTTCAATGCTCACAGCTGCAGCCCATCAAGGACAACCAGGACCTGTGGGGCAAAGCCTCTAGACAGATATTCAAATAGAATCCATTTCCTCTACTCTAGCCAGTAAGTACTACCCTACAAGTCCTCAGAACCCCAAAGGCCACCTTTCATCTGACACCCAGACCCTGGGGAAAGGACTTCTTTTTCCCATGGCAAATGGCCTCCCTTGGCAGCCACTCACCCTGGCAGAAAGTGGGAGCCTAGCTAGAATGATGCAATCGTTGCTGGATTTTTCCAAAAGAAAAGCTGGCAGCAACTAGGGCCCTGGAAGTACTTAGAGCCTCAAACGCCACCTTGAACATATTACTGAGACCCTGGGGAAAGGACTTCGTTTTTCCCATGGAAAATGGCCTTCATTTCTGGCCACTTGGCCTGGCAGGCAGGGCAGTGCCAAGCCAGGAATCTACAAACTCTGCTGGATCCTTCCAGAACGAAAGCTGCCAGCAACTAGGACCCTGCAAGTCCTTAGAGCCCCAGATGCCACCTGTCATCTGACACCCAGAGCCTGGGCCAATGACTTCGTTTTCCCCATGGAAAATGGCCTCCATTTCTGGCCACTCGCCCTGACCAAGAGGGTGGTGCCCAGCAAGAAATTTGCAAGCTTTGCTGGATTGCTCCAAATCGAAAGCTGCCACTTGTTGTTGTTCTATTTCTCTAGAGTCCCATCATGCTGTTCTCAGATTGCTAAAGTCCATACCTCCTCGGTGTGTTCTTATGGCTGCAGATCTTCACAGCACAGACGCTTTCTTCTGCATGCTGTTCTTTCCCAGTTCAGGGCTCCTTCAAGGCTCTCCCTGAATGGCTACGCCGCCCCCTTTTATCCCAGTTCTCTTCAATGCTCACAGCTGCAGCCCATCAAGGACAACCAGGACCTGTGGGACAGATATTCAAATAGAATCCATTTCCTCTACTCTAGCCAGTAAGTACTACCCTACAAGTCCTCAGAACCCCAAAGGCCACCTTTCATCTGACACCCAGACCCTGGGGAAAGGACTTCTTTTTCCCATGGCAAATGGCCTCCCTTGGCAGCCACTCACCCTGGCAGAAAGTGGGAGCCTAGCTAGAATGATGCAATCGTTGCTGGATTTTTCCAAAAGAAAAGCTGCCAGCAACTAGGGCCCTGCAAGTACTTAGAGCCTCAAACGCCACCTTGAACATATTACTGAGACCCTGGGGAAAGGACTTCGTTTTTCCCATGGAAAATGGCCTTCATTTGTGGCCACTCTGCCTGGCAGGCAGGGCAGTGCCAAGCCAGGAATCTACAAACTGTGCTGGATCCTTCCAGAATGAAAGCTGCCAGCAACTAGGACCCTGCAAGTCCTTAGAGCCCCAGATGCCACCAGTCATCTGACACCCAGAGCCTGGGCCAATGACTTCGTTTTCCCCATGGAAAATGGCCTCCATTTCTGGCCACTCGCCCTGACCAAGAGGGTGGTGCCCAGCAAGAAATTTGCAAGCTTTGCTGGATTGCTCCAAATCGAAAGCTGCCACTTGTTGTTGTTCTATTTCTCTAGAGTCCCATCATGCTGTTCTCAGATTGCTAAAGTCCATACCTCCTCGGTGTGTTCTTATGGCTGCAGATCTTCACAGCACAGACGCTTTCTTCTGCATGCTGTTCTTTCCCAGTTCAGGGCTCCTTCAAGGCTCTCCCTGAATGGCTACGCCGCCCCCTTTTATCCCAGTTCTCTTCAATGCTCACAGCTGCAGCCCATCAAGGACAACCAGGACCTGTGGGACAGATATTCAAATAGAATCCATTTCCTCTACTCTAGCCAGTAAGTACTACCCTACAAGTCCTCAGAACCCCAAAGGCCACCTTTCATCTGACACCCAGACCCTGGGGAAAGGACTTCTTTTTCCCATGGCAAATGGCCTCCCTTGGCAGCCACTCACCCTGGCAGAAAGTGGGAGCCTAGCTAGAATGATGCAATCGTTGCTGGATTTTTCCAAAAGAAAAGCTGGCAGCAACTAGGGCCCTGGAAGTACTTAGAGCCTCAAACGCCACCTTGAACATATTACTGAGACCCTGGGGAAAGGACATCTTTTTCCCATGGAAAATGGCCTTCATTTCTGGCCACTTGGCCTGGCAGGCAGGGCAGTGCCAAGCCAGGAATCTACAAACTCTGCTGGATCCTTCCAGAACGAAAGCTGCCAGCAACTAGGACCCTGCAAGTCCTTACAGCCCCAGATGCCACCAGTCATCTGACACCCAGAGCCTGGGCCAATGACTTCGTTTTCCCCATGGAAAATGGCCTCCATTTCTGGCCACTCGCCCTGACCAAGAGGGTGGTGCCCAGCAAGAAATTTGCAAGCTTTGCTGGATTGCTCCAAATCGAAAGCTGCCACTTGTTGTTGTTCTATTTCTCTAGAGTCCCATCATGCTGTTCTCAGATTGCTAAAGTCCATACCTCCTCGGTGTGTTCTTATGGCTGCAGATCTTCACAGCACAGACGCTTTCTTCTGCATGCTGTTCTTTCCCAGTTCAGGGCTCCTTCAAGGCTCTCCCTGAATGGCTACGCCGCCCCCTTTTATCCCAGTTCTCTTCAATGCTCACAGCTGCAGCCCATCAAGGACAACCAGGACCTGTGGGGCAAAGCCTCTAGACAGATATTCAAATAGAATCCATTTCCTCTACTCTAGCCAGTAAGTACTACCCTACAAGTCCTCAGAACCCCAAAGGCCACCTTTCATCTGACACCCAGACCCTGGGGAAAGGACTTCTTTTTCCCATGGCAAATGGCCTCCCTTGGCAGCCACTCACCCTGGCAGAAAGTGGGAGCCTAGCTAGAATGATGCAATCGTTGCTGGATTTTTCCAAAAGAAAAGCTGGCAGCATCTAGGGCCCTGGAAGTACTTAGAGCCTCAAACGCCACCTTGAACATATTCCTGAGACCCTGGGGAAAGGACTTCGTTTTTCCCATGGAAAATGGCCTTCATTTGTGGCCACTCTGCCTGGCAGGCAGGGCAGTGCCAAGCCAGGAATCTACAAACTCTGCTGGATCCTTCCAGAACGAAAGCTGCCAGCAACTAGGACCCTGCAAGTCCTTAGAGCCCCAGATGCCACCTGTCATCTGACACCCAGAGCCTGGGCCAATGACTTCGTTTTCCCCATGGAAAATGGCCTCCATTTCTGGCCACTCGCCCTGACCAAGAGGGTGGTGCCCAGCAAGAAATTTGCAAGCTTTGCTGGATTGCTCCAAATCGAAAGCTGCCACTTGTTGTTGTTCTATTTCTCTAGAGTCCCATCATGCTGTTCTCAGATTGCTAAAGTCCATACCTCCTCGGTGTGTTCTTATGGCTGCAGATCTTCACAGCACAGACGCTTTCTTCTGCATGCTGTTCTTTCCCAGTTCAGGGCTCCTTCAAGGCTCTCCCTGAATGGCTAAGCCGCCCCCTTTTATCCCAGTTCTCTTCAATGCTCACAGCTGCAGCCCATCAAGGACAACCAGGACCTGTGGGGCAAAGCCTCTAGACAGATATTCAAATAGAATCCATTTCCTCTACTCTAGCCAGTAAGTACTACCCTACAAGTCCTCAGAACCCCAAAGGCCACCTTTCATCTGACACCCAGACCCTGGGGAAAGGACTTCTTTTTCCCATGGCAAATGGCCTCCCTTGGCAGCCACTCACCCTGGCAGAAAGTGGGAGCCTAGCTAGAATGATGCAATCGTTGCTGGATTTTTCCAAAAGAAAAGCTGGCAGCAACTAGGGCCCTGGAAGTACTTAGAGCCTCAAACGCCACCTTGAACATATTACTGAGACCCTGGGGAAAGGACATCTTTTTCCCATGGAAAATGGCCTTCATTTGTGGCCACTTGGCCTGGCAGGCAGGGCAGTGCCAAGCCAGGAATCTACAAACTCTGCTGGATCCTTCCAGAACGAAAGCTGCCAGCAACTAGGACCCTGCAAGTCCTTACAGCCCCAGATGCCACCAGTCATCTGACACCCAGAGCCTGGGCCAATGACTTCGTTTTCCCCATGGAAAATGGCCTCCATTTCTGGCCACTCGCCCTGACCAAGAGGGTGGTGCCCAGCAAGAAATTTGCAAGCTTTGCTGGATTGCTCCAAATCTAAAGCTGCCACTTGTTGTTCTTCTATTTCTCTAGAGTCCCATCATGCTGTTCTCAGATTGCTAAAGTCCATACCTCCTCGGTGTGTTCTTATGGCTGCAGATCTTCACAGCACAGACGCTTTCTTCTGCATGCTGTTCTTTCCCAGTTCAGGGCTCCTTCAAGGCTCTCCCTGAATGGCTAAGCCGCCCCCTTTTATCCCAGTTCTCTTCAATGCTCACAGCTGCAGCCCATCAAGGACAACCAGGACCTGTGGGGCAAAGCCTCTAGACAGATATTCAAATAGAATCCATTTCCTCTACTCTAGCCAGTAAGTACTACCCTACAAGTCCTCAGAACCCCAAAGGCCACCTTTCATCTGACACCCAGACCCTGGGGAAAGGACTTCTTTTTCCCATGGCAAATGGCCTCCCTTGGCAGCCACTCACCCTGGCAGAAAGTGGGAGCCTAGCTAGAATGATGCAATCGTTGCTGGATTTTTCCAAAAGAAAAGCTGGCAGCAACTAGGGCCCTGCAAGTACTTAGAGCCTCAAACGCCACCTTGAACATATTACTGAGACCCTGGGGAAAGGACTTCGTTTTTCCCATGGAAAATGGCCTTCATTTGTGGCCACTCTGCCTGGCAGGCAGGGCAGTGCCAAGCCAGGAATCTACAAACTGTGCTGGATCCTTCCAGAACGAAAGCTGCCAGCAACTAGGACCCTGCAAGTCCTTAGAGCCCCAGATGCCACCTGTCATCTGACACCCAGAGCCTGGGCCAATGACTTCGTTTTCCCCATGGAAAATGGCCTCCATTTCTGGCCACTCGCCCTGACCAAGAGGGTGGTGCCCAGCAAGAAATTTGCAAGCTTTGCTGGATTGCTCCAAATCGAAAGCTGCCACTTGTTGTTGTTCTATTTCTCTAGAGTCCCATCATGCTGTTCTCAGATTGCTAAAGTCCATACCTCCTCGGTGTGTTCTTATGGCTGCAGATCTTCACAGCACAGACGCTTTCTTCTGCATGCTGTTCTTTCCCAGTTCAGGGCTCCTTCAAGGCTCTCCCTGAATGGCTACGCCGCCCCCTTTTATCCCAGTTCTCTTCAATGCTCACAGCTGCAGCCCATCAAGGACAACCAGGACCTGTGGGACAGATATTCAAATAGAATCCATTTCCTCTACTCTAGCCAGTAAGTACTACCCTACAAGTCCTCAGAACCCCAAAGGCCACCTTTCATCTGACACCCAGACCCTGGGGAAAGGACTTCTTTTTCCCATGGCAAATGGCCTCCCTTGGCAGCCACTCACCCTGGCAGAAAGTGGGAGCCTAGCTAGAATGATGCAATCGTTGCTGGATTTTTCCAAAAGAAAAGCTGCCAGCAACTAGGGCCCTGGAAGTACTTAGAGCCTCAAACGCCACCTTGAACATATTACTGAGACCCTGGGGAAAGGACTTCGTTTTTCCCATGGAAAATGGCCTTCATTTCTGGCCACTTGGCCTGGCAGGCAGGGCAGTGCCAAGCCAGGAATCTACAAACTCTGCTGGATCCTTCCAGAACGAAAGCTGCCAGCAACTAGGACCCTGCAAGTCCTTAGAGCCCCAGATGCCACCAGTCATCTGACACCCAGAGCCTGGGCCAATGACTTCGTTTTCCCCATGGAAAATGGCCTCCATTTCTGGCCACTCGCCCTGACCAAGAGGGTGGTGCCCAGCAAGAAATTTGCAAGCTTTGCTGGATTGCTCCAAATCTAAAGCTGCTGCCACTTGTTGTTCTTCTATTTCTCTAGAGTCCCATCATGCTGTTCTCAGATTGCTAAAGTCCATACCTCCTCGGTGTGTTCTTATGGCTGCAGATCTTCACAGCACAGACGCTTTCTTCTGCATGCTGTTCTTTCCCAGTTCAGGGCTCCTTCAAGGCTCTCCCTGAATGGCTACGCCGCCCCCTTTTATCCCAGTTCTCTTCAATGCTCACAGCTGCAGCCCATCAAGGACAACCAGGACCTGTGGGGCAAAGCCTCTAGACAGATATTCAAATAGAATCCATTTCCTCTACTCTAGCCAGTAAGTACTACCCTACAAGTCCTCAGAACCCCAAAGGCCACCTTTCATCTGACACCCAGACCCTGGGGAAAGGACTTCTTTTTCCCATGGCAAATGGCCTCCCTTGGCAGCCACTCACCCTGGCAGAAAGTGGGAGCCTAGCTAGAATGATGCAATCGTTGCTGGATTTTTCCAAAAGAAAAGCTGGCAGCAACTAGGGCCCTGGAAGTACTTAGAGCCTCAAACGCCACCTTGAACATATTACTGAGACCCTGGGGAAAGGACATCTTTTTCCCATGGAAAATGGCCTTCATTTGTGGCCACTTGGCCTGGCAGGCAGGGCAGTGCCAAGCCAGGAATCTACAAACTCTGCTGGATCCTTCCAGAACGAAAGCTGCCAGCAACTAGGACCCTGCAAGTCCTTAGAGCCCCAGATGCCACCAGTCATCTGACACCCAGAGCCTGGGCCAATGACTTCGTTTTCCCCATGGAAAATTGCCTCCATTTCTGGCCACTCGCCCTGACCAAGAGGGTGGTGCCCAGCAAGAAATTTGCAAGCTTTGCTGGATTGCTCCAAATCTAAAGCTGCCACTTGTTGTTGTTCTATTTCTCTAGAGTCCCATCATGCTGTTCTCAGATTGCTAAAGTCCATACCTCCTCGGTGTGTTCTTATGGCTGCAGATCTTCACAGCACAGACGCTTTCTTCTGCATGCTGTTCTTTCCCAGTTCAGGGCTCCTTCAAGGCTCTCCCTGAATGGCTACGCCGCCCCCTTTTATCCCAGTTCTCTTCAATGCTCACAGCTGCAGCCCATCAAGGACAACCAGGACCTGTGGGGCAAAGCCTCTAGACAGATATTCAAATAGAATCCATTTCCTCTACTCTAGCCAGTAAGTACTACCCTACAAGTCCTCAGAACCCCAAAGGCCACCTTTCATCTGACACCCAGACCCTGGGGAAAGGACTTCTTTTTCCCATGGCAAATGGCCTCCCTTGGCAGCCACTCACCCTGGCAGAAAGTGGGAGCCTAGCAAAAATGATGAAATCGTTGCTGGATTTTTCCAAAAGAAAAGCTGGCAGCAACTAGGGCCCTGGAAGTACTTAGAGCCTCAAACGCCACCTTGAACATATTCCTGAGACCCTGGGGAAAGGACTTCGTTTTTCCCATGGAAAATGGCCTTCATTTGTGGCCACTTGGCCTGGCAGGCAGGGCAGTGCCAAGCCAGGAATCTACAAACTGTGCTGGATCCTTCCAGAACGAAAGCTGCCAGCAACTAGGACCCTGCAAGTCCTTACAGCCCCAGATGCCACCAGTCATCTGACACCCAGAGCCTGGGCCAATGACTTCGTTTTCCCCATGGAAAATTGCCTCCATTTCTGGCCACTCGCCCTGACCAAGAGGGTGGTGCCCAGCAAGAAATTTGCAAGCTTTGCTGGATTGCTCCAAATCGAAAGCTGCCACTTGTTGTTGTTCTATTTCTCTAGAGTCCCATCATGCTGTTCTCAGATTGCTAAAGTCCATACCTCCTCGGTGTGTTCTTATGGCTGCAGATCTTCACAGCACAGACGCTTTCTTCTGCATGCTGTTCTTTCCCAGTTCAGGGCTCCTTCAAGGCTCTCCCTGAATGGCTACGCCGCCCCCTTTTATCCCAGTTCTCTTCAATGCTCACAGCTGCAGCCCATCAAGGACAACCAGGACCTGTGGGACAGATATTCAAATAGAATCCATTTCCTCTACTCTAGCCAGTAAGTACTACCCTACAAGTCCTCAGAACCCCAAAGGCCACCTTTCATCTGACACCCAGACCCTGGGGAAAGGACTTCTTTTTCCCATGGCAAATGGCCTCCCTTGGCAGCCACTCACCCTGGCAGAAAGTGGGAGCCTAGCTAGAATGATGCAATCGTTGCTGGATTTTTCCAAAAGAAAAGCTGGCAGCAACTAGGGCCCTGGAAGTACTTAGAGCCTCAAACGCCACCTTGAACATATTACTGAGACCCTGGGGAAAGGACATCTTTTTCCCATGGAAAATGGCCTTCATTTGTGGCCACTTGGCCTGGCAGGCAGGGCAGTGCCAAGCCAGGAATCTACAAACTGTGCTGGATCCTTCCAGAACGAAAGCTGCCAGCAACTAGGACCCTGCAAGTCCTTAGAGCCCCAGATGCCACCAGTCATCTGACACCCAGAGCCTGGGCCAATGACTTCGTTTTCCCCATGGAAAATGGCCTCCATTTCTGGCCACTCGCCCTGACCAAGAGGGTGGTGCCCAGCAAGAAATTTGCAAGCTTTGCTGGATTGCTCCAAATCGAAAGCTGCCACTTGTTGTTGTTCTATTTCTCTAGAGTCCCATCATGCTGTTCTCAGATTGCTAAAGTCCATACCTCCTCGGTGTGTTCTTATGGCTGCAGATCTTCACAGCACAGACGCTTTCTTCTGCATGCTGTTCTTTCCCAGTTCAGGGCTCCTTCAACTTCAAGGCTCTCCCTGAATGGCTACGCCGCCCCCTTTTATCCCAGTTCTCTTCAATGCTCACAGCTGCAGCCCATCAAGGACAACCAGGACCTGTGGGACAGATATTCAAATAGAATCCATTTCCTCTACTCTAGCCAGTAAGTACTACCCTACAAGTCCTCAGAACCCCAAAGGCCACCTTTCATCTGACACCCAGACCCTGGGGAAAGGACTTCTTTTTCCCATGGCAAATGGCCTCCCTTGGCAGCCACTCACCCTGGCAGAAAGTGGGAGCCTAGCTAGAATGATGCAATCGTTGCTGGATTTTTCCAAAAGAAAAGCTGGCAGCAACTAGGGCCCTGGAAGTACTTAGAGCCTCAAACGCCACCTTGAACATATTACTGAGACCCTGGGGAAAGGACATCTTTTTCCCATGGAAAATGGCCTTCATTTGTGGCCACTTGGCCTGGCAGGCAGGGCAGTGCCAAGCCAGGAATCTACAAACTCTGCTGGATCCTTCCAGAACGAAAGCTGCCAGCAACTAGGACCCTGCAAGTCCTTACAGCCCCAGATGCCACCAGTCATCTGACACCCAGAGCCTGGGCCAATGACTTCGTTTTCCCCATGGAAAATGGCCTCCATTTCTGGCCACTCGCCCTGACCAAGAGGGTGGTGCCCAGCAAGAAATTTGCAAGCTTTGCTGGATTGCTCCAAATCGAAAGCTGCCACTTGTTGTTGTTCTATTTCTCTAGAGTCCCATCATGCTGTTCTCAGATTGCTAAAGTCCATACCTCCTCGGTGTGTTCTTATGGCTGCAGATCTTCACAGCACAGACGCTTTCTTCTGCATGCTGTTCTTTCCCAGTTCAGGGCTCCTTCAAGGCTCTCCCTGAATGGCTACGCCGCCCCCTTTTATCCCAGTTCTCTTCAATGCTCACAGCTGCAGCCCATCAAGGACAACCAGGACCTGTGGGGCAAAGCCTCTAGACAGATATTCAAATAGAATCCATTTCCTCTACTCTAGCCAGTAAGTACTACCCTACAAGTCCTCAGAACCCCAAAGGCCACCTTTCATCTGACACCCAGACCCTGGGGAAAGGACTTCTTTTTCCCATGGCAAATGGCCTCCCTTGGCAGCCACTCACCCTGGCAGAAAGTGGGAGCCTAGCAAAAATGATGAAATCGTTGCTGGATTTTTCCAAAAGAAAAGCTGGCAGCAACTAGGGCCCTGGAAGTACTTAGAGCCTCAAACGCCACCTTGAACATATTACTGAGACCCTGGGGAAAGGACTTCGTTTTTCCCATGGAAAATGGCCTTCATTTGTGGCCACTTGGCCTGGCAGGCAGGGCAGTGCCAAGCCAGGAATCTACAAACTGTGCTGGATCCTTCCAGAACGAAAGCTGCCAGCAACTAGGACCCTGCAAGTCCTTAGAGCCCCAGATGCCACCAGTCATCTGACACCCAGAGCCTGGGCCAATGACTTCGTTTTCCCCATGGAAAATGGCCTCCATTTCTGGCCACTCGCCCTGACCAAGAGGGTGGTGCCCAGCAAGAAATTTGCAAGCTTTGCTGGATTGCTCCAAATCGAAAGCTGCCACTTGTTGTTGTTCTATTTCTCTAGAGTCCCATCATGCTGTTCTCAGATTGCTAAAGTCCATACCTCCTCGGTGTGTTCTTATGGCTGCAGATCTTCACAGCACAGACGCTTTCTTCTGCATGCTGTTCTTTCCCAGTTCAGGGCTCCTTCAAGGCTCTCCCTGAATGGCTACGCCGCCCCCTTTTATCCCAGTTCTCTTCAATGCTCACAGCTGCAGCCCATCAAGGACAACCAGGACCTGTGGGACAGATATTCAAATAGAATCCATTTCCTCTACTCTAGCCAGTAAGTACTACCCTACAAGTCCTCAGAACCCCAAAGGCCACCTTTCATCTGACACCCAGACCCTGGGGAAAGGACTTCTTTTTCCCATGGCAAATGGCCTCCCTTGGCAGCCACTCACCCTGGCAGAAAGTGGGAGCCTAGCTAGAATGATGCAATCGTTGCTGGATTTTTCCAAAAGAAAAGCTGGCAGCAACTAGGGCCCTGGAAGTACTTAGAGCCTCAAACGCCACCTTGAACATATTACTGAGACCCTGGGGAAAGGACTTCGTTTTTCCCATGGAAAATGGCCTTCATTTCTGGCCACTTGGCCTGGCAGGCAGGGCAGTGCCAAGCCAGGAATCTACAAACTCTGCTGGATCCTTCCAGAACGAAAGCTGCCAGCAACTAGGACCCTGCAAGTCCTTAGAGCCCCAGATGCCACCTGTCATCTGACACCCAGAGCCTGGGCCAATGACTTCGTTTTCCCCATGGAAAATGGCCTCCATTTCTGGCCACTCGCCCTGACCAAGAGGGTGGTGCCCAGCAAGAAATTTGCAAGCTTTGCTGGATTGCTCCAAATCGAAAGCTGCCACTTGTTGTTGTTCTATTTCTCTAGAGTCCCATCATGCTGTTCTCAGATTGCTAAAGTCCATACCTCCTCGGTGTGTTCTTATGGCTGCAGATCTTCACAGCACAGACGCTTTCTTCTGCATGCTGTTCTTTCCCAGTTCAGGGCTCCTTCAAGGCTCTCCCTGAATGGCTACGCCGCCCCCTTTTATCCCAGTTCTCTTCAATGCTCACAGCTGCAGCCCATCAAGGACAACCAGGACCTGTGGGGCAAAGCCTCTAGACAGATATTCAAATAGAATCCATTTCCTCTACTCTAGCCAGTAAGTACTACCCTACAAGTCCTCAGAACCCCAAAGGCCACCTTTCATCTGACACCCAGACCCTGGGGAAAGGACTTCTTTTTCCCATGGCAAATGGCCTCCCTTGGCAGCCACTCACCCTGGCAGAAAGTGGGAGCCTAGCTAGAATGATGCAATCGTTGCTGGATTTTTCCAAAAGAAAAGCTGGCAGCAACTAGGGCCCTGGAAGTACTTAGAGCCTCAAACGCCACCTTGAACATATTCCTGAGACCCTGGGGAAAGGACTTCGTTTTTCCCATGGAAAATGGCCTTCATTTGTGGCCACTTGGCCTGGCAGGCAGGGCAGTGCCAAGCCAGGAATCTACAAACTGTGCTGGATCCTTCCAGAACGAAAGCTGCCAGCAACTAGGACCCTGCAAGTCCTTACAGCCCCAGATGCCACCAGTCATCTGACACCCAGAGCCTGGGCCAATGACTTCGTTTTCCCCATGGAAAATTGCCTCCATTTCTGGCCACTCGCCCTGACCAAGAGGGTGGTGCCCAGCAAGAAATTTGCAAGCTTTGCTGGATTGCTCCAAATCGAAAGCTGCCACTTGTTGTTGTTCTATTTCTCTAGAGTCCCATCATGCTGTTCTCAGATTGCTAAAGTCCATACCTCCTCGGTGTGTTCTTATGGCTGCAGATCTTCACAGCACAGACGCTTTCTTCTGCATGCTGTTCTTTCCCAGTTCAGGGCTCCTTCAAGGCTCTCCCTGAATGGCTACGCCGCCCCCTTTTATCCCAGTTCTCTTCAATGCTCACAGCTGCAGCCCATCAAGGACAACCAGGACCTGTGGGACAGATATTCAAATAGAATCCATTTCCTCTACTCTAGCCAGTAAGTACTACCCTACAAGTCCTCAGAACCCCAAAGGCCACCTTTCATCTGACACCCAGACCCTGGGGAAAGGACTTCTTTTTCCCATGGCAAATGGCCTCCCTTGGCAGCCACTCACCCTGGCAGAAAGTGGGAGCCTAGCTAGAATGATGCAATCGTTGCTGGATTTTTCCAAAAGAAAAGCTGGCAGCAACTAGGGCCCTGGAAGTACTTAGAGCCTCAAACGCCACCTTGAACATATTACTGAGACCCTGGGGAAAGGACATCTTTTTCCCATGGAAAATGGCCTTCATTTGTGGCCACTTGGCCTGGCAGGCAGGGCAGTGCCAAGCCAGGAATCTACAAACTGTGCTGGATCCTTCCAGAACGAAAGCTGCCAGCAACTAGGACCCTGCAAGTCCTTAGAGCCCCAGATGCCACCAGTCATCTGACACCCAGAGCCTGGGCCAATGACTTCGTTTTCCCCATGGAAAATGGCCTCCATTTCTGGCCACTCGCCCTGACCAAGAGGGTGGTGCCCAGCAAGAAATTTGCAAGCTTTGCTGGATTGCTCCAAATCGAAAGCTGCCACTTGTTGTTGTTCTATTTCTCTAGAGTCCCATCATGCTGTTCTCAGATTGCTAAAGTCCATACCTCCTCGGTGTGTTCTTATGGCTGCAGATCTTCACAGCACAGACGCTTTCTTCTGCATGCTGTTCTTTCCCAGTTCAGGGCTCCTTCAACTTCAAGGCTCTCCCTGAATGGCTACGCCGCCCCCTTTTATCCCAGTTCTCTTCAATGCTCACAGCTGCAGCCCATCAAGGACAACCAGGACCTGTGGGACAGATATTCAAATAGAATCCATTTCCTCTACTCTAGCCAGTAAGTACTACCCTACAAGTCCTCAGAACCCCAAAGGCCACCTTTCATCTGACACCCAGACCCTGGGGAAAGGACTTCTTTTTCCCATGGCAAATGGCCTCCCTTGGCAGCCACTCACCCTGGCAGAAAGTGGGAGCCTAGCTAGAATGATGCAATCGTTGCTGGATTTTTCCAAAAGAAAAGCTGGCAGCAACTAGGGCCCTGGAAGTACTTAGAGCCTCAAACGCCACCTTGAACATATTACTGAGACCCTGGGGAAAGGACATCTTTTTCCCATGGAAAATGGCCTTCATTTCTGGCCACTTGGCCTGGCAGGCAGGGCAGTGCCAAGCCAGGAATCTACAAACTCTGCTGGATCCTTCCAGAACGAAAGCTGCCAGCAACTAGGACCCTGCAAGTCCTTACAGCCCCAGATGCCACCAGTCATCTGACACCCAGAGCCTGGGCCAATGACTTCGTTTTCCCCATGGAAAATGGCCTCCATTTCTGGCCACTCGCCCTGACCAAGAGGGTGGTGCCCAGCAAGAAATTTGCAAGCTTTGCTGGATTGCTCCAAATCGAAAGCTGCCACTTGTTGTTGTTCTATTTCTCTAGAGTCCCATCATGCTGTTCTCAGATTGCTAAAGTCCATACCTCCTCGGTGTGTTCTTATGGCTGCAGATCTTCACAGCACAGACGCTTTCTTCTGCATGCTGTTCTTTCCCAGTTCAGGGCTCCTTCAAGGCTCTCCCTGAATGGCTACGCCGCCCCCTTTTATCCCAGTTCTCTTCAATGCTCACAGCTGCAGCCCATCAAGGACAACCAGGACCTGTGGGGCAAAGCCTCTAGACAGATATTCAAATAGAATCCATTTCCTCTACTCTAGCCAGTAAGTACTACCCTACAAGTCCTCAGAACCCCAAAGGCCACCTTTCATCTGACACCCAGACCCTGGGGAAAGGACTTCTTTTTCCCATGGCAAATGGCCTCCCTTGGCAGCCACTCACCCTGGCAGAAAGTGGGAGCCTAGCAAAAATGATGAAATCGTTGCTGGATTTTTCCAAAAGAAAAGCTGGCAGCAACTAGGGCCCTGGAAGTACTTAGAGCCTCAAACGCCACCTTGAACATATTACTGAGACCCTGGGGAAAGGACTTCGTTTTTCCCATGGAAAATGGCCTTCATTTGTGGCCACTTGGCCTGGCAGGCAGGGCAGTGCCAAGCCAGGAATCTACAAACTGTGCTGGATCCTTCCAGAACGAAAGCTGCCAGCAACTAGGACCCTGCAAGTCCTTAGAGCCCCAGATGCCACCAGTCATCTGACACCCAGAGCCTGGGCCAATGACTTCGTTTTCCCCATGGAAAATGGCCTCCATTTCTGGCCACTCGCCCTGACCAAGAGGGTGGTGCCCAGCAAGAAATTTGCAAGCTTTGCTGGATTGCTCCAAATCGAAAGCTGCCACTTGTTGTTGTTCTATTTCTCTAGAGTCCCATCATGCTGTTCTCAGATTGCTAAAGTCCATACCTCCTCGGTGTGTTCTTATGGCTGCAGATCTTCACAGCACAGACGCTTTCTTCTGCATGCTGTTCTTTCCCAGTTCAGGGCTCCTTCAAGGCTCTCCCTGAATGGCTACGCCGCCCCCTTTTATCCCAGTTCTCTTCAATGCTCACAGCTGCAGCCCATCAAGGACAACCAGGACCTGTGGGACAGATATTCAAATAGAATCCATTTCCTCTACTCTAGCCAGTAAGTACTACCCTACAAGTCCTCAGAACCCCAAAGGCCACCTTTCATCTGACACCCAGACCCTGGGGAAAGGACTTCTTTTTCCCATGGCAAATGGCCTCCCTTGGCAGCCACTCACCCTGGCAGAAAGTGGGAGCCTAGCTAGAATGATGCAATCGTTGCTGGATTTTTCCAAAAGAAAAGCTGGCAGCAACTAGGGCCCTGGAAGTACTTAGAGCCTCAAACGCCACCTTGAACATATTACTGAGACCCTGGGGAAAGGACTTCGTTTTTCCCATGGAAAATGGCCTTCATTTCTGGCCACTTGGCCTGGCAGGCAGGGCAGTGCCAAGCCAGGAATCTACAAACTCTGCTGGATCCTTCCAGAACGAAAGCTGCCAGCAACTAGGACCCTGCAAGTCCTTAGAGCCCCAGATGCCACCTGTCATCTGACACCCAGAGCCTGGGCCAATGACTTCGTTTTCCCCATGGAAAATGGCCTCCATTTCTGGCCACTCGCCCTGACCAAGAGGGTGGTGCCCAGCAAGAAATTTGCAAGCTTTGCTGGATTGCTCCAAATCGAAAGCTGCCACTTGTTGTTGTTCTATTTCTCTAGAGTCCCATCATGCTGTTCTCAGATTGCTAAAGTCCATACCTCCTCGGTGTGTTCTTATGGCTGCAGATCTTCACAGCACAGACGCTTTCTTCTGCATGCTGTTCTTTCCCAGTTCAGGGCTCCTTCAAGGCTCTCCCTGAATGGCTACGCCGCCCCCTTTTATCCCAGTTCTCTTCAATGCTCACAGCTGCAGCCCATCAAGGACAACCAGGACCTGTGGGGCAAAGCCTCTAGACAGATATTCAAATAGAATCCATTTCCTCTACTCTAGCCAGTAAGTACTACCCTACAAGTCCTCAGAACCCCAAAGGCCACCTTTCATCTGACACCCAGACCCTGGGGAAAGGACTTCTTTTTCCCATGGCAAATGGCCTCCCTTGGCAGCCACTCACCCTGGCAGAAAGTGGGAGCCTAGCTAGAATGATGCAATCGTTGCTGGATTTTTCCAAAAGAAAAGCTGGCAGCAACTAGGGCCCTGGAAGTACTTAGAGCCTCAAACGCCACCTTGAACATATTACTGAGACCCTGGGGAAAGGACATCTTTTTCCCATGGAAAATGGCCTTCATTTGTGGCCACTTGGCCTGGCAGGCAGGGCAGTGCCAAGCCAGGAATCTACAAACTCTGCTGGATCCTTCCAGAACGAAAGCTGCCAGCAACTAGGACCCTGCAAGTCCTTACAGCCCCAGATGCCACCAGTCATCTGACACCCAGAGCCTGGGCCAATGACTTCGTTTTCCCCATGGAAAATGGCCTCCATTTCTGGCCACTCGCCCTGACCAAGAGGGTGGTGCCCAGCAAGAAATTTGCAAGCTTTGCTGGATTGCTCCAAATCTAAAGCTGCCACTTGTTGTTGTTCTATTTCTCTAGAGTCCCATCATGCTGTTCTCAGATTGCTAAAGTCCATACCTCCTCGGTGTGTTCTTATGGCTGCAGATCTTCACAGCACAGACGCTTTCTTCTGCATGCTGTTCTTTCCCAGTTCAGGGCTCCTTCAAGGCTCTCCCTGAATGGCTACGCCGCCCCCTTTTATCCCAGTTCTCTTCAATGCTCACAGCTGCAGCCCATCAAGGACAACCAGGACCTGTGGGACAGATATTCAAATAGAATCCATTTCCTCTACTCTAGCCAGTAAGTACTACCCTACAAGTCCTCAGAACCCCAAAGGCCACCTTTCATCTGACACCCAGACCCTGGGGAAAGGACTTCTTTTTCCCATGGCAAATGGCCTCCCTTGGCAGCCACTCACCCTGGCAGAAAGTGGGAGCCTAGCTAGAATGATGCAATCGTTGCTGGATTTTTCCAAAAGAAAAGCTGCCAGCAACTAGGGCCCTGCAAGTACTTAGAGCCTCAAACGCCACCTTGAACATATTACTGAGACCCTGGGGAAAGGACTTCGTTTTTCCCATGGAAAATGGCCTTCATTTGTGGCCACTCTGCCTGGCAGGCAGGGCAGTGCCAAGCCAGGAATCTACAAACTGTGCTGGATCCTTCCAGAATGAAAGCTGCCAGCAACTAGGACCCTGCAAGTCCTTAGAGCCCCAGATGCCACCAGTCATCTGACACCCAGAGCCTGGGCCAATGACTTCGTTTTCCCCATGGAAAATGGCCTCCATTTCTGGCCACTCGCCCTGACCAAGAGGGTGGTGCCCAGCAAGAAATTTGCAAGCTTTGCTGGATTGCTCCAAATCGAAAGCTGCCACTTGTTGTTGTTCTATTTCTCTAGAGTCCCATCATGCTGTTCTCAGATTGCTAAAGTCCATACCTCCTCGGTGTGTTCTTATGGCTGCAGATCTTCACAGCACAGACGCTTTCTTCTGCATGCTGTTCTTTCCCAGTTCAGGGCTCCTTCAAGGCTCTCCCTGAATGGCTACGCCGCCCCCTTTTATCCCAGTTCTCTTCAATGCTCACAGCTGCAGCCCATCAAGGACAACCAGGACCTGTGGGACAGATATTCAAATAGAATCCATTTCCTCTACTCTAGCCAGTAAGTACTACCCTACAAGTCCTCAGAACCCCAAAGGCCACCTTTCATCTGACACCCAGACCCTGGGGAAAGGACTTCTTTTTCCCATGGCAAATGGCCTCCCTTGGCAGCCACTCACCCTGGCAGAAAGTGGGAGCCTAGCTAGAATGATGCAATCGTTGCTGGATTTTTCCAAAAGAAAAGCTGGCAGCAACTAGGGCCCTGGAAGTACTTAGAGCCTCAAACGCCACCTTGAACATATTACTGAGACCCTGGGGAAAGGACATCTTTTTCCCATGGAAAATGGCCTTCATTTCTGGCCACTTGGCCTGGCAGGCAGGGCAGTGCCAAGCCAGGAATCTACAAACTCTGCTGGATCCTTCCAGAACGAAAGCTGCCAGCAACTAGGACCCTGCAAGTCCTTACAGCCCCAGATGCCACCAGTCATCTGACACCCAGAGCCTGGGCCAATGACTTCGTTTTCCCCATGGAAAATGGCCTCCATTTCTGGCCACTCGCCCTGACCAAGAGGGTGGTGCCCAGCAAGAAATTTGCAAGCTTTGCTGGATTGCTCCAAATCGAAAGCTGCCACTTGTTGTTGTTCTATTTCTCTAGAGTCCCATCATGCTGTTCTCAGATTGCTAAAGTCCATACCTCCTCGGTGTGTTCTTATGGCTGCAGATCTTCACAGCACAGACGCTTTCTTCTGCATGCTGTTCTTTCCCAGTTCAGGGCTCCTTCAAGGCTCTCCCTGAATGGCTACGCCGCCCCCTTTTATCCCAGTTCTCTTCAATGCTCACAGCTGCAGCCCATCAAGGACAACCAGGACCTGTGGGGCAAAGCCTCTAGACAGATATTCAAATAGAATCCATTTCCTCTACTCTAGCCAGTAAGTACTACCCTACAAGTCCTCAGAACCCCAAAGGCCACCTTTCATCTGACACCCAGACCCTGGGGAAAGGACTTCTTTTTCCCATGGCAAATGGCCTCCCTTGGCAGCCACTCACCCTGGCAGAAAGTGGGAGCCTAGCTAGAATGATGCAATCGTTGCTGGATTTTTCCAAAAGAAAAGCTGGCAGCAACTAGGGCCCTGGAAGTACTTAGAGCCTCAAACGCCACCTTGAACATATTACTGAGACCCTGGGGAAAGGACTTCGTTTTTCCCATGGAAAATGGCCTTCATTTCTGGCCACTTGGCCTGGCAGGCAGGGCAGTGCCAAGCCAGGAATCTACAAACTCTGCTGGATCCTTCCAGAACGAAAGCTGCCAGCAACTAGGACCCTGCAAGTCCTTAGAGCCCCAGATGCCACCTGTCATCTGACACCCAGAGCCTGGGCCAATGACTTCGTTTTCCCCATGGAAAATGGCCTCCATTTCTGGCCACTCGCCCTGACCAAGAGGGTGGTGCCCAGCAAGAAATTTGCAAGCTTTGCTGGATTGCTCCAAATCGAAAGCTGCCACTTGTTGTTGTTCTATTTCTCTAGAGTCCCATCATGCTGTTCTCAGATTGCTAAAGTCCATACCTCCTCGGTGTGTTCTTATGGCTGCAGATCTTCACAGCACAGACGCTTTCTTCTGCATGCTGTTCTTTCCCAGTTCAGGGCTCCTTCAAGGCTCTCCCTGAATGGCTAAGCCGCCCCCTTTTATCCCAGTTCTCTTCAATGCTCACAGCTGCAGCCCATCAAGGACAACCAGGACCTGTGGGGCAAAGCCTCTAGACAGATATTCAAATAGAATCCATTTCCTCTACTCTAGCCAGTAAGTACTACCCTACAAGTCCTCAGAACCCCAAAGGCCACCTTTCATCTGACACCCAGACCCTGGGGAAAGGACTTCTTTTTCCCATGGCAAATGGCCTCCCTTGGCAGCCACTCACCCTGGCAGAAAGTGGGAGCCTAGCTAGAATGATGCAATCGTTGCTGGATTTTTCCAAAAGAAAAGCTGGCAGCAACTAGGGCCCTGGAAGTACTTAGAGCCTCAAACGCCACCTTGAACATATTACTGAGACCCTGGGGAAAGGACATCTTTTTCCCATGGAAAATGGCCTTCATTTGTGGCCACTTGGCCTGGCAGGCAGGGCAGTGCCAAGCCAGGAATCTACAAACTGTGCTGGATCCTTCCAGAACGAAAGCTGCCAGCAACTAGGACCCTGCAAGTCCTTACAGCCCCAGATGCCACCAGTCATCTGACACCCAGAGCCTGGGCCAATGACTTCGTTTTCCCCATGGAAAATGGCCTCCATTTCTGGCCACTCGCCCTGACCAAGAGGGTGGTGCCCAGCAAGAAATTTGCAAGCTTTGCTGGATTGCTCCAAATCTAAAGCTGCCACTTGTTGTTCTTCTATTTCTCTAGAGTCCCATCATGCTGTTCTCAGATTGCTAAAGTCCATACCTCCTCGGTGTGTTCTTATGGCTGCAGATCTTCACAGCACAGACGCTTTCTTCTGCATGCTGTTCTTTCCCAGTTCAGGGCTCCTTCAAGGCTCTCCCTGAATGGCTAAGCCGCCCCCTTTTATCCCAGTTCTCTTCAATGCTCACAGCTGCAGCCCATCAAGGACAACCAGGACCTGTGGGGCAAAGCCTCTAGACAGATATTCAAATAGAATCCATTTCCTCTACTCTAGCCAGTAAGTACTACCCTACAAGTCCTCAGAACCCCAAAGGCCACCTTTCATCTGACACCCAGACCCTGGGGAAAGGACTTCTTTTTCCCATGGCAAATGGCCTCCCTTGGCAGCCACTCACCCTGGCAGAAAGTGGGAGCCTAGCTAGAATGATGCAATCGTTGCTGGATTTTTCCAAAAGAAAAGCTGGCAGCAACTAGGGCCCTGGAAGTACTTAGAGCCTCAAACGCCACCTTGAACATATTACTGAGACCCTGGGGAAAGGACTTCGTTTTTCCCATGGAAAATGGCCTTCATTTGTGGCCACTTGGCCTGGCAGGCAGGGCAGTGCCAAGCCAGGAATCTACAAACTCTGCTGGATCCTTCCAGAACGAAAGCTGCCAGCAACTAGGACCCTGCAAGTCCTTACAGCCCCAGATGCCACCAGTCATCTGACACCCAGAGCCTGGGCCAATGACTTCGTTTTCCCCATGGAAAATGGCCTCCATTTCTGGCCACTCGCCCTGACCAAGAGGGTGGTGCCCAGCAAGAAATTTGCAAGCTTTGCTGGATTGCTCCAAATCTAAAGCTGCCACTTGTTGTTGTTCTATTTCTCTAGAGTCCCATCATGCTGTTCTCAGATTGCTAAAGTCCATACCTCCTCGGTGTGTTCTTATGGCTGCAGATCTTCACAGCACAGACGCTTTCTTCTGCATGCTGTTCTTTCCCAGTTCAGGGCTCCTTCAAGGCTCTCCCTGAATGGCTAAGCCGCCCCCTTTTATCCCAGTTCTCTTCAATGCTCACAGCTGCAGCCCATCAAGGACAACCAGGACCTGTGGGACAGATATTCAAATAGAATCCATTTCCTCTACTCTAGCCAGTAAGTACTACCCTACAAGTCCTCAGAACCCCAAAGGCCACCTTTCATCTGACACCCAGACCCTGGGGAAAGGACTTCTTTTTCCCATGGCAAATGGCCTCCCTTGGCAGCCACTCACCCTGGCAGAAAGTGGGAGCCTAGCAAAAATGATGAAATCGTTGCTGGATTTTTCCAAAAGAAAAGCTGGCAGCAACTAGGGCCCTGGAAGTACTTAGAGCCTCAAACGCCACCTTGAACGTATTCCTGAGACCCTGGGGAAAGGACTTCGTTTTTCCCATGGAAAATGGCCTTCATTTCTGGCCACTTGGCCTGGCAGGCAGGGCAGTGCCAAGCCAGTAATCTACAAACTGTGCTGGATCCTTCCAGAACGAAAGCTGCCAGCAACTAGGACCCTGCAAGTCCTTACAGCCCCAGATGCCACCAGTCATCTGACACCCAGAGCCTGGGCCAATGACTTCGTTTTCCCCATGGAAAATGGCCTCCATTTCTGGCCACTCGCCCTGACCAAGAGGGTGGTGCCCAGCAAGAAATTTGCAAGCTTTGCTGGATTGCTCCAAATCTAAAGCTGCCACTTGTTGTTGTTCTATTTCTCTAGAGTCCCATCATGCTGTTCTCAGATTGCTAAAGTCCATACCTCCTCGGTGTGTTCTTATGGCTGCAGATCTTCACAGCACAGACGCTTTCTTCTGCATGCTGTTCTTTCCCAGTTCAGGGCTCCTTCAAGGCTCTCCCTGAATGGCTACGCCGCCCCCTTTTATCCCAGTTCTCTTCAATGCTCACAGCTGCAGCCCATCAAGGACAACCAGGACCTGTGGGGCAAAGCCTCTAGACAGATATTCAAATAGAATCCATTTCCTCTACTCTAGCCAGTAAGTACTACCCTACAAGTCCTCAGAACCCCAAAGGCCACCTTTCATCTGACACCCAGACCCTGGGGAAAGGACTTCTTTTTCCCATGGCAAATGGCCTCCCTTGGCAGCCACTCACCCTGGCAGAAAGTGGGAGCCTAGCTAGAATGATGCAATCGTTGCTGGATTTTTCCAAAAGAAAAGCTGGCAGCAACTAGGGCCCTGGAAGTACTTAGAGCCTCAAACGCCACCTTGAACATATTACTGAGACCCTGGGGAAAGGACTTCGTTTTTCCCATGGAAAATGGCCTTCATTTCTGGCCACTTGGCCTGGCAGGCAGGGCAGTGCCAAGCCAGGAATCTACAAACTCTGCTGGATCCTTCCAGAACGAAAGCTGCCAGCAACTAGGACCCTGCAAGTCCTTAGAGCCCCAGATGCCACCTGTCATCTGACACCCAGAGCCTGGGCCAATGACTTCGTTTTCCCCATGGAAAATGGCCTCCATTTCTGGCCACTCGCCCTGACCAAGAGGGTGGTGCCCAGCAAGAAATTTGCAAGCTTTGCTGGATTGCTCCAAATCGAAAGCTGCCACTTGTTGTTGTTCTATTTCTCTAGAGTCCCATCATGCTGTTCTCAGATTGCTAAAGTCCATACCTCCTCGGTGTGTTCTTATGGCTGCAGATCTTCACAGCACAGACGCTTTCTTCTGCATGCTGTTCTTTCCCAGTTCAGGGCTCCTTCAAGGCTCTCCCTGAATGGCTAAGCCGCCCCCTTTTATCCCAGTTCTCTTCAATGCTCACAGCTGCAGCCCATCAAGGACAACCAGGACCTGTGGGGCAAAGCCTCTAGACAGATATTCAAATAGAATCCATTTCCTCTACTCTAGCCAGTAAGTACTACCCTACAAGTCCTCAGAACCCCAAAGGCCACCTTTCATCTGACACCCAGACCCTGGGGAAAGGACTTCTTTTTCCCATGGCAAATGGCCTCCCTTGGCAGCCACTCACCCTGGCAGAAAGTGGGAGCCTAGCTAGAATGATGCAATCGTTGCTGGATTTTTCCAAAAGAAAAGCTGGCAGCAACTAGGGCCCTGGAAGTACTTAGAGCCTCAAACGCCACCTTGAACATATTACTGAGACCCTGGGGAAAGGACATCTTTTTCCCATGGAAAATGGCCTTCATTTGTGGCCACTTGGCCTGGCAGGCAGGGCAGTGCCAAGCCAGGAATCTACAAACTCTGCTGGATCCTTCCAGAACGAAAGCTGCCAGCAACTAGGACCCTGCAAGTCCTTACAGCCCCAGATGCCACCAGTCATCTGACACCCAGAGCCTGGGCCAATGACTTCGTTTTCCCCATGGAAAATGGCCTCCATTTCTGGCCACTCGCCCTGACCAAGAGGGTGGTGCCCAGCAAGAAATTTGCAAGCTTTGCTGGATTGCTCCAAATCGAAAGCTGCCACTTGTTGTTGTTCTATTTCTCTAGAGTCCCATCATGCTGTTCTCAGATTGCTAAAGTCCATACCTCCTCGGTGTGTTCTTATGGCTGCAGATCTTCACAGCACAGACGCTTTCTTCTGCATGCTGTTCTTTCCCAGTTCAGGGCTCCTTCAAGGCTCTCCCTGAATGGCTAAGCCGCCCCCTTTTATCCCAGTTCTCTTCAATGCTCACAGCTGCAGCCCATCAAGGACAACCAGGACCTGTGGGGCAAAGCCTCTAGACAGATATTCAAATAGAATCCATTTCCTCTACTCTAGCCAGTAAGTACTACCCTACAAGTCCTCAGAACCCCAAAGGCCACCTTTCATCTGACACCCAGACCCTGGGGAAAGGACTTCTTTTTCCCATGGCAAATGGCCTCCCTTGGCAGCCACTCACCCTGGCAGAAAGTGGGAGCCTAGCTAGAATGATGCAATCGTTGCTGGATTTTTCCAAAAGAAAAGCTGGCAGCAACTAGGGCCCTGGAAGTACTTAGAGCCTCAAACGCCACCTTGAACATATTCCTGAGACCCTGGGGAAAGGACTTCGTTTTTCCCATGGAAAATGGCCTTCATTTGTGGCCACTCTGCCTGGCAGGCAGGGCAGTGCCAAGCCAGGAATCTACAAACTCTGCTGGATCCTTCCAGAACGAAAGCTGCCAGCAACTAGGACCCTGCAAGTCCTTAGAGCCCCAGATGCCACCTGTCATCTGACACCCAGAGCCTGGGCCAATGACTTCGTTTTCCCCATGGAAAATGGCCTCCATTTCTGGCCACTCGCCCTGACCAAGAGGGTGGTGCCCAGCAAGAAATTTGCAAGCTTTGCTGGATTGCTCCAAATCGAAAGCTGCCACTTGTTGTTGTTCTATTTCTCTAGAGTCCCATCATGCTGTTCTCAGATTGCTAAAGTCCATACCTCCTCGGTGTGTTCTTATGGCTGCAGATCTTCACAGCACAGACGCTTTCTTCTGCATGCTGTTCTTTCCCAGTTCAGGGCTCCTTCAAGGCTCTCCCTGAATGGCTAAGCCGCCCCCTTTTATCCCAGTTCTCTTCAATGCTCACAGCTGCAGCCCATCAAGGACAACCAGGACCTGTGGGGCAAAGCCTCTAGACAGATATTCAAATAGAATCCATTTCCTCTACTCTAGCCAGTAAGTACTACCCTACAAGTCCTCAGAACCCCAAAGGCCACCTTTCATCTGACACCCAGACCCTGGGGAAAGGACTTCTTTTTCCCATGGCAAATGGCCTCCCTTGGCAGCCACTCACCCTGGCAGAAAGTGGGAGCCTAGCTAGAATGATGCAATCGTTGCTGGATTTTTCCAAAAGAAAAGCTGGCAGCAACTAGGGCCCTGGAAGTACTTAGAGCCTCAAACGCCACCTTGAACATATTACTGAGACCCTGGGGAAAGGACATCTTTTTCCCATGGAAAATGGCCTTCATTTGTGGCCACTTGGCCTGGCAGGCAGGGCAGTGCCAAGCCAGGAATCTACAAACTCTGCTGGATCCTTCCAGAACGAAAGCTGCCAGCAACTAGGACCCTGCAAGTCCTTACAGCCCCAGATGCCACCAGTCATCTGACACCCAGAGCCTGGGCCAATGACTTCGTTTTCCCCATGGAAAATGGCCTCCATTTCTGGCCACTCGCCCTGACCAAGAGGGTGGTGCCCAGCAAGAAATTTGCAAGCTTTGCTGGATTGCTCCAAATCTAAAGCTGCCACTTGTTGTTCTTCTATTTCTCTAGAGTCCCATCATGCTGTTCTCAGATTGCTAAAGTCCATACCTCCTCGGTGTGTTCTTATGGCTGCAGATCTTCACAGCACAGACGCTTTCTTCTGCATGCTGTTCTTTCCCAGTTCAGGGCTCCTTCAAGGCTCTCCCTGAATGGCTACGCCGCCCCCTTTTATCCCAGTTCTCTTCAATGCTCACAGCTGCAGCCCATCAAGGACAACCAGGACCTGTGGGGCAAAGCCTCTAGACAGATATTCAAATAGAATCCATTTCCTCTACTCTAGCCAGTAAGTACTACCCTACAAGTCCTCAGAACCCCAAAGGCCACCTTTCATCTGACACCCAGACCCTGGGGAAAGGACTTCTTTTTCCCATGGCAAATGGCCTCCCTTGGCAGCCACTCACCCTGGCAGAAAGTGGGAGCCTAGCTAGAATGATGCAATCGTTGCTGGATTTTTCCAAAAGAAAAGCTGGCAGCAACTAGGGCCCTGGAAGTACTTAGAGCCTCAAACGCCACCTTGAACATATTACTGAGACCCTGGGGAAAGGACTTCGTTTTTCCCATGGAAAATGGCCTTCATTTCTGGCCACTTGGCCTGGCAGGCAGGGCAGTGCCAAGCCAGGAATCTACAAACTCTGCTGGATCCTTCCAGAACGAAAGCTGCCAGCAACTAGGACCCTGCAAGTCCTTAGAGCCCCAGATGCCACCTGTCATCTGACACCCAGAGCCTGGGCCAATGACTTCGTTTTCCCCATGGAAAATGGCCTCCATTTCTGGCCACTCGCCCTGACCAAGAGGGTGGTGCCCAGCAAGAAATTTGCAAGCTTTGCTGGATTGCTCCAAATCGAAAGCTGCCACTTGTTGTTGTTCTATTTCTCTAGAGTCCCATCATGCTGTTCTCAGATTGCTAAAGTCCATACCTCCTCGGTGTGTTCTTATGGCTGCAGATCTTCACAGCACAGACGCTTTCTTCTGCATGCTGTTCTTTCCCAGTTCAGGGCTCCTTCAAGGCTCTCCCTGAATGGCTAAGCCGCCCCCTTTTATCCCAGTTCTCTTCAATGCTCACAGCTGCAGCCCATCAAGGACAACCAGGACCTGTGGGGCAAAGCCTCTAGACAGATATTCAAATAGAATCCATTTCCTCTACTCTAGCCAGTAAGTACTACCCTACAAGTCCTCAGAACCCCAAAGGCCACCTTTCATCTGACACCCAGACCCTGGGGAAAGGACTTCTTTTTCCCATGGCAAATGGCCTCCCTTGGCAGCCACTCACCCTGGCAGAAAGTGGGAGCCTAGCTAGAATGATGCAATCGTTGCTGGATTTTTCCAAAAGAAAAGCTGGCAGCAACTAGGGCCCTGGAAGTACTTAGAGCCTCAAACGCCACCTTGAACATATTACTGAGACCCTGGGGAAAGGACTTCGTTTTTCCCATGGAAAATGGCCTTCATTTCTGGCCACTTGGCCTGGCAGGCAGGGCAGTGCCAAGCCAGGAATCTACAAACTCTGCTGGATCCTTCCAGAACGAAAGCTGCCAGCAACTAGGACCCTGCAAGTCCTTAGAGCCCCAGATGCCACCTGTCATCTGACACCCAGAGCCTGGGCCAATGACTTCGTTTTCCCCATGGAAAATGGCCTCCATTTCTGGCCACTCGCCCTGACCAAGAGGGTGGTGCCCAGCAAGAAATTTGCAAGCTTTGCTGGATTGCTCCAAATCGAAAGCTGCCACTTGTTGTTCTTCTATTTCTCTAGAGTCCCATCATGCTGTTCTCAGATTGCTAAAGTCCATACCTCCTCGGTGTGTTCTTATGGCTGCAGATCTTCACAGCACAGACGCTTTCTTCTGCATGCTGTTCTTTCCCAGTTCAGGGCTCCTTCAAGGCTCTCCCTGAATGGCTACGCCGCCCCCTTTTATCCCAGTTCTCTTCAATGCTCACAGCTGCAGCCCATCAAGGACAACCAGGACCTGTGGGACAGATATTCAAATAGAATCCATTTCCTCTACTCTAGCCAGTAAGTACTACCCTACAAGTCCTCAGAACCCCAAAGGCCACCTTTCATCTGACACCCAGACCCTGGGGAAAGGACTTCTTTTTCCCATGGCAAATGGCCTCCCTTGGCAGCCACTCACCCTGGCAGAAAGTGGGAGCCTAGCTAGAATGATGCAATCGTTGCTGGATTTTTCCAAAAGAAAAGCTGCCAGCAACTAGGGCCCTGCAAGTACTTAGAGCCTCAAACGCCACCTTGAACATATTACTGAGACCCTGGGGAAAGGACTTCGTTTTTCCCATGGAAAATGGCCTTCATTTGTGGCCACTCTGCCTGGCAGGCAGGGCAGTGCCAAGCCAGGAATCTACAAACTGTGCTGGATCCTTCCAGAATGAAAGCTGCCAGCAACTAGGACCCTGCAAGTCCTTAGAGCCCCAGATGCCACCAGTCATCTGACACCCAGAGCCTGGGCCAATGACTTCGTTTTCCCCATGGAAAATGGCCTCCATTTCTGGCCACTCGCCCTGACCAAGAGGGTGGTGCCCAGCAAGAAATTTGCAAGCTTTGCTGGATTGCTCCAAATCGAAAGCTGCCACTTGTTGTTGTTCTATTTCTCTAGAGTCCCATCATGCTGTTCTCAGATTGCTAAAGTCCATACCTCCTCGGTGTGTTCTTATGGCTGCAGATCTTCACAGCACAGACGCTTTCTTCTGCATGCTGTTCTTTCCCAGTTCAGGGCTCCTTCAAGGCTCTCCCTGAATGGCTACGCCGCCCCCTTTTATCCCAGTTCTCTTCAATGCTCACAGCTGCAGCCCATCAAGGACAACCAGGACCTGTGGGACAGATATTCAAATAGAATCCATTTCCTCTACTCTAGCCAGTAAGTACTACCCTACAAGTCCTCAGAACCCCAAAGGCCACCTTTCATCTGACACCCAGACCCTGGGGAAAGGACTTCTTTTTCCCATGGCAAATGGCCTCCCTTGGCAGCCACTCACCCTGGCAGAAAGTGGGAGCCTAGCTAGAATGATGCAATCGTTGCTGGATTTTTCCAAAAGAAAAGCTGGCAGCAACTAGGGCCCTGGAAGTACTTAGAGCCTCAAACGCCACCTTGAACATATTACTGAGACCCTGGGGAAAGGACATCTTTTTCCCATGGAAAATGGCCTTCATTTCTGGCCACTTGGCCTGGCAGGCAGGGCAGTGCCAAGCCAGGAATCTACAAACTGTGCTGGATCCTTCCAGAACGAAAGCTGCCAGCAACTAGGACCCTGCAAGTCCTTACAGCCCCAGATGCCACCAGTCATCTGACACCCAGAGCCTGGGCCAATGACTTCGTTTTCCCCATGGAAAATGGCCTCCATTTCTGGCCACTCGCCCTGACCAAGAGGGTGGTGCCCAGCAAGAAATTTGCAAGCTTTGCTGGATTGCTCCAAATCGAAAGCTGCCACTTGTTGTTGTTCTATTTCTCTAGAGTCCCATCATGCTGTTCTCAGATTGCTAAAGTCCATACCTCCTCGGTGTGTTCTTATGGCTGCAGATCTTCACAGCACAGACGCTTTCTTCTGCATGCTGTTCTTTCCCAGTTCAGGGCTCCTTCAAGGCTCTCCCTGAATGGCTACGCCGCCCCCTTTTATCCCAGTTCTCTTCAATGCTCACAGCTGCAGCCCATCAAGGACAACCAGGACCTGTGGGGCAAAGCCTCTAGACAGATATTCAAATAGAATCCATTTCCTCTACTCTAGCCAGTAAGTACTACCCTACAAGTCCTCAGAACCCCAAAGGCCACCTTTCATCTGACACCCAGACCCTGGGGAAAGGACTTCTTTTTCCCATGGCAAATGGCCTCCCTTGGCAGCCACTCACCCTGGCAGAAAGTGGGAGCCTAGCTAGAATGATGCAATCGTTGCTGGATTTTTCCAAAAGAAAAGCTGGCAGCATCTAGGGCCCTGGAAGTACTTAGAGCCTCAAACGCCACCTTGAACATATTCCTGAGACCCTGGGGAAAGGACTTCGTTTTTCCCATGGAAAATGGCCTTCATTTCTGGCCACTCTGCCTGGCAGGCAGGGCAGTGCCAAGCCAGGAATCTACAAACTCTGCTGGATCCTTCCAGAACGAAAGCTGCCAGCAACTAGGACCCTGCAAGTCCTTAGAGCCCCAGATGCCACCTGTCATCTGACACCCAGAGCCTGGGCCAATGACTTCGTTTTCCCCATGGAAAATGGCCTCCATTTCTGGCCACTCGCCCTGACCAAGAGGGTGGTGCCCAGCAAGAAATTTGCAAGCTTTGCTGGATTGCTCCAAATCGAAAGCTGCCACTTGTTGTTGTTCTATTTCTCTAGAGTCCCATCATGCTGTTCTCAGATTGCTAAAGTCCATACCTCCTCGGTGTGTTCTTATGGCTGCAGATCTTCACAGCACAGACGCTTTCTTCTGCATGCTGTTCTTTCCCAGTTCAGGGCTCCTTCAAGGCTCTCCCTGAATGGCTAAGCCGCCCCCTTTTATCCCAGTTCTCTTCAATGCTCACAGCTGCAGCCCATCAAGGACAACCAGGACCTGTGGGGCAAAGCCTCTAGACAGATATTCAAATAGAATCCATTTCCTCTACTCTAGCCAGTAAGTACTACCCTACAAGTCCTCAGAACCCCAAAGGCCACCTTTCATCTGACACCCAGACCCTGGGGAAAGGACTTCTTTTTCCCATGGCAAATGGCCTCCCTTGGCAGCCACTCACCCTGGCAGAAAGTGGGAGCCTAGCTAGAATGATGCAATCGTTGCTGGATTTTTCCAAAAGAAAAGCTGGCAGCAACTAGGGCCCTGGAAGTACTTAGAGCCTCAAACGCCACCTTGAACATATTACTGAGACCCTGGGGAAAGGACATCTTTTTCCCATGGAAAATGGCCTTCATTTGTGGCCACTTGGCCTGGCAGGCAGGGCAGTGCCAAGCCAGGAATCTACAAACTCTGCTGGATCCTTCCAGAACGAAAGCTGCCAGCAACTAGGACCCTGCAAGTCCTTACAGCCCCAGATGCCACCAGTCATCTGACACCCAGAGCCTGGGCCAATGACTTCGTTTTCCCCATGGAAAATGGCCTCCATTTCTGGCCACTCGCCCTGACCAAGAGGGTGGTGCCCAGCAAGAAATTTGCAAGCTTTGCTGGATTGCTCCAAATCTAAAGCTGCCACTTGTTGTTCTTCTATTTCTCTAGAGTCCCATCATGCTGTTCTCAGATTGCTAAAGTCCATACCTCCTCGGTGTGTTCTTATGGCTGCAGATCTTCACAGCACAGACGCTTTCTTCTGCATGCTGTTCTTTCCCAGTTCAGGGCTCCTTCAAGGCTCTCCCTGAATGGCTAAGCCGCCCCCTTTTATCCCAGTTCTCTTCAATGCTCACAGCTGCAGCCCATCAAGGACAACCAGGACCTGTGGGGCAAAGCCTCTAGACAGATATTCAAATAGAATCCATTTCCTCTACTCTAGCCAGTAAGTACTACCCTACAAGTCCTCAGAACCCCAAAGGCCACCTTTCATCTGACACCCAGACCCTGGGGAAAGGACTTCTTTTTCCCATGGCAAATGGCCTCCCTTGGCAGCCACTCACCCTGGCAGAAAGTGGGAGCCTAGCTAGAATGATGCAATCGTTGCTGGATTTTTCCAAAAGAAAAGCTGGCAGCAACTAGGGCCCTGCAAGTACTTAGAGCCTCAAACGCCACCTTGAACATATTACTGAGACCCTGGGGAAAGGACTTCGTTTTTCCCATGGAAAATGGCCTTCATTTGTGGCCACTCTGCCTGGCAGGCAGGGCAGTGCCAAGCCAGGAATCTACAAACTGTGCTGGATCCTTCCAGAACGAAAGCTGCCAGCAACTAGGACCCTGCAAGTCCTTAGAGCCCCAGATGCCACCTGTCATCTGACACCCAGAGCCTGGGCCAATGACTTCGTTTTCCCCATGGAAAATGGCCTCCATTTCTGGCCACTCGCCCTGACCAAGAGGGTGGTGCCCAGCAAGAAATTTGCAAGCTTTGCTGGATTGCTCCAAATCGAAAGCTGCCACTTGTTGTTGTTCTATTTCTCTAGAGTCCCATCATGCTGTTCTCAGATTGCTAAAGTCCATACCTCCTCGGTGTGTTCTTATGGCTGCAGATCTTCACAGCACAGACGCTTTCTTCTGCATGCTGTTCTTTCCCAGTTCAGGGCTCCTTCAAGGCTCTCCCTGAATGGCTACGCCGCCCCCTTTTATCCCAGTTCTCTTCAATGCTCACAGCTGCAGCCCATCAAGGACAACCAGGACCTGTGGGACAGATATTCAAATAGAATCCATTTCCTCTACTCTAGCCAGTAAGTACTACCCTACAAGTCCTCAGAACCCCAAAGGCCACCTTTCATCTGACACCCAGACCCTGGGGAAAGGACTTCTTTTTCCCATGGCAAATGGCCTCCCTTGGCAGCCACTCACCCTGGCAGAAAGTGGGAGCCTAGCTAGAATGATGCAATCGTTGCTGGATTTTTCCAAAAGAAAAGCTGCCAGCAACTAGGGCCCTGGAAGTACTTAGAGCCTCAAACGCCACCTTGAACATATTACTGAGACCCTGGGGAAAGGACTTCGTTTTTCCCATGGAAAATGGCCTTCATTTCTGGCCACTTGGCCTGGCAGGCAGGGCAGTGCCAAGCCAGGAATCTACAAACTCTGCTGGATCCTTCCAGAACGAAAGCTGCCAGCAACTAAGACCCTGCAAGTCCTTAGAGCCCCAGATGCCACCAGTCATCTGACACCCAGAGCCTGGGCCAATGACTTCGTTTTCCCCATGGAAAATGGCCTCCATTTCTGGCCACTCGCCCTGACCAAGAGGGTGGTGCCCAGCAAGAAATTTGCAAGCTTTGCTGGATTGCTCCAAATCTAAAGCTGCTGCCACTTGTTGTTCTTCTATTTCTCTAGAGTCCCATCATGCTGTTCTCAGATTGCTAAAGTCCATACCTCCTCGGTGTGTTCTTATGGCTGCAGATCTTCACAGCACAGACGCTTTCTTCTGCATGCTGTTCTTTCCCAGTTCAGGGCTCCTTCAAGGCTCTCCCTGAATGGCTACGCCGCCCCCTTTTATCCCAGTTCTCTTCAATGCTCACAGCTGCAGCCCATCAAGGACAACCAGGACCTGTGGGGCAAAGCCTCTAGACAGATATTCAAATAGAATCCATTTCCTCTACTCTAGCCAGTAAGTACTACCCTACAAGTCCTCAGAACCCCAAAGGCCACCTTTCATCTGACACCCAGACCCTGGGGAAAGGACTTCTTTTTCCCATGGCAAATGGCCTCCCTTGGCAGCCACTCACCCTGGCAGAAAGTGGGAGCCTAGCTAGAATGATGCAATCGTTGCTGGATTTTTCCAAAAGAAAAGCTGGCAGCAACTAGGGCCCTGGAAGTACTTAGAGCCTCAAACGCCACCTTGAACATATTACTGAGACCCTGGGGAAAGGACATCTTTTTCCCATGGAAAATGGCCTTCATTTGTGGCCACTTGGCCTGGCAGGCAGGGCAGTGCCAAGCCAGGAATCTACAAACTCTGCTGGATCCTTCCAGAACGAAAGCTGCCAGCAACTAGGACCCTGCAAGTCCTTAGAGCCCCAGATGCCACCAGTCATCTGACACCCAGAGCCTGGGCCAATGACTTCGTTTTCCCCATGGAAAATTGCCTCCATTTCTGGCCACTCGCCCTGACCAAGAGGGTGGTGCCCAGCAAGAAATTTGCAAGCTTTGCTGGATTGCTCCAAATCTAAAGCTGCCACTTGTTGTTGTTCTATTTCTCTAGAGTCCCATCATGCTGTTCTCAGATTGCTAAAGTCCATACCTCCTCGGTGTGTTCTTATGGCTGCAGATCTTCACAGCACAGACGCTTTCTTCTGCATGCTGTTCTTTCCCAGTTCAGGGCTCCTTCAAGGCTCTCCCTGAATGGCTACGCCGCCCCCTTTTATCCCAGTTCTCTTCAATGCTCACAGCTGCAGCCCATCAAGGACAACCAGGACCTGTGGGGCAAAGCCTCTAGACAGATATTCAAATAGAATCCATTTCCTCTACTCTAGCCAGTAAGTACTACCCTACAAGTCCTCAGAACCCCAAAGGCCACCTTTCATCTGACACCCAGACCCTGGGGAAAGGACTTCTTTTTCCCATGGCAAATGGCCTCCCTTGGCAGCCACTCACCCTGGCAGAAAGTGGGAGCCTAGCAAAAATGATGAAATCGTTGCTGGATTTTTCCAAAAGAAAAGCTGGCAGCAACTAGGGCCCTGGAAGTACTTAGAGCCTCAAACGCCACCTTGAACATATTCCTGAGACCCTGGGGAAAGGACTTCGTTTTTCCCATGGAAAATGGCCTTCATTTGTGGCCACTTGGCCTGGCAGGCAGGGCAGTGCCAAGCCAGGAATCTACAAACTGTGCTGGATCCTTCCAGAACGAAAGCTGCCAGCAACTAGGACCCTGCAAGTCCTTACAGCCCCAGATGCCACCAGTCATCTGACACCCAGAGCCTGGGCCAATGACTTCGTTTTCCCCATGGAAAATTGCCTCCATTTCTGGCCACTCGCCCTGACCAAGAGGGTGGTGCCCAGCAAGAAATTTGCAAGCTTTGCTGGATTGCTCCAAATCGAAAGCTGCCACTTGTTGTTGTTCTATTTCTCTAGAGTCCCATCATGCTGTTCTCAGATTGCTAAAGTCCATACCTCCTCGGTGTGTTCTTATGGCTGCAGATCTTCACAGCACAGACGCTTTCTTCTGCATGCTGTTCTTTCCCAGTTCAGGGCTCCTTCAAGGCTCTCCCTGAATGGCTACGCCGCCCCCTTTTATCCCAGTTCTCTTCAATGCTCACAGCTGCAGCCCATCAAGGACAACCAGGACCTGTGGGACAGATATTCAAATAGAATCCATTTCCTCTACTCTAGCCAGTAAGTACTACCCTACAAGTCCTCAGAACCCCAAAGGCCACCTTTCATCTGACACCCAGACCCTGGGGAAAGGACTTCTTTTTCCCATGGCAAATGGCCTCCCTTGGCAGCCACTCACCCTGGCAGAAAGTGGGAGCCTAGCTAGAATGATGCAATCGTTGCTGGATTTTTCCAAAAGAAAAGCTGGCAGCAACTAGGGCCCTGGAAGTACTTAGAGCCTCAAACGCCACCTTGAACATATTACTGAGACCCTGGGGAAAGGACATCTTTTTCCCATGGAAAATGGCCTTCATTTGTGGCCACTTGGCCTGGCAGGCAGGGCAGTGCCAAGCCAGGAATCTACAAACTGTGCTGGATCCTTCCAGAACGAAAGCTGCCAGCAACTAGGACCCTGCAAGTCCTTAGAGCCCCAGATGCCACCAGTCATCTGACACCCAGAGCCTGGGCCAATGACTTCGTTTTCCCCATGGAAAATGGCCTCCATTTCTGGCCACTCGCCCTGACCAAGAGGGTGGTGCCCAGCAAGAAATTTGCAAGCTTTGCTGGATTGCTCCAAATCGAAAGCTGCCACTTGTTGTTGTTCTATTTCTCTAGAGTCCCATCATGCTGTTCTCAGATTGCTAAAGTCCATACCTCCTCGGTGTGTTCTTATGGCTGCAGATCTTCACAGCACAGACGCTTTCTTCTGCATGCTGTTCTTTCCCAGTTCAGGGCTCCTTCAACTTCAAGGCTCTCCCTGAATGGCTACGCCGCCCCCTTTTATCCCAGTTCTCTTCAATGCTCACAGCTGCAGCCCATCAAGGACAACCAGGACCTGTGGGACAGATATTCAAATAGAATCCATTTCCTCTACTCTAGCCAGTAAGTACTACCCTACAAGTCCTCAGAACCCCAAAGGCCACCTTTCATCTGACACCCAGACCCTGGGGAAAGGACTTCTTTTTCCCATGGCAAATGGCCTCCCTTGGCAGCCACTCACCCTGGCAGAAAGTGGGAGCCTAGCTAGAATGATGCAATCGTTGCTGGATTTTTCCAAAAGAAAAGCTGGCAGCAACTAGGGCCCTGCAAGTACTTAGAGCCTCAAACGCCACCTTGAACATATTACTGAGACCCTGGGGAAAGGACATCTTTTTCCCATGGAAAATGGCCTTCATTTCTGGCCACTTGGCCTGGCAGGCAGGGCAGTGCCAAGCCAGGAATCTACAAACTCTGCTGGATCCTTCCAGAACGAAAGCTGCCAGCAACTAGGACCCTGCAAGTCCTTACAGCCCCAGATGCCACCAGTCATCTGACACCCAGAGCCTGGGCCAATGACTTCGTTTTCCCCATGGAAAATGGCCTCCATTTCTGGCCACTCGCCCTGACCAAGAGGGTGGTGCCCAGCAAGAAATTTGCAAGCTTTGCTGGATTGCTCCAAATCGAAAGCTGCCACTTGTTGTTGTTCTATTTCTCTAGAGTCCCATCATGCTGTTCTCAGATTGCTAAAGTCCATACCTCCTCGGTGTGTTCTTATGGCTGCAGATCTTCACAGCACAGACGCTTTCTTCTGCATGCTGTTCTTTCCCAGTTCAGGGCTCCTTCAAGGCTCTCCCTGAATGGCTACGCCGCCCCCTTTTATCCCAGTTCTCTTCAATGCTCACAGCTGCAGCCCATCAAGGACAACCAGGACCTGTGGGGCAAAGCCTCTAGACAGATATTCAAATAGAATCCATTTCCTCTACTCTAGCCAGTAAGTACTACCCTACAAGTCCTCAGAACCCCAAAGGCCACCTTTCATCTGACACCCAGACCCTGGGGAAAGGACTTCTTTTTCCCATGGCAAATGGCCTCCCTTGGCAGCCACTCACCCTGGCAGAAAGTGGGAGCCTAGCAAAAATGATGAAATCGTTGCTGGATTTTTCCAAAAGAAAAGCTGGCAGCAACTAGGGCCCTGGAAGTACTTAGAGCCTCAAACGCCACCTTGAACATATTACTGAGACCCTGGGGAAAGGACTTCGTTTTTCCCATGGAAAATGGCCTTCATTTGTGGCCACTTGGCCTGGCAGGCAGGGCAGTGCCAAGCCAGGAATCTACAAACTGTGCTGGATCCTTCCAGAACGAAAGCTGCCAGCAACTAGGACCCTGCAAGTCCTTAGAGCCCCAGATGCCACCAGTCATCTGACACCCAGAGCCTGGGCCAATGACTTCGTTTTCCCCATGGAAAATGGCCTCCATTTCTGGCCACTCGCCCTGACCAAGAGGGTGGTGCCCAGCAAGAAATTTGCAAGCTTTGCTGGATTGCTCCAAATCGAAAGCTGCCACTTGTTGTTGTTCTATTTCTCTAGAGTCCCATCATGCTGTTCTCAGATTGCTAAAGTCCATACCTCCTCGGTGTGTTCTTATGGCTGCAGATCTTCACGGCACAGACGCTTTCTTCTGCATGCTGTTCTTTCCCAGTTCAGGGCTCCTTCAAGGCTCTCCCTGAATGGCTACGCCGCCCCCTTTTATCCCAGTTCTCTTCAATGCTCACAGCTGCAGCCCATCAAGGACAACCAGGACCTGTGGGACAGATATTCAAATAGAATCCATTTCCTCTACTCTAGCCAGTAAGTACTACCCTACAAGTCCTCAGAACCCCAAAGGCCACCTTTCATCTGACACCCAGACCCTGGGGAAAGGACTTCTTTTTCCCATGGCAAATGGCCTCCCTTGGCAGCCACTCACCCTGGCAGAAAGTGGGAGCCTAGCTAGAATGATGCAATCGTTGCTGGATTTTTCCAAAAGAAAAGCTGGCAGCAACTAGGGCCCTGGAAGTACTTAGAGCCTCAAACGCCACCTTGAACATATTACTGAGACCCTGGGGAAAGGACTTCGTTTTTCCCATGGAAAATGGCCTTCATTTCTGGCCACTTGGCCTGGCAGGCAGGGCAGTGCCAAGCCAGGAATCTACAAACTCTGCTGGATCCTTCCAGAACGAAAGCTGCCAGCAACTAGGACCCTGCAAGTCCTTAGAGCCCCAGATGCCACCTGTCATCTGACACCCAGAGCCTGGGCCAATGACTTCGTTTTCCCCATGGAAAATGGCCTCCATTTCTGGCCACTCGCCCTGACCAAGAGGGTGGTGCCCAGCAAGAAATTTGCAAGCTTTGCTGGATTGCTCCAAATCGAAAGCTGCCACTTGTTGTTGTTCTATTTCTCTAGAGTCCCATCATGCTGTTCTCAGATTGCTAAAGTCCATACCTCCTCGGTGTGTTCTTATGGCTGCAGATCTTCACAGCACAGACGCTTTCTTCTGCATGCTGTTCTTTCCCAGTTCAGGGCTCCTTCAAGGCTCTCCCTGAATGGCTACGCCGCCCCCTTTTATCCCAGTTCTCTTCAATGCTCACAGCTGCAGCCCATCAAGGACAACCAGGACCTGTGGGGCAAAGCCTCTAGACAGATATTCAAATAGAATCCATTTCCTCTACTCTAGCCAGTAAGTACTACCCTACAAGTCCTCAGAACCCCAAAGGCCACCTTTCATCTGACACCCAGACCCTGGGGAAAGGACTTCTTTTTCCCATGGCAAATGGCCTCCCTTGGCAGCCACTCACCCTGGCAGAAAGTGGGAGCCTAGCTAGAATGATGCAATCGTTGCTGGATTTTTCCAAAAGAAAAGCTGGCAGCAACTAGGGCCCTGGAAGTACTTAGAGCCTCAAACGCCACCTTGAACATATTACTGAGACCCTGGGGAAAGGACATCTTTTTCCCATGGAAAATGGCCTTCATTTGTGGCCACTTGGCCTGGCAGGCAGGGCAGTGCCAAGCCAGGAATCTACAAACTCTGCTGGATCCTTCCAGAACGAAAGCTGCCAGCAACTAGGACCCTGCAAGTCCTTACAGCCCCAGATGCCACCAGTCATCTGACACCCAGAGCCTGGGCCAATGACTTCGTTTTCCCCATGGAAAATGGCCTCCATTTCTGGCCACTCGCCCTGACCAAGAGGGTGGTGCCCAGCAAGAAATTTGCAAGCTTTGCTGGATTGCTCCAAATCTAAAGCTGCCACTTGTTGTTGTTCTATTTCTCTAGAGTCCCATCATGCTGTTCTCAGATTGCTAAAGTCCATACCTCCTCGGTGTGTTCTTATGGCTGCAGATCTTCACAGCACAGACGCTTTCTTCTGCATGCTGTTCTTTCCCAGTTCAGGGCTCCTTCAAGGCTCTCCCTGAATGGCTACGCCGCCCCCTTTTATCCCAGTTCTCTTCAATGCTCACAGCTGCAGCCCATCAAGGACAACCAGGACCTGTGGGACAGATATTCAAATAGAATCCATTTCCTCTACTCTAGCCAGTAAGTACTACCCTACAAGTCCTCAGAACCCCAAAGGCCACCTTTCATCTGACACCCAGACCCTGGGGAAAGGACTTCTTTTTCCCATGGCAAATGGCCTCCCTTGGCAGCCACTCACCCTGGCAGAAAGTGGGAGCCTAGCTAGAATGATGCAATCGTTGCTGGATTTTTCCAAAAGAAAAGCTGGCAGCAACTAGGGCCCTGGAAGTACTTAGAGCCTCAAACGCCACCTTGAACATATTACTGAGACCCTGGGGAAAGGACTTCGTTTTTCCCATGGAAAATGGCCTTCATTTGTGGCCACTTGGCCTGGCAGGCAGGGCAGTGCCAAGCCAGGAATCTACAAACTCTGCTGGATCCTTCCAGAACGAAAGCTGCCAGCAACTAGGACCCTGCAAGTCCTTAGAGCCCCAGATGCCACCAGTCATCTGACACCCAGAGCCTGGGCCAATGACTTCGTTTTCCCCATGGAAAATGGCCTCCATTTCTGGCCACTCGCCCTGACCAAGAGGGTGGTGCCCAGCAAGAAATTTGCAAGCTTTGCTGGATTGCTCCAAATCTAAAGCTGCCACTTGTTGTTCTTCTATTTCTCTAGAGTCCCATCATGCTGTTCTCAGATTGCTAAAGTCCATACCTCCTCGGTGTGTTCTTATGGCTGCAGATCTTCACAGCACAGACGCTTTCTTCTGCATGCTGTTCTTTCCCAGTTCAGGGCTCCTTCAAGGCTCTCCCTGAATGGCTAAGCCGCCCCCTTTTATCCCAGTTCTCTTCAATGCTCACAGCTGCAGCCCATCAAGGACAACCAGGACCTGTGGGGCAAAGCCTCTAGACAGATATTCAAATAGAATCCATTTCCTCTACTCTAGCCAGTAAGTACTACCCTACAAGTCCTCAGAACCCCAAAGGCCACCTTTCATCTGACACCCAGACCCTGGGGAAAGGACTTCTTTTTCCCATGGCAAATGGCCTCCCTTGGCAGCCACTCACCCTGGCAGAAAGTGGGAGCCTAGCTAGAATGATGCAATCGTTGCTGGATTTTTCCAAAAGAAAAGCTGGCAGCAACTAGGGCCCTGCAAGTACTTAGAGCCTCAAACGCCACCTTGAACATATTACTGAGACCCTGGGGAAAGGACTTCGTTTTTCCCATGGAAAATGGCCTTCATTTGTGGCCACTCTGCCTGGCAGGCAGGGCAGTGCCAAGCCAGGAATCTACAAACTCTGCTGGATCCTTCCAGAACGAAAGCTGCCAGCAACTAGGACCCTGCAAGTCCTTAGAGCCCCAGATGCCACCTGTCATCTGACACCCAGAGCCTGGGCCAATGACTTCGTTTTCCCCATGGAAAATGGCCTCCATTTCTGGCCACTCGCCCTGACCAAGAGGGTGGTGCCCAGCAAGAAATTTGCAAGCTTTGCTGGATTGCTCCAAATCGAAAGCTGCCACTTGTTGTTCTTCTATTTCTCTAGAGTCCCATCATGCTGTTCTCAGATTGCTAAAGTCCATACCTCCTCGGTGTGTTCTTATGGCTGCAGATCTTCACAGCACAGACGCTTTCTTCTGCATGCTGTTCTTTCCCAGTTCAGGGCTCCTTCAAGGCTCTCCCTGAATGGCTACGCCGCCCCCTTTTATCCCAGTTCTCTTCAATGCTCACAGCTGCAGCCCATCAAGGACAACCAGGACCTGTGGGACAGATATTCAAATAGAATCCATTTCCTCTACTCTAGCCAGTAAGTACTACCCTACAAGTCCTCAGAACCCCAAAGGCCACCTTTCATCTGACACCCAGACCCTGGGGAAAGGACTTCTTTTTCCCATGGCAAATGGCCTCCCTTGGCAGCCACTCACCCTGGCAGAAAGTGGGAGCCTAGCTAGAATGATGCAATCGTTGCTGGATTTTTCCAAAAGAAAAGCTGCCAGCAACTAGGGCCCTGGAAGTACTTAGAGCCTCAAACGCCACCTTGAACATATTACTGAGACCCTGGGGAAAGGACTTCGTTTTTCCCATGGAAAATGGCCTTCATTTGTGGCCACTTGGCCTGGCAGGCAGGGCAGTGCCAAGCCAGGAATCTACAAACTCTGCTGGATCCTTCCAGAACGAAAGCTGCCAGCAACTAGGACCCTGCAAGTCCTTAGAGCCCCAGATGCCACCAGTCATCTGACACCCAGAGCCTGGGCCAATGACTTCGTTTTCCCCATGGAAAATGGCCTCCATTTCTGGCCACTCGCCCTGACCAAGAGGGTGGTGCCCAGCAAGAAATTTGCAAGCTTTGCTGGATTGCTCCAAATCTAAAGCTGCCACTTGTTGTTCTTCTATTTCTCTAGAGTCCCATCATGCTGTTCTCAGATTGCTAAAGTCCATACCTCCTCGGTGTGTTCTTATGGCTGCAGATCTTCACAGCACAGACGCTTTCTTCTGCATGCTGTTCTTTCCCAGTTCAGGGCTCCTTCAAGGCTCTCCCTGAATGGCTACGCCGCCCCCTTTTATCCCAGTTCTCTTCAATGCTCACAGCTGCAGCCCATCAAGGACAACCAGGACCTGTGGGGCAAAGCCTCTAGACAGATATTCAAATAGAATCCATTTCCTCTACTCTAGCCAGTAAGTACTACCCTACAAGTCCTCAGAACCCCAAAGGCCACCTTTCATCTGACACCCAGACCCTGGGGAAAGGACTTCTTTTTCCCATGGCAAATGGCCTCCCTTGGCAGCCACTCACCCTGGCAGAAAGTGGGAGCCTAGCAAAAATGATGAAATCGTTGCTGGATTTTTCCAAAAGAAAAGCTGGCAGCAACTAGGGCCCTGGAAGTACTTAGAGCCTCAAACGCCACCTTGAACATATTACTGAGACCCTGGGGAAAGGACTTCGTTTTTCCCATGGAAAATGGCCTTCATTTCTGGCCACTTGGCCTGGCAGGCAGGGCAGTGCCAAGCCAGGAATCTACAAACTGTGCTGGATCCTTCCAGAACGAAAGCTGCCAGCAACTAGGACCCTGCAAGTCCTTACAGCCCCAGATGCCACCAGTCATCTGACACCCAGAGCCTGGGCCAATGACTTCGTTTTCCCCATGGAAAATGGCCTCCATTTCTGGCCACTCGCCCTGACCAAGAGGGTGGTGCCCAGCAAGAAATTTGCAAGCTTTGCTGGATTGCTCCAAATCGAAAGCTGCCACTTGTTGTTGTTCTATTTCTCTAGAGTCCCATCATGCTGTTCTCAGATTGCTAAAGTCCATACCTCCTCGGTGTGTTCTTATGGCTGCAGATCTTCACAGCACAGACGCTTTCTTCTGCATGCTGTTCTTTCCCAGTTCAGGGCTCCTTCAAGGCTCTCCCTGAATGGCTACGCCGCCCCCTTTTATCCCAGTTCTCTTCAATGCTCACAGCTGCAGCCCATCAAGGACAACCAGGACCTGTGGGACAGATATTCAAATAGAATCCATTTCCTCTACTCTAGCCAGTAAGTACTACCCTACAAGTCCTCAGAACCCCAAAGGCCACCTTTCATCTGACACCCAGACCCTGGGGAAAGGACTTCTTTTTCCCATGGCAAATGGCCTCCCTTGGCAGCCACTCACCCTGGCAGAAAGTGGGAGCCTAGCTAGAATGATGCAATCGTTGCTGGATTTTTCCAAAAGAAAAGCTGGCAGCAACTAGGGCCCTGGAAGTACTTAGAGCCTCAAACGCCACCTTGAACATATTACTGAGACCCTGGGGAAAGGACATCTTTTTCCCATGGAAAATGGCCTTCATTTGTGGCCACTTGGCCTGGCAGGCAGGGCAGTGCCAAGCCAGGAATCTACAAACTCTGCTGGATCCTTCCAGAACGAAAGCTGCCAGCAACTAGGACCCTGCAAGTCCTTAGAGCCCCAGATGCCACCAGTCATCTGACACCCAGAGCCTGGGCCAATGACTTCGTTTTCCCCATGGAAAATGGCCTCCATTTCTGGCCACTCGCCCTGACCAAGAGGGTGGTGCCCAGCAAGAAATTTGCAAGCTTTGCTGGATTGCTCCAAATCGAAAGCTGCCACTTGTTGTTGTTCTATTTCTCTAGAGTCCCATCATGCTGTTCTCAGATTGCTAAAGTCCATACCTCCTCGGTGTGTTCTTATGGCTGCAGATCTTCACAGCACAGACGCTTTCTTCTGCATGCTGTTCTTTCCCAGTTCAGGGCTCCTTCAAGGCTCTCCCTGAATGGCTACGCCGCCCCCTTTTATCCCAGTTCTCTTCAATGCTCACAGCTGCAGCCCATCAAGGACAACCAGGACCTGTGGGACAGATATTCAAATAGAATCCATTTCCTCTACTCTAGCCAGTAAGTACTACCCTACAAGTCCTCAGAACCCCAAAGGCCACCTTTCATCTGACACCCAGACCCTGGGGAAAGGACTTCTTTTTCCCATGGCAAATGGCCTCCCTTGGCAGCCACTCACCCTGGCAGAAAGTGGGAGCCTAGCTAGAATGATGCAATCGTTGCTGGATTTTTCCAAAAGAAAAGCTGGCAGCAACTAGGGCCCTGGAAGTACTTAGAGCCTCAAACGCCACCTTGAACATATTACTGAGACCCTGGGGAAAGGACATCTTTTTCCCATGGAAAATGGCCTTCATTTCTGGCCACTTGGCCTGGCAGGCAGGGCAGTGCCAAGCCAGGAATCTACAAACTCTGCTGGATCCTTCCAGAACGAAAGCTGCCAGCAACTAGGACCCTGCAAGTCCTTACAGCCCCAGATGCCACCAGTCATCTGACACCCAGAGCCTGGGCCAATGACTTCGTTTTCCCCATGGAAAATGGCCTCCATTTCTGGCCACTCGCCCTGACCAAGAGGGTGGTGCCCAGCAAGAAATTTGCAAGCTTTGCTGGATTGCTCCAAATCTAAAGCTGCCACTTGTTGTTGTTCTATTTCTCTAGAGTCCCATCATGCTGTTCTCAGATTGCTAAAGTCCATACCTCCTCGGTGTGTTCTTATGGCTGCAGATCTTCACAGCACAGACGCTTTCTTCTGCATGCTGTTCTTTCCCAGTTCAGGGCTCCTTCAAGGCTCTCCCTGAATGGCTACGCCGCCCCCTTTTATCCCAGTTCTCTTCAATGCTCACAGCTGCAGCCCATCAAGGACAACCAGGACCTGTGGGGCAAAGCCTCTAGACAGATATTCAAATAGAATCCATTTCCTCTACTCTAGCCAGTAAGTACTACCCTACAAGTCCTCAGAACCCCAAAGGCCACCTTTCATCTGACACCCAGACCCTGGGGAAAGGACTTCTTTTTCCCATGGCAAATGGCCTCCCTTGGCAGCCACTCACCCTGGCAGAAAGTGGGAGCCTAGCTAGAATGATGCAATCGTTGCTGGATTTTTCCAAAAGAAAAGCTGGCAGCAACTAGGGCCCTGGAAGTACTTAGAGCCTCAAACGCCACCTTGAACATATTACTGAGACCCTGGGGAAAGGACATCTTTTTCCCATGGAAAATGGCCTTCATTTGTGGCCACTTGGCCTGGCAGGCAGGGCAGTGCCAAGCCAGGAATCTACAAACTGTGCTGGATCCTTCCAGAACGAAAGCTGCCAGCAACTAGGACCCTGCAAGTCCTTACAGCCCCAGATGCCACCAGTCATCTGACACCCAGAGCCTGGGCCAATGACTTCGTTTTCCCCATGGAAAATGGCCTCCATTTCTGGCCACTCGCCCTGACCAAGAGGGTGGTGCCCAGCAAGAAATTTGCAAGCTTTGCTGGATTGCTCCAAATCTAAAGCTGCCACTTGTTGTTGTTCTATTTCTCTAGAGTCCCATCATGCTGTTCTCAGATTGCTAAAGTCCATACCTCCTCGGTGTGTTCTTATGGCTGCAGATCTTCACAGCACAGACGCTTTCTTCTGCATGCTGTTCTTTCCCAGTTCAGGGCTCCTTCAAGGCTCTCCCTGAATGGCTACGCCGCCCCCTTTTATCCCAGTTCTCTTCAATGCTCACAGCTGCAGCCCATCAAGGACAACCAGGACCTGTGGGACAGATATTCAAATAGAATCCATTTCCTCTACTCTAGCCAGTAAGTACTACCCTACAAGTCCTCAGAACCCCAAAGGCCACCTTTCATCTGACACCCAGACCCTGGGGAAAGGACTTCTTTTTCCCATGGCAAATGGCCTCCCTTGGCAGCCACTCACCCTGGCAGAAAGTGGGAGCCTAGCTAGAATGATGCAATCGTTGCTGGATTTTTCCAAAAGAAAAGCTGGCAGCAACTAGGGCCCTGGAAGTACTTAGAGCCTCAAACGCCACCTTGAACATATTACTGAGACCCTGGGGAAAGGACTTCGTTTTTCCCATGGAAAATGGCCTTCATTTGTGGCCACTTGGCCTGGCAGGCAGGGCAGTGCCAAGCCAGGAATCTACAAACTCTGCTGGATCCTTCCAGAACGAAAGCTGCCAGCAACTAGGACCCTGCAAGTCCTTACAGCCCCAGATGCCACCAGTCATCTGACACCCAGAGCCTGGGCCAATGACTTCGTTTTCCCCATGGAAAATGGCCTCCATTTCTGGCCACTCGCCCTGACCAAGAGGGTGGTGCCCAGCAAGAAATTTGCAAGCTTTGCTGGATTGCTCCAAATCGAAAGCTGCCACTTGTTGTTGTTCTATTTCTCTAGAGTCCCATCATGCTGTTCTCAGATTGCTAAAGTCCATACCTCCTCGGTGTGTTCTTATGGCTGCAGATCTTCACAGCACAGACGCTTTCTTCTGCATGCTGTTCTTTCCCAGTTCAGGGCTCCTTCAAGGCTCTCCCTGAATGGCTAAGCCGCCCCCTTTTATCCCAGTTCTCTTCAATGCTCACAGCTGCAGCCCATCAAGGACAACCAGGACCTGTGGGGCAAAGCCTCTAGACAGATATTCAAATAGAATCCATTTCCTCTACTCTAGCCAGTAAGTACTACCCTACAAGTCCTCAGAACCCCAAAGGCCACCTTTCATCTGACACCCAGACCCTGGGGAAAGGACTTCTTTTTCCCATGGCAAATGGCCTCCCTTGGCAGCCACTCACCCTGGCAGAAAGTGGGAGCCTAGCTAGAATGATGCAATCGTTGCTGGATTTTTCCAAAAGAAAAGCTGGCAGCAACTAGGGCCCTGCAAGTACTTAGAGCCTCAAACGCCACCTTGAACATATTACTGAGACCCTGGGGAAAGGACTTCGTTTTTCCCATGGAAAATGGCCTTCATTTGTGGCCACTCTGCCTGGCAGGCAGGGCAGTGCCAAGCCAGGAATCTACAAACTCTGCTGGATCCTTCCAGAACGAAAGCTGCCAGCAACTAGGACCCTGCAAGTCCTTAGAGCCCCAGATGCCACCTGTCATCTGACACCCAGAGCCTGGGCCAATGACTTCGTTTTCCCCATGGAAAATGGCCTCCATTTCTGGCCACTCGCCCTGACCAAGAGGGTGGTGCCCAGCAAGAAATTTGCAAGCTTTGCTGGATTGCTCCAAATCGAAAGCTGCCACTTGTTGTTGTTCTATTTCTCTAGAGTCCCATCATGCTGTTCTCAGATTGCTAAAGTCCATACCTCCTCGGTGTGTTCTTATGGCTGCAGATCTTCACAGCACAGACGCTTTCTTCTGCATGCTGTTCTTTCCCAGTTCAGGGCTCCTTCAAGGCTCTCCCTGAATGGCTACGCCGCCCCCTTTTATCCCAGTTCTCTTCAATGCTCACAGCTGCAGCCCATCAAGGACAACCAGGACCTGTGGGACAGATATTCAAATAGAATCCATTTCCTCTACTCTAGCCAGTAAGTACTACCCTACAAGTCCTCAGAACCCCAAAGGCCACCTTTCATCTGACACCCAGACCCTGGGGAAAGGACTTCTTTTTCCCATGGCAAATGGCCTCCCTTGGCAGCCACTCACCCTGGCAGAAAGTGGGAGCCTAGCTAGAATGATGCAATCGTTGCTGGATTTTTCCAAAAGAAAAGCTGCCAGCAACTAGGGCCCTGGAAGTACTTAGAGCCTCAAACGCCACCTTGAACATATTACTGAGACCCTGGGGAAAGGACTTCGTTTTTCCCATGGAAAATGGCCTTCATTTGTGGCCACTTGGCCTGGCAGGCAGGGCAGTGCCAAGCCAGGAATCTACAAACTCTGCTGGATCCTTCCAGAACGAAAGCTGCCAGCAACTAGGACCCTGCAAGTCCTTACAGCCCCAGATGCCACCAGTCATCTGACACCCAGAGCCTGGGCCAATGACTTCGTTTTCCCCATGGAAAATGGCCTCCATTTCTGGCCACTCGCCCTGACCAAGAGGGTGGTGCCCAGCAAGAAATTTGCAAGCTTTGCTGGATTGCTCCAAATCTAAAGCTGCCACTTGTTGTTGTTCTATTTCTCTAGAGTCCCATCATGCTGTTCTCAGATTGCTAAAGTCCATACCTCCTCGGTGTGTTCTTATGGCTGCAGATCTTCACAGCACAGACGCTTTCTTCTGCATGCTGTTCTTTCCCAGTTCAGGGCTCCTTCAAGGCTCTCCCTGAATGGCTACGCCGCCCCCTTTTATCCCAGTTCTCTTCAATGCTCACAGCTGCAGCCCATCAAGGACAACCAGGACCTGTGGGGCAAAGCCTCTAGACAGATATTCAAATAGAATCCATTTCCTCTACTCTAGCCAGTAAGTACTACCCTACAAGTCCTCAGAACCCCAAAGGCCACCTTTCATCTGACACCCAGACCCTGGGGAAAGGACTTCTTTTTCCCATGGCAAATGGCCTCCCTTGGCAGCCACTCACCCTGGCAGAAAGTGGGAGCCTAGCTAGAATGATGCAATCGTTGCTGGATTTTTCCAAAAGAAAAGCTGGCAGCAACTAGGGCCCTGGAAGTACTTAGAGCCTCAAACGCCACCTTGAACATATTACTGAGACCCTGGGGAAAGGACTTCGTTTTTCCCATGGAAAATGGCCTTCATTTGTGGCCACTTGGCCTGGCAGGCAGGGCAGTGCCAAGCCAGGAATCTACAAACTCTGCTGGATCCTTCCAGAACGAAAGCTGCCAGCAACTAGGACCCTGCAAGTCCTTAGAGCCCCAGATGCCACCAGTCATCTGACACCCAGAGCCTGGGCCAATGACTTCGTTTTCCCCATGGAAAATGGCCTCCATTTCTGGCCACTCGCCCTGACCAAGAGGGTGGTGCCCAGCAAGAAATTTGCAAGCTTTGCTGGATTGCTCCAAATCTAAAGCTGCCACTTGTTGTTGTTCTATTTCTCTAGAGTCCCATCATGCTGTTCTCAGATTGCTAAAGTCCATACCTCCTCGGTGTGTTCTTATGGCTGCAGATCTTCACAGCACAGACGCTTTCTTCTGCATGCTGTTCTTTCCCAGTTCAGGGCTCCTTCAAGGCTCTCCCTGAATGGCTACGCCGCCCCCTTTTATCCCAGTTCTCTTCAATGCTCACAGCTGCAGCCCATCAAGGACAACCAGGACCTGTGGGGCAAAGCCTCTAGACAGATATTCAAATAGAATCCATTTCCTCTACTCTAGCCAGTAAGTACTACCCTACAAGTCCTCAGAACCCCAAAGGCCACCTTTCATCTGACACCCAGACCCTGGGGAAAGGACTTCTTTTTCCCATGGCAAATGGCCTCCCTTGGCAGCCACTCACCCTGGCAGAAAGTGGGAGCCTAGCAAAAATGATGAAATCGTTGCTGGATTTTTCCAAAAGAAAAGCTGGCAGCAACTAGGGCCCTGGAAGTACTTAGAGCCTCAAACGCCACCTTGAACATATTACTGAGACCCTGGGGAAAGGACTTCGTTTTTCCCATGGAAAATGGCCTTCATTTGTGGCCACTTGGCCTGGCAGGCAGGGCAGTGCCAAGCCAGGAATCTACAAACTGTGCTGGATCCTTCCAGAACGAAAGCTGCCAGCAACTAGGACCCTGCAAGTCCTTAGAGCCCCAGATGCCACCAGTCATCTGACACCCAGAGCCTGGGCCAATGACTTCGTTTTCCCCATGGAAAATTGCCTCCATTTCTGGCCACTCGCCCTGACCAAGAGGGTGGTGCCCAGCAAGAAATTTGCAAGCTTTGCTGGATTGCTCCAAATCGAAAGCTGCCACTTGTTGTTGTTCTATTTCTCTAGAGTCCCATCATGCTGTTCTCAGATTGCTAAAGTCCATACCTCCTCGGTGTGTTCTTATGGCTGCAGATCTTCACAGCACAGACGCTTTCTTCTGCATGCTGTTCTTTCCCAGTTCAGGGCTCCTTCAAGGCTCTCCCTGAATGGCTACGCCGCCCCCTTTTATCCCAGTTCTCTTCAATGCTCACAGCTGCAGCCCATCAAGGACAACCAGGACCTGTGGGGCAAAGCCTCTAGACAGATATTCAAATAGAATCCATTTCCTCTACTCTAGCCAGTAAGTACTACCCTACAAGTCCTCAGAACCCCAAAGGCCACCTTTCATCTGACACCCAGACCCTGGGGAAAGGACTTCTTTTTCCCATGGCAAATGGCCTCCCTTGGCAGCCACTCACCCTGGCAGAAAGTGGGAGCCTAGCAAAAATGATGAAATCGTTGCTGGATTTTTCCAAAAGAAAAGCTGGCAGCAACTAGGGCCCTGCAAGTACTTAGAGCCTCAAACGCCACCTTGAACATATTACTGAGACCCTGGGGAAAGGACTTCGTTTTTCCCATGGAAAATGGCCTTCATTTCTGGCCACTTGGCCTGGCAGGCAGGGCAGTGCCAAGCCAGGAATCTACAAACTGTGCTGGATCCTTCCAGAACGAAAGCTGCCAGCAACTAGGACCCTGCAAGTCCTTACAGCCCCAGATGCCACCAGTCATCTGACACCCAGAGCCTGGGCCAATGACTTCGTTTTCCCCATGGAAAATTGCCTCCATTTCTGGCCACTCGCCCTGACCAAGAGGGTGGTGCCCAGCAAGAAATTTGCAAGCTTTGCTGGATTGCTCCAAATCGAAAGCTGCCACTTGTTGTTCTTCTATTTCTCTAGAGTCCCATCATGCTGTTCTCAGATTGCTAAAGTCCATACCTCCTCGGTGTGTTCTTATGGCTGCAGATCTTCACAGCACAGACGCTTTCTTCTGCATGCTGTTCTTTCCCAGTTCAGGGCTCCTTCAAGGCTCTCCCTGAATGGCTACGCCGCCCCCTTTTATCCCAGTTCTCTTCAATGCTCACAGCTGCAGCCCATCAAGGACAACCAGGACCTGTGGGACAGATATTCAAATAGAATCCATTTCCTCTACTCTAGCCAGTAAGTACTACCCTACAAGTCCTCAGAACCCCAAAGGCCACCTTTCATCTGACACCCAGACCCTGGGGAAAGGACTTCTTTTTCCCATGGCAAATGGCCTCCCTTGGCAGCCACTCACCCTGGCAGAAAGTGGGAGCCTAGCTAGAATGATGCAATCGTTGCTGGATTTTTCCAAAAGAAAAGCTGCCAGCAACTAGGGCCCTGGAAGTACTTAGAGCCTCAAACGCCACCTTGAACATATTACTGAGACCCTGGGGAAAGGACTTCGTTTTTCCCATGGAAAATGGCCTTCATTTCTGGCCACTTGGCCTGGCAGGCAGGGCAGTGCCAAGCCAGGAATCTACAAACTCTGCTGGATCCTTCCAGAACGAAAGCTGCCAGCAACTAGGACCCTGCAAGTCCTTAGAGCCCCAGATGCCACCAGTCATCTGACACCCAGAGCCTGGGCCAATGACTTCGTTTTCCCCATGGAAAATGGCCTCCATTTCTGGCCACTCGCCCTGACCAAGAGGGTGGTGCCCAGCAAGAAATTTGCAAGCTTTGCTGGATTGCTCCAAATCGAAAGCTGCCACTTGTTGTTGTTCTATTTCTCTAGAGTCCCATCATGCTGTTCTCAGATTGCTAAAGTCCATACCTCCTCGGTGTGTTGTTATGGCTGCAGATCTTCACAGCACAGACGCTTTCTTCTGCATGCTGTTCTTTCCCAGTTCAGGGCTCCTTCAAGGCTCTCCCTGAATGGCTACGCCGCCCCCTTTTATCCCAGTTCTCTTCAATGCTCACAGCTGCAGCCCATCAAGGACAACCAGGACCTGTGGGGCAAAGCCTCTAGACAGATATTCAAATAGAATCCATTTCCTCTACTCTAGCCAGTAAGTACTACCCTACAAGTCCTCAGAACCCCAAAGGCCACCTTTCATCTGACACCCAGACCCTGGGGAAAGGACTTCTTTTTCCCATGGCAAATGGCCTCCCTTGGCAGCCACTCACCCTGGCAGAAAGTGGGAGCCTAGCTAGAATGATGCAATCGTTGCTGGATTTTTCCAAAAGAAAAGCTGCCAGCAACTAGGGCCCTGGAAGTACTTAGAGCCTCAAACGCCACCTTGAACATATTACTGAGACCCTGGGGAAAGGACATCTTTTTCCCATGGAAAATGGCCTTCATTTGTGGCCACTTGGCCTGGCAGGCAGGGCAGTGCCAAGCCAGGAATCTACAAACTCTGCTGGATCCTTCCAGAACGAAAGCTGCCAGCAACTAGGACCCTGCAAGTCCTTAGAGCCCCAGATGCCACCAGTCATCTGACACCCAGAGCCTGGGCCAATGACTTCGTTTTCCCCATGGAAAATGGCCTCCATTTCTGGCCACTCGCCCTGACCAAGAGGGTGGTGCCCAGCAAGAAATTTGCAAGCTTTGCTGGATTGCTCCAAATCGAAAGCTGCCACTTGTTGTTGTTCTATTTCTCTAGAGTCCCATCATGCTGTTCTCAGATTGCTAAAGTCCATACCTCCTCGGTGTGTTGTTATGGCTGCAGATCTTCACAGCACAGACGCTTTCTTCTGCATGCTGTTCTTTCCCAGTTCAGGGCTCCTTCAAGGCTCTCCCTGAATGGCTACGCCGCCCCCTTTTATCCCAGTTCTCTTCAATGCTCACAGCTGCAGCCCATCAAGGACAACCAGGACCTGTGGGACAGATATTCAAATAGAATCCATTTCCTCTACTCTAGCCAGTAAGTACTACCCTACAAGTCCTCAGAACCCCAAAGGCCACCTTTCATCTGACACCCAGACCCTGGGGAAAGGACTTCTTTTTCCCATGGCAAATGGCCTCCCTTGGCAGCCACTCACCCTGGCAGAAAGTGGGAGCCTAGCTAGAATGATGCAATCGTTGCTGGATTTTTCCAAAAGAAAAGCTGGCAGCAACTAGGGCCCTGGAAGTACTTAGAGCCTCAAACGCCACCTTGAACATATTACTGAGACCCTGGGGAAAGGACATCTTTTTCCCATGGAAAATGGCCTTCATTTCTGGCCACTTGGCCTGGCAGGCAGGGCAGTGCCAAGCCAGGAATCTACAAACTCTGCTGGATCCTTCCAGAACGAAAGCTGCCAGCAACTAGGACCCTGCAAGTCCTTAGAGCCCCAGATGCCACCAGTCATCTGACACCCAGAGCCTGGGCCAATGACTTCGTTTTCCCCATGGAAAATGGCCTCCATTTCTGGCCACTCGCCCTGACCAAGAGGGTGGTGCCCAGCAAGAAATTTGCAAGCTTTGCTGGATTGCTCCAAATCGAAAGCTGCCACTTGTTGTTGTTCTATTTCTCTAGAGTCCCATCATGCTGTTCTCAGATTGCTAAAGTCCATACCTCCTCGGTGTGTTCTTATGGCTGCAGATCTTCACAGCACAGACGCTTTCTTCTGCATGCTGTTCTTTCCCAGTTCAGGGCTCCTTCAAGGCTCTCCCTGAATGGCTACGCCGCCCCCTTTTATCCCAGTTCTCTTCAATGCTCACAGCTGCAGCCCATCAAGGACAACCAGGACCTGTGGGGCAAAGCCTCTAGACAGATATTCAAATAGAATCCATTTCCTCTACTCTAGCCAGTAAGTACTACCCTACAAGTCCTCAGAACCCCAAAGGCCACCTTTCATCTGACACCCAGACCCTGGGGAAAGGACTTCTTTTTCCCATGGCAAATGGCCTCCCTTGGCAGCCACTCACCCTGGCAGAAAGTGGGAGCCTAGCTAGAATGATGCAATCGTTGCTGGATTTTTCCAAAAGAAAAGCTGGCAGCAACTAGGGCCCTGGAAGTACTTAGAGCCTCAAACGCCACCTTGAACATATTACTGAGACCCTGGGGAAAGGACATCTTTTTCCCATGGAAAATGGCCTTCATTTGTGGCCACTTGGCCTGGCAGGCAGGGCAGTGCCAAGCCAGGAATCTACAAACTGTGCTGGATCCTTCCAGAACGAAAGCTGCCAGCAACTAGGACCCTGCAAGTCCTTACAGCCCCAGATGCCACCAGTCATCTGACACCCAGAGCCTGGGCCAATGACTTCGTTTTCCCCATGGAAAATGGCCTCCATTTCTGGCCACTCGCCCTGACCAAGAGGGTGGTGCCCAGCAAGAAATTTGCAAGCTTTGCTGGATTGCTCCAAATCTAAAGCTGCCACTTGTTGTTGTTCTATTTCTCTAGAGTCCCATCATGCTGTTCTCAGATTGCTAAAGTCCATACCTCCTCGGTGTGTTCTTATGGCTGCAGATCTTCACAGCACAGACGCTTTCTTCTGCATGCTGTTCTTTCCCAGTTCAGGGCTCCTTCAAGGCTCTCCCTGAATGGCTACGCCGCCCCCTTTTATCCCAGTTCTCTTCAATGCTCACAGCTGCAGCCCATCAAGGACAACCAGGACCTGTGGGACAGATATTCAAATAGAATCCATTTCCTCTACTCTAGCCAGTAAGTACTACCCTACAAGTCCTCAGAACCCCAAAGGCCACCTTTCATCTGACACCCAGACCCTGGGGAAAGGACTTCTTTTTCCCATGGCAAATGGCCTCCCTTGGCAGCCACTCACCCTGGCAGAAAGTGGGAGCCTAGCTAGAATGATGCAATCGTTGCTGGATTTTTCCAAAAGAAAAGCTGGCAGCAACTAGGGCCCTGGAAGTACTTAGAGCCTCAAACGCCACCTTGAACATATTACTGAGACCCTGGGGAAAGGACTTCGTTTTTCCCATGGAAAATGGCCTTCATTTGTGGCCACTTGGCCTGGCAGGCAGGGCAGTGCCAAGCCAGGAATCTACAAACTCTGCTGGATCCTTCCAGAACGAAAGCTGCCAGCAACTAGGACCCTGCAAGTCCTTAGAGCCCCAGATGCCACCAGTCATCTGACACCCAGAGCCTGGGCCAATGACTTCGTTTTCCCCATGGAAAATGGCCTCCATTTCTGGCCACTCGCCCTGACCAAGAGGGTGGTGCCCAGCAAGAAATTTGCAAGCTTTGCTGGATTGCTCCAAATCTAAAGCTGCCACTTGTTGTTCTTCTATTTCTCTAGAGTCCCATCATGCTGTTCTCAGATTGCTAAAGTCCATACCTCCTCGGTGTGTTCTTATGGCTGCAGATCTTCACAGCACAGACGCTTTCTTCTGCATGCTGTTCTTTCCCAGTTCAGGGCTCCTTCAAGGCTCTCCCTGAATGGCTACGCCGCCCCCTTTTATCCCAGTTCTCTTCAATGCTCACAGCTGCAGCCCATCAAGGACAACCAGGACCTGTGGGGCAAAGCCTCTAGACAGATATTCAAATAGAATCCATTTCCTCTACTCTAGCCAGTAAGTACTACCCTACAAGTCCTCAGAACCCCAAAGGCCACCTTTCATCTGACACCCAGACCCTGGGGAAAGGACTTCTTTTTCCCATGGCAAATGGCCTCCCTTGGCAGCCACTCACCCTGGCAGAAAGTGGGAGCCTAGCTAGAATGATGCAATCGTTGCTGGATTTTTCCAAAAGAAAAGCTGGCAGCAACTAGGGCCCTGCAAGTACTTAGAGCCTCAAACGCCACCTTGAACATATTACTGAGACCCTGGGGAAAGGACTTCGTTTTTCCCATGGAAAATGGCCTTCATTTGTGGCCACTCTGCCTGGCAGGCAGGGCAGTGCCAAGCCAGGAATCTACAAACTCTGCTGGATCCTTCCAGAACGAAAGCTGCCAGCAACTAGGACCCTGCAAGTCCTTAGAGCCCCAGATGCCACCTGTCATCTGACACCCAGAGCCTGGGCCAATGACTTCGTTTTCCCCATGGAAAATGGCCTCCATTTCTGGCCACTCGCCCTGACCAAGAGGGTGGTGCCCAGCAAGAAATTTGCAAGCTTTGCTGGATTGCTCCAAATCGAAAGCTGCCACTTGTTGTTGTTCTATTTCTCTAGAGTCCCATCATGCTGTTCTCAGATTGCTAAAGTCCATACCTCCTCGGTGTGTTCTTATGGCTGCAGATCTTCACAGCACAGACGCTTTCTTCTGCATGCTGTTCTTTCCCAGTTCAGGGCTCCTTCAAGGCTCTCCCTGAATGGCTACGCCGCCCCCTTTTATCCCAGTTCTCTTCAATGCTCACAGCTGCAGCCCATCAAGGACAACCAGGACCTGTGGGACAGATATTCAAATAGAATCCATTTCCTCTACTCTAGCCAGTAAGTACTACCCTACAAGTCCTCAGAACCCCAAAGGCCACCTTTCATCTGACACCCAGACCCTGGGGAAAGGACTTCTTTTTCCCATGGCAAATGGCCTCCCTTGGCAGCCACTCACCCTGGCAGAAAGTGGGAGCCTAGCTAGAATGATGCAATCGTTGCTGGATTTTTCCAAAAGAAAAGCTGGCAGCAACTAGGGCCCTGGAAGTACTTAGAGCCTCAAACGCCACCTTGAACATATTACTGAGACCCTGGGGAAAGGACATCTTTTTCCCATGGAAAATGGCCTTCATTTCTGGCCACTTGGCCTGGCAGGCAGGGCAGTGCCAAGCCAGGAATCTACAAACTCTGCTGGATCCTTCCAGAACGAAAGCTGCCAGCAACTAGGACCCTGCAAGTCCTTAGAGCCCCAGATGCCACCAGTCATCTGACACCCAGAGCCTGGGCCAATGACTTCGTTTTCCCCATGGAAAATGGCCTCCATTTCTGGCCACTCGCCCTGACCAAGAGGGTGGTGCCCAGCAAGAAATTTGCAAGCTTTGCTGGATTGCTCCAAATCGAAAGCTGCCACTTGTTGTTGTTCTATTTCTCTAGAGTCCCATCATGCTGTTCTCAGATTGCTAAAGTCCATACCTCCTCGGTGTGTTCTTATGGCTGCAGATCTTCACAGCACAGACGCTTTCTTCTGCATGCTGTTCTTTCCCAGTTCAGGGCTCCTTCAAGGCTCTCCCTGAATGGCTACGCCGCCCCCTTTTATCCCAGTTCTCTTCAATGCTCACAGCTGCAGCCCATCAAGGACAACCAGGACCTGTGGGGCAAAGCCTCTAGACAGATATTCAAATAGAATCCATTTCCTCTACTCTAGCCAGTAAGTACTACCCTACAAGTCCTCAGAACCCCAAAGGCCACCTTTCATCTGACACCCAGACCCTGGGGAAAGGACTTCTTTTTCCCATGGCAAATGGCCTCCCTTGGCAGCCACTCACCCTGGCAGAAAGTGGGAGCCTAGCTAGAATGATGCAATCGTTGCTGGATTTTTCCAAAAGAAAAGCTGGCAGCAACTAGGGCCCTGGAAGTACTTAGAGCCTCAAACGCCACCTTGAACATATTACTGAGACCCTGGGGAAAGGACATCTTTTTCCCATGGAAAATGGCCTTCATTTGTGGCCACTTGGCCTGGCAGGCAGGGCAGTGCCAAGCCAGGAATCTACAAACTGTGCTGGATCCTTCCAGAACGAAAGCTGCCAGCAACTAGGACCCTGCAAGTCCTTACAGCCCCAGATGCCACCAGTCATCTGACACCCAGAGCCTGGGCCAATGACTTCGTTTTCCCCATGGAAAATGGCCTCCATTTCTGGCCACTCGCCCTGACCAAGAGGGTGGTGCCCAGCAAGAAATTTGCAAGCTTTGCTGGATTGCTCCAAATCTAAAGCTGCCACTTGTTGTTGTTCTATTTCTCTAGAGTCCCATCATGCTGTTCTCAGATTGCTAAAGTCCATACCTCCTCGGTGTGTTCTTATGGCTGCAGATCTTCACAGCACAGACGCTTTCTTCTGCATGCTGTTCTTTCCCAGTTCAGGGCTCCTTCAAGGCTCTCCCTGAATGGCTACGCCGCCCCCTTTTATCCCAGTTCTCTTCAATGCTCACAGCTGCAGCCCATCAAGGACAACCAGGACCTGTGGGACAGATATTCAAATAGAATCCATTTCCTCTACTCTAGCCAGTAAGTACTACCCTACAAGTCCTCAGAACCCCAAAGGCCACCTTTCATCTGACACCCAGACCCTGGGGAAAGGACTTCTTTTTCCCATGGCAAATGGCCTCCCTTGGCAGCCACTCACCCTGGCAGAAAGTGGGAGCCTAGCTAGAATGATGCAATCGTTGCTGGATTTTTCCAAAAGAAAAGCTGGCAGCAACTAGGGCCCTGGAAGTACTTAGAGCCTCAAACGCCACCTTGAACATATTACTGAGACCCTGGGGAAAGGACTTCGTTTTTCCCATGGAAAATGGCCTTCATTTGTGGCCACTTGGCCTGGCAGGCAGGGCAGTGCCAAGCCAGGAATCTACAAACTCTGCTGGATCCTTCCAGAACGAAAGCTGCCAGCAACTAGGACCCTGCAAGTCCTTAGAGCCCCAGATGCCACCAGTCATCTGACACCCAGAGCCTGGGCCAATGACTTCGTTTTCCCCATGGAAAATGGCCTCCATTTCTGGCCACTCGCCCTGACCAAGAGGGTGGTGCCCAGCAAGAAATTTGCAAGCTTTGCTGGATTGCTCCAAATCTAAAGCTGCCACTTGTTGTTCTTCTATTTCTCTAGAGTCCCATCATGCTGTTCTCAGATTGCTAAAGTCCATACCTCCTCGGTGTGTTCTTATGGCTGCAGATCTTCACAGCACAGACGCTTTCTTCTGCATGCTGTTCTTTCCCAGTTCAGGGCTCCTTCAAGGCTCTCCCTGAATGGCTACGCCGCCCCCTTTTATCCCAGTTCTCTTCAATGCTCACAGCTGCAGCCCATCAAGGACAACCAGGACCTGTGGGGCAAAGCCTCTAGACAGATATTCAAATAGAATCCATTTCCTCTACTCTAGCCAGTAAGTACTACCCTACAAGTCCTCAGAACCCCAAAGGCCACCTTTCATCTGACACCCAGACCCTGGGGAAAGGACTTCTTTTTCCCATGGCAAATGGCCTCCCTTGGCAGCCACTCACCCTGGCAGAAAGTGGGAGCCTAGCTAGAATGATGCAATCGTTGCTGGATTTTTCCAAAAGAAAAGCTGGCAGCAACTAGGGCCCTGCAAGTACTTAGAGCCTCAAACGCCACCTTGAACATATTACTGAGACCCTGGGGAAAGGACTTCGTTTTTCCCATGGAAAATGGCCTTCATTTGTGGCCACTCTGCCTGGCAGGCAGGGCAGTGCCAAGCCAGGAATCTACAAACTCTGCTGGATCCTTCCAGAACGAAAGCTGCCAGCAACTAGGACCCTGCAAGTCCTTAGAGCCCCAGATGCCACCTGTCATCTGACACCCAGAGCCTGGGCCAATGACTTCGTTTTCCCCATGGAAAATGGCCTCCATTTCTGGCCACTCGCCCTGACCAAGAGGGTGGTGCCCAGCAAGAAATTTGCAAGCTTTGCTGGATTGCTCCAAATCGAAAGCTGCCACTTGTTGTTGTTCTATTTCTCTAGAGTCCCATCATGCTGTTCTCAGATTGCTAAAGTCCATACCTCCTCGGTGTGTTCTTATGGCTGCAGATCTTCACAGCACAGACGCTTTCTTCTGCATGCTGTTCTTTCCCAGTTCAGGGCTCCTTCAAGGCTCTCCCTGAATGGCTACGCCGCCCCCTTTTATCCCAGTTCTCTTCAATGCTCACAGCTGCAGCCCATCAAGGACAACCAGGACCTGTGGGACAGATATTCAAATAGAATCCATTTCCTCTACTCTAGCCAGTAAGTACTACCCTACAAGTCCTCAGAACCCCAAAGGCCACCTTTCATCTGACACCCAGACCCTGGGGAAAGGACTTCTTTTTCCCATGGCAAATGGCCTCCCTTGGCAGCCACTCACCCTGGCAGAAAGTGGGAGCCTAGCTAGAATGATGCAATCGTTGCTGGATTTTTCCAAAAGAAAAGCTGCCAGCAACTAGGGCCCTGGAAGTACTTAGAGCCTCAAACGCCACCTTGAACATATTACTGAGACCCTGGGGAAAGGACTTCGTTTTTCCCATGGAAAATGGCCTTCATTTGTGGCCACTTGGCCTGGCAGGCAGGGCAGTGCCAAGCCAGGAATCTACAAACTCTGCTGGATCCTTCCAGAACGAAAGCTGCCAGCAACTAGGACCCTGCAAGTCCTTACAGCCCCAGATGCCACCAGTCATCTGACACCCAGAGCCTGGGCCAATGACTTCGTTTTCCCCATGGAAAATGGCCTCCATTTCTGGCCACTCGCCCTGACCAAGAGGGTGGTGCCCAGCAAGAAATTTGCAAGCTTTGCTGGATTGCTCCAAATCTAAAGCTGCCACTTGTTGTTGTTCTATTTCTCTAGAGTCCCATCATGCTGTTCTCAGATTGCTAAAGTCCATACCTCCTCGGTGTGTTCTTATGGCTGCAGATCTTCACAGCACAGACGCTTTCTTCTGCATGCTGTTCTTTCCCAGTTCAGGGCTCCTTCAAGGCTCTCCCTGAATGGCTACGCCGCCCCCTTTTATCCCAGTTCTCTTCAATGCTCACAGCTGCAGCCCATCAAGGACAACCAGGACCTGTGGGGCAAAGCCTCTAGACAGATATTCAAATAGAATCCATTTCCTCTACTCTAGCCAGTAAGTACTACCCTACAAGTCCTCAGAACCCCAAAGGCCACCTTTCATCTGACACCCAGACCCTGGGGAAAGGACTTCTTTTTCCCATGGCAAATGGCCTCCCTTGGCAGCCACTCACCCTGGCAGAAAGTGGGAGCCTAGCTAGAATGATGCAATCGTTGCTGGATTTTTCCAAAAGAAAAGCTGCCAGCAACTAGGGCCCTGGAAGTACTTAGAGCCTCAAACGCCACCTTGAACATATTACTGAGACCCTGGGGAAAGGACTTCGTTTTTCCCATGGAAAATGGCCTTCATTTCTGGCCACTTGGCCTGGCAGGCAGGGCAGTGCCAAGCCAGGAATCTACAAACTCTGCTGGATCCTTCCAGAACGAAAGCTGCCAGCAACTAGGACCCTGCAAGTCCTTAGAGCCCCAGATGCCACCTGTCATCTGACACCCAGAGCCTGGGCCAATGACTTCGTTTTCCCCATGGAAAATGGCCTCCATTTCTGGCCACTCGCCCTGACCAAGAGGGTGGTGCCCAGCAAGAAATTTGCAAGCTTTGCTGGATTGCTCCAAATCGAAAGCTGCCACTTGTTGTTGTTCTATTTCTCTAGAGTCCCATCATGCTGTTCTCAGATTGCTAAAGTCCATACCTCCTCGGTGTGTTCTTATGGCTGCAGATCTTCACAGCACAGACGCTTTCTTCTGCATGCTGTTCTTTCCCAGTTCAGGGCTCCTTCAAGGCTCTCCCTGAATGGCTACGCCGCCCCCTTTTATCCCAGTTCTCTTCAATGCTCACAGCTGCAGCCCATCAAGGACAACCAGGACCTGTGGGGCAAAGCCTCTAGACAGATATTCAAATAGAATCCATTTCCTCTACTCTAGCCAGTAAGTACTACCCTACAAGTCCTCAGAACCCCAAAGGCCACCTTTCATCTGACACCCAGACCCTGGGGAAAGGACTTCTTTTTCCCATGGCAAATGGCCTCCCTTGGCAGCCACTCACCCTGGCAGAAAGTGGGAGCCTAGCAAAAATGATGAAATCGTTGCTGGATTTTTCCAAAAGAAAAGCTGGCAGCAACTAGGGCCCTGGAAGTACTTAGAGCCTCAAACGCCACCTTGAACATATTACTGAGACCCTGGGGAAAGGACTTCGTTTTTCCCATGGAAAATGGCCTTCATTTGTGGCCACTTGGCCTGGCAGGCAGGGCAGTGCCAAGCCAGGAATCTACAAACTGTGCTGGATCCTTCCAGAACGAAAGCTGCCAGCAACTAGGACCCTGCAAGTCCTTAGAGCCCCAGATGCCACCAGTCATCTGACACCCAGAGCCTGGGCCAATGACTTCGTTTTCCCCATGGAAAATTGCCTCCATTTCTGGCCACTCGCCCTGACCAAGAGGGTGGTGCCCAGCAAGAAATTTGCAAGCTTTGCTGGATTGCTCCAAATCGAAAGCTGCCACTTGTTGTTGTTCTATTTCTCTAGAGTCCCATCATGCTGTTCTCAGATTGCTAAAGTCCATACCTCCTCGGTGTGTTCTTATGGCTGCAGATCTTCACAGCACAGACGCTTTCTTCTGCATGCTGTTCTTTCCCAGTTCAGGGCTCCTTCAAGGCTCTCCCTGAATGGCTACGCCGCCCCCTTTTATCCCAGTTCTCTTCAATGCTCACAGCTGCAGCCCATCAAGGACAACCAGGACCTGTGGGGCAAAGCCTCTAGACAGATATTCAAATAGAATCCATTTCCTCTACTCTAGCCAGTAAGTACTACCCTACAAGTCCTCAGAACCCCAAAGGCCACCTTTCATCTGACACCCAGACCCTGGGGAAAGGACTTCTTTTTCCCATGGCAAATGGCCTCCCTTGGCAGCCACTCACCCTGGCAGAAAGTGGGAGCCTAGCAAAAATGATGAAATCGTTGCTGGATTTTTCCAAAAGAAAAGCTGCCAGCAACTAGGGCCCTGCAAGTACTTAGAGCCTCAAACGCCACCTTGAACATATTACTGAGACCCTGGGGAAAGGACTTCGTTTTTCCCATGGAAAATGGCCTTCATTTCTGGCCACTTGGCCTGGCAGGCAGGGCAGTGCCAAGCCAGGAATCTACAAACTGTGCTGGATCCTTCCAGAACGAAAGCTGCCAGCAACTAGGACCCTGCAAGTCCTTACAGCCCCAGATGCCACCAGTCATCTGACACCCAGAGCCTGGGCCAATGACTTCGTTTTCCCCATGGAAAATTGCCTCCATTTCTGGCCACTCGCCCTGACCAAGAGGGTGGTGCCCAGCAAGAAATTTGCAAGCTTTGCTGGATTGCTCCAAATCGAAAGCTGCCACTTGTTGTTGTTCTATTTCTCTAGAGTCCCATCATGCTGTTCTCAGATTGCTAAAGTCCATACCTCCTCGGTGTGTTCTTATGGCTGCAGATCTTCACAGCACAGACGCTTTCTTCTGCATGCTGTTCTTTCCCAGTTCAGGGCTCCTTCAAGGCTCTCCCTGAATGGCTACGCCGCCCCCTTTTATCCCAGTTCTCTTCAATGCTCACAGCTGCAGCCCATCAAGGACAACCAGGACCTGTGGGACAGATATTCAAATAGAATCCATTTCCTCTACTCTAGCCAGTAAGTACTACCCTACAAGTCCTCAGAACCCCAAAGGCCACCTTTCATCTGACACCCAGACCCTGGGGAAAGGACTTCTTTTTCCCATGGCAAATGGCCTCCCTTGGCAGCCACTCACCCTGGCAGAAAGTGGGAGCCTAGCTAGAATGATGCAATCGTTGCTGGATTTTTCCAAAAGAAAAGCTGCCAGCAACTAGGGCCCTGGAAGTACTTAGAGCCTCAAACGCCACCTTGAACATATTACTGAGACCCTGGGGAAAGGACTTCGTTTTTCCCATGGAAAATGGCCTTCATTTCTGGCCACTTGGCCTGGCAGGCAGGGCAGTGCCAAGCCAGGAATCTACAAACTCTGCTGGATCCTTCCAGAACGAAAGCTGCCAGCAACTAGGACCCTGCAAGTCCTTAGAGCCCCAGATGCCACCTGTCATCTGACACCCAGAGCCTGGGCCAATGACTTCGTTTTCCCCATGGAAAATGGCCTCCATTTCTGGCCACTCGCCCTGACCAAGAGGGTGGTGCCCAGCAAGAAATTTGCAAGCTTTGCTGGATTGCTCCAAATCGAAAGCTGCCACTTGTTGTTCTTCTATTTCTCTAGAGTCCCATCATGCTGTTCTCAGATTGCTAAAGTCCATACCTCCTCGGTGTGTTCTTATGGCTGCAGATCTTCACAGCACAGACGCTTTCTTCTGCATGCTGTTCTTTCCCAGTTCAGGGCTCCTTCAAGGCTCTCCCTGAATGGCTACGCCGCCCCCTTTTATCCCAGTTCTCTTCAATGCTCACAGCTGCAGCCCATCAAGGACAACCAGGACCTGTGGGGCAAAGCCTCTAGACAGATATTCAAATAGAATCCATTTCCTCTACTCTAGCCAGTAAGTACTACCCTACAAGTCCTCAGAACCCCAAAGGCCACCTTTCATCTGACACCCAGACCCTGGGGAAAGGACTTCTTTTTCCCATGGCAAATGGCCTCCCTTGGCAGCCACTCACCCTGGCAGAAAGTGGGAGCCTAGCTAGAATGATGCAATCGTTGCTGGATTTTTCCAAAAGAAAAGCTGGCAGCAACTAGGGCCCTGGAAGTACTTAGAGCCTCAAACGCCACCTTGAACATATTACTGAGACCCTGGGGAAAGGACTTCGTTTTTCCCATGGAAAATGGCCTTCATTTGTGGCCACTTGGCCTGGCAGGCAGGGCAGTGCCAAGCCAGGAATCTACAAACTCTGCTGGATCCTTCCAGAACGAAAGCTGCCAGCAACTAGGACCCTGCAAGTCCTTAGAGCCCCAGATGCCACCAGTCATCTGACACCCAGAGCCTGGGCCAATGACTTCGTTTTCCCCATGGAAAATGGCCTCCATTTCTGGCCACTCGCCCTGACCAAGAGGGTGGTGCCCAGCAAGAAATTTGCAAGCTTTGCTGGATTGCTCCAAATCGAAAGCTGCCACTTGTTGTTGTTCTATTTCTCTAGAGTCCCATCATGCTGTTCTCAGATTGCTAAAGTCCATACCTCCTCGGTGTGTTCTTATGGCTGCAGATCTTCACAGCACAGACGCTTTCTTCTGCATGCTGTTCTTTCCCAGTTCAGGGCTCCTTCAAGGCTCTCCCTGAATGGCTACGCCGCCCCCTTTTATCCCAGTTCTCTTCAATGCTCACAGCTGCAGCCCATCAAGGACAACCAGGACCTGTGGGACAGATATTCAAATAGAATCCATTTCCTCTACTCTAGCCAGTAAGTACTACCCTACAAGTCCTCAGAACCCCAAAGGCCACCTTTCATCTGACACCCAGACCCTGGGGAAAGGACTTCTTTTTCCCATGGCAAATGGCCTCCCTTGGCAGCCACTCACCCTGGCAGAAAGTGGGAGCCTAGCTAGAATGATGCAATCGTTGCTGGATTTTTCCAAAAGAAAAGCTGCCAGCAACTAGGGCCCTGGAAGTACTTAGAGCCTCAAACGCCACCTTGAACATATTACTGAGACCCTGGGGAAAGGACTTCGTTTTTCCCATGGAAAATGGCCTTCATTTCTGGCCACTTGGCCTGGCAGGCAGGGCAGTGCCAAGCCAGGAATCTACAAACTGTGCTGGATCCTTCCAGAACGAAAGCTGCCAGCAACTAGGACCCTGCAAGTCCTTACAGCCCCAGATGCCACCAGTCATCTGACACCCAGAGCCTGGGCCAATGACTTCGTTTTCCCCATGGAAAATGGCCTCCATTTCTGGCCACTCGCCCTGACCAAGAGGGTGGTGCCCAGCAAGAAATTTGCAAGCTTTGCTGGATTGCTCCAAATCGAAAGCTGCCACTTGTTGTTGTTCTATTTCTCTAGAGTCCCATCATGCTGTTCTCAGATTGCTAAAGTCCATACCTCCTCGGTGTGTTCTTATGGCTGCAGATCTTCACAGCACAGACGCTTTCTTCTGCATGCTGTTCTTTCCCAGTTCAGGGCTCCTTCAAGGCTCTCCCTGAATGGCTAAGCCGCCCCCTTTTATCCCAGTTCTCTTCAATGCTCACAGCTGCAGCCCATCAAGGACAACCAGGACCTGTGGGACAGATATTCAAATAGAATCCATTTCCTCTACTCTAGCCAGTAAGTACTACCCTACAAGTCCTCAGAACCCCAAAGGCCACCTTTCATCTGACACCCAGACCCTGGGGAAAGGACTTCTTTTTCCCATGGCAAATGGCCTCCCTTGGCAGCCACTCACCCTGGCAGAAAGTGGGAGCCTAGCTAGAATGATGCAATCGTTGCTGGATTTTTCCAAAAGAAAAGCTGGCAGCAACTAGGGCCCTGGAAGTACTTAGAGCCTCAAACGCCACCTTGAACATATTACTGAGACCCTGGGGAAAGGACTTCGTTTTTCCCATGGAAAATGGCCTTCATTTGTGGCCACTTGGCCTGGCAGGCAGGGCAGTGCCAAGCCAGGAATCTACAAACTCTGCTGGATCCTTCCAGAACGAAAGCTGCCAGCAACTAGGACCCTGCAAGTCCTTAGAGCCCCAGATGCCACCTGTCATCTGACACCCAGAGCCTGGGCCAATGACTTCGTTTTCCCCATGGAAAATGGCCTCCATTTCTGGCCACTCGCCCTGACCAAGAGGGTGGTGCCCAGCAAGAAATTTGCAAGCTTTGCTGGATTGCTCCAAATCGAAAGCTGCCACTTGTTGTTGTTCTATTTCTCTAGAGTCCCATCATGCTGTTCTCAGATTGCTAAAGTCCATACCTCCTCGGTGTGTTCTTATGGCTGCAGATCTTCACAGCACAGACGCTTTCTTCTGCATGCTGTTCTTTCCCAGTTCAGGGCTCCTTCAAGGCTCTCCCTGAATGGCTACGCCGCCCCCTTTTATCCCAGTTCTCTTCAATGCTCACAGCTGCAGCCCATCAAGGACAACCAGGACCTGTGGGGCAAAGCCTCTAGACAGATATTCAAATAGAATCCATTTCCTCTACTCTAGCCAGTAAGTACTACCCTACAAGTCCTCAGAACCCCAAAGGCCACCTTTCATCTGACACCCAGACCCTGGGGAAAGGACTTCTTTTTCCCATGGCAAATGGCCTCCCTTGGCAGCCACTCACCCTGGCAGAAAGTGGGAGCCTAGCAAAAATGATGCAATCGTTGCTGGATTTTTCCAAAAGAAAAGCTGGCAGCAACTAGGGCCCTGGAAGTACTTAGAGCCTCAAACGCCACCTTGAACATATTACTGAGACCCTGGGGAAAGGACTTCGTTTTTCCCATGGAAAATGGCCTTCATTTGTGGCCACTTGGCCTGGCAGGCAGGGCAGTGCCAAGCCAGGAATCTACAAACTCTGCTGGATCCTTCCAGAACGAAAGCTGCCAGCAACTAGGACCCTGCAAGTCCTTAGAGCCCCAGATGCCACCAGTCATCTGACACCCAGAGCCTGGGCCAATGACTTCGTTTTCCCCATGGAAAATGGCCTCCATTTCTGGCCACTCGCCCTGACCAAGAGGGTGGTGCCCAGCAAGAAATTTGCAAGCTTTGCTGGATTGCTCCAAATCGAAAGCTGCCACTTGTTGTTGTTCTATTTCTCTAGAGTCCCATCATGCTGTTCTCAGATTGCTAAAGTCCATACCTCCTCGGTGTGTTCTTATGGCTGCAGATCTTCACAGCACAGACGCTTTCTTCTGCATGCTGTTCTTTCCCAGTTCAGGGCTCCTTCAAGGCTCTCCCTGAATGGCTACGCCGCCCCCTTTTATCCCAGTTCTCTTCAATGCTCACAGCTGCAGCCCATCAAGGACAACCAGGACCTGTGGGACAGATATTCAAATAGAATCCATTTCCTCTACTCTAGCCAGTAAGTACTACCCTACAAGTCCTCAGAACCCCAAAGGCCACCTTTCATCTGACACCCAGACCCTGGGGAAAGGACTTCTTTTTCCCATGGCAAATGGCCTCCCTTGGCAGCCACTCACCCTGGCAGAAAGTGGGAGCCTAGCTAGAATGATGCAATCGTTGCTGGATTTTTCCAAAAGAAAAGCTGGCAGCAACTAGGGCCCTGGAAGTACTTAGAGCCTCAAACGCCACCTTGAACATATTACTGAGACCCTGGGGAAAGGACTTCGTTTTTCCCATGGAAAATGGCCTTCATTTGTGGCCACTTGGCCTGGCAGGCAGGGCAGTGCCAAGCCAGGAATCTACAAACTCTGCTGGATCCTTCCAGAACGAAAGCTGCCAGCAACTAGGACCCTGCAAGTCCTTAGAGCCCCAGATGCCACCAGTCATCTGACACCCAGAGCCTGGGCCAATGACTTCGTTTTCCCCATGGAAAATGGCCTCCATTTCTGGCCACTCGCCCTGACCAAGAGGGTGGTGCCCAGCAAGAAATTTGCAAGCTTTGCTGGATTGCTCCAAATCGAAAGCTGCCACTTGTTGTTGTTCTATTTCTCTAGAGTCCCATCATGCTGTTCTCAGATTGCTAAAGTCCATACCTCCTCGGTGTGTTCTTATGGCTGCAGATCTTCACAGCACAGACGCTTTCTTCTGCATGCTGTTCTTTCCCAGTTCAGGGCTCCTTCAAGGCTCTCCCTGAATGGCTACGCCGCCCCCTTTTATCCCAGTTCTCTTCAATGCTCACAGCTGCAGCCCATCAAGGACAACCAGGACCTGTGGGACAGATATTCAAATAGAATCCATTTCCTCTACTCTAGCCAGTAAGTACTACCCTACAAGTCCTCAGAACCCCAAAGGCCACCTTTCATCTGACACCCAGACCCTGGGGAAAGGACTTCTTTTTCCCATGGCAAATGGCCTCCCTTGGCAGCCACTCACCCTGGCAGAAAGTGGGAGCCTAGCTAGAATGATGCAATCGTTGCTGGATTTTTCCAAAAGAAAAGCTGCCAGCAACTAGGGCCCTGGAAGTACTTAGAGCCTCAAACGCCACCTTGAACATATTACTGAGACCCTGGGGAAAGGACTTCGTTTTTCCCATGGAAAATGGCCTTCATTTCTGGCCACTTGGCCTGGCAGGCAGGGCAGTGCCAAGCCAGGAATCTACAAACTCTGCTGGATCCTTCCAGAACGAAAGCTGCCAGCAACTAGGACCCTGCAAGTCCTTAGAGCCCCAGATGCCACCTGTCATCTGACACCCAGAGCCTGGGCCAATGACTTCGTTTTCCCCATGGAAAATGGCCTCCATTTCTGGCCACTCGCCCTGACCAAGAGGGTGGTGCCCAGCAAGAAATTTGCAAGCTTTGCTGGATTGCTCCAAATCGAAAGCTGCCACTTGTTGTTCTTCTATTTCTCTAGAGTCCCATCATGCTGTTCTCAGATTGCTAAAGTCCATACCTCCTCGGTGTGTTCTTATGGCTGCAGATCTTCACAGCACAGACGCTTTCTTCTGCATGCTGTTCTTTCCCAGTTCAGGGCTCCTTCAAGGCTCTCCCTGAATGGCTACGCCGCCCCCTTTTATCCCAGTTCTCTTCAATGCTCACAGCTGCAGCCCATCAAGGACAACCAGGACCTGTGGGGCAAAGCCTCTAGACAGATATTCAAATAGAATCCATTTCCTCTACTCTAGCCAGTAAGTACTACCCTACAAGTCCTCAGAACCCCAAAGGCCACCTTTCATCTGACACCCAGACCCTGGGGAAAGGACTTCTTTTTCCCATGGCAAATGGCCTCCCTTGGCAGCCACTCACCCTGGCAGAAAGTGGGAGCCTAGCTAGAATGATGCAATCGTTGCTGGATTTTTCCAAAAGAAAAGCTGGCAGCAACTAGGGCCCTGGAAGTACTTAGAGCCTCAAACGCCACCTTGAACATATTACTGAGACCCTGGGGAAAGGACTTCGTTTTTCCCATGGAAAATGGCCTTCATTTGTGGCCACTTGGCCTGGCAGGCAGGGCAGTGCCAAGCCAGGAATCTACAAACTCTGCTGGATCCTTCCAGAACGAAAGCTGCCAGCAACTAGGACCCTGCAAGTCCTTAGAGCCCCAGATGCCACCAGTCATCTGACACCCAGAGCCTGGGCCAATGACTTCGTTTTCCCCATGGAAAATGGCCTCCATTTCTGGCCACTCGCCCTGACCAAGAGGGTGGTGCCCAGCAAGAAATTTGCAAGCTTTGCTGGATTGCTCCAAATCGAAAGCTGCCACTTGTTGTTGTTCTATTTCTCTAGAGTCCCATCATGCTGTTCTCAGATTGCTAAAGTCCATACCTCCTCGGTGTGTTCTTATGGCTGCAGATCTTCACAGCACAGACGCTTTCTTCTGCATGCTGTTCTTTCCCAGTTCAGGGCTCCTTCAAGGCTCTCCCTGAATGGCTACGCCGCCCCCTTTTATCCCAGTTCTCTTCAATGCTCACAGCTGCAGCCCATCAAGGACAACCAGGACCTGTGGGACAGATATTCAAATAGAATCCATTTCCTCTACTCTAGCCAGTAAGTACTACCCTACAAGTCCTCAGAACCCCAAAGGCCACCTTTCATCTGACACCCAGACCCTGGGGAAAGGACTTCTTTTTCCCATGGCAAATGGCCTCCCTTGGCAGCCACTCACCCTGGCAGAAAGTGGGAGCCTAGCTAGAATGATGCAATCGTTGCTGGATTTTTCCAAAAGAAAAGCTGCCAGCAACTAGGGCCCTGGAAGTACTTAGAGCCTCAAACGCCACCTTGAACATATTACTGAGACCCTGGGGAAAGGACTTCGTTTTTCCCATGGAAAATGGCCTTCATTTCTGGCCACTTGGCCTGGCAGGCAGGGCAGTGCCAAGCCAGGAATCTACAAACTGTGCTGGATCCTTCCAGAACGAAAGCTGCCAGCAACTAGGACCCTGCAAGTCCTTACAGCCCCAGATGCCACCAGTCATCTGACACCCAGAGCCTGGGCCAATGACTTCGTTTTCCCCATGGAAAATGGCCTCCATTTCTGGCCACTCGCCCTGACCAAGAGGGTGGTGCCCAGCAAGAAATTTGCAAGCTTTGCTGGATTGCTCCAAATCGAAAGCTGCCACTTGTTGTTGTTCTATTTCTCTAGAGTCCCATCATGCTGTTCTCAGATTGCTAAAGTCCATACCTCCTCGGTGTGTTCTTATGGCTGCAGATCTTCACAGCACAGACGCTTTCTTCTGCATGCTGTTCTTTCCCAGTTCAGGGCTCCTTCAAGGCTCTCCCTGAATGGCTAAGCCGCCCCCTTTTATCCCAGTTCTCTTCAATGCTCACAGCTGCAGCCCATCAAGGACAACCAGGACCTGTGGGACAGATATTCAAATAGAATCCATTTCCTCTACTCTAGCCAGTAAGTACTACCCTACAAGTCCTCAGAACCCCAAAGGCCACCTTTCATCTGACACCCAGACCCTGGGGAAAGGACTTCTTTTTCCCATGGCAAATGGCCTCCCTTGGCAGCCACTCACCCTGGCAGAAAGTGGGAGCCTAGCTAGAATGATGCAATCGTTGCTGGATTTTTCCAAAAGAAAAGCTGGCAGCAACTAGGGCCCTGGAAGTACTTAGAGCCTCAAACGCCACCTTGAACATATTACTGAGACCCTGGGGAAAGGACTTCGTTTTTCCCATGGAAAATGGCCTTCATTTGTGGCCACTTGGCCTGGCAGGCAGGGCAGTGCCAAGCCAGGAATCTACAAACTCTGCTGGATCCTTCCAGAACGAAAGCTGCCAGCAACTAGGACCCTGCAAGTCCTTAGAGCCCCAGATGCCACCTGTCATCTGACACCCAGAGCCTGGGCCAATGACTTCGTTTTCCCCATGGAAAATGGCCTCCATTTCTGGCCACTCGCCCTGACCAAGAGGGTGGTGCCCAGCAAGAAATTTGCAAGCTTTGCTGGATTGCTCCAAATCGAAAGCTGCCACTTGTTGTTGTTCTATTTCTCTAGAGTCCCATCATGCTGTTCTCAGATTGCTAAAGTCCATACCTCCTCGGTGTGTTCTTATGGCTGCAGATCATCACAGCACAGACGCTTTCTTCTGCATGCTGTTCTTTCCCAGTTCAGGGCTCCTTCAAGGCTCTCCCTGAATGGCTACGCCGCCCCCTTTTATCCCAGTTCTCTTCAATGCTCACAGCTGCAGCCCATCAAGGACAACCAGGACCTGTGGGGCAAAGCCTCTAGACAGATATTCAAATAGAATCCATTTCCTCTACTCTAGCCAGTAAGTACTACCCTACAAGTCCTCAGAACCCCAAAGGCCACCTTTCATCTGACACCCAGACCCTGGGGAAAGGACTTCTTTTTCCCATGGCAAATGGCCTCCCTTGGCAGCCACTCACCCTGGCAGAAAGTGGGAGCCTAGCAAAAATGATGCAATCGTTGCTGGATTTTTCCAAAAGAAAAGCTGGCAGCAACTAGGGCCCTGGAAGTACTTAGAGCCTCAAACGCCACCTTGAACATATTACTGAGACCCTGGGGAAAGGACTTCGTTTTTCCCATGGAAAATGGCCTTCATTTGTGGCCACTTGGCCTGGCAGGCAGGGCAGTGCCAAGCCAGGAATCTACAAACTCTGCTGGATCCTTCCAGAACGAAAGCTGCCAGCAACTAGGACCCTGCAAGTCCTTAGAGCCCCAGATGCCACCAGTCATCTGACACCCAGAGCCTGGGCCAATGACTTCGTTTTCCCCATGGAAAATGGCCTCCATTTCTGGCCACTCGCCCTGACCAAGAGGGTGGTGCCCAGCAAGAAATTTGCAAGCTTTGCTGGATTGCTCCAAATCGAAAGCTGCCACTTGTTGTTGTTCTATTTCTCTAGAGTCCCATCATGCTGTTCTCAGATTGCTAAAGTCCATACCTCCTCGGTGTGTTCTTATGGCTGCAGATCTTCACAGCACAGACGCTTTCTTCTGCATGCTGTTCTTTCCCAGTTCAGGGCTCCTTCAAGGCTCTCCCTGAATGGCTACGCCGCCCCCTTTTATCCCAGTTCTCTTCAATGCTCACAGCTGCAGCCCATCAAGGACAACCAGGACCTGTGGGACAGATATTCAAATAGAATCCATTTCCTCTACTCTAGCCAGTAAGTACTACCCTACAAGTCCTCAGAACCCCAAAGGCCACCTTTCATCTGACACCCAGACCCTGGGGAAAGGACTTCTTTTTCCCATGGCAAATGGCCTCCCTTGGCAGCCACTCACCCTGGCAGAAAGTGGGAGCCTAGCTAGAATGATGCAATCGTTGCTGGATTTTTCCAAAAGAAAAGCTGGCAGCAACTAGGGCCCTGGAAGTACTTAGAGCCTCAAACGCCACCTTGAACATATTACTGAGACCCTGGGGAAAGGACTTCGTTTTTCCCATGGAAAATGGCCTTCATTTGTGGCCACTTGGCCTGGCAGGCAGGGCAGTGCCAAGCCAGGAATCTACAAACTCTGCTGGATCCTTCCAGAACGAAAGCTGCCAGCAACTAGGACCCTGCAAGTCCTTACAGCCCCAGATGCCACCAGTCATCTGACACCCAGAGCCTGGGCCAATGACTTCGTTTTCCCCATGGAAAATGGCCTCCATTTCTGGCCACTCGCCCTGACCAAGAGGGTGGTGCCCAGCAAGAAATTTGCAAGCTTTGCTGGATTGCTCCAAATCGAAAGCTGCCACTTGTTGTTGTTCTATTTCTCTAGAGTCCCATCATGCTGTTCTCAGATTGCTAAAGTCCATACCTCCTCGGTGTGTTCTTATGGCTGCAGATCTTCACAGCACAGACGCTTTCTTCTGCATGCTGTTCTTTCCCAGTTCAGGGCTCCTTCAAGGCTCTCCCTGAATGGCTACGCCGCCCCCTTTTATCCCAGTTCTCTTCAATGCTCACAGCTGCAGCCCATCAAGGACAACCAGGACCTGTGGGGCAAAGCCTCTAGACAGATATTCAAATAGAATCCATTTCCTCTACTCTAGCCAGTAAGTACTACCCTACAAGTCCTCAGAACCCCAAAGGCCACCTTTCATCTGACACCCAGACCCTGGGGAAAGGACTTCTTTTTCCCATGGCAAATGGCCTCCCTTGGCAGCCACTCACCCTGGCAGAAAGTGGGAGCCTAGCAAAAATGATGCAATCGTTGCTGGATTTTTCCAAAAGAAAAGCTGGCAGCAACTAGGGCCCTGGAAGTACTTAGAGCCTCAAACGCCACCTTGAACATATTACTGAGACCCTGGGGAAAGGACTTCGTTTTTCCCATGGAAAATGGCCTTCATTTGTGGCCACTTGGCCTGGCAGGCAGGGCAGTGCCAAGCCAGGAATCTACAAACTCTGCTGGATCCTTCCAGAACGAAAGCTGCCAGCAACTAGGACCCTGCAAGTCCTTAGAGCCCCAGATGCCACCAGTCATCTGACACCCAGAGCCTGGGCCAATGACTTCGTTTTCCCCATGGAAAATGGCCTCCATTTCTGGCCACTCGCCCTGACCAAGAGGGTGGTGCCCAGCAAGAAATTTGCAAGCTTTGCTGGATTGCTCCAAATCGAAAGCTGCCACTTGTTGTTGTTCTATTTCTCTAGAGTCCCATCATGCTGTTCTCAGATTGCTAAAGTCCATACCTCCTCGGTGTGTTCTTATGGCTGCAGATCTTCACAGCACAGACGCTTTCTTCTGCATGCTGTTCTTTCCCAGTTCAGGGCTCCTTCAAGGCTCTCCCTGAATGGCTACGCCGCCCCCTTTTATCCCAGTTCTCTTCAATGCTCACAGCTGCAGCCCATCAAGGACAACCAGGACCTGTGGGGCAAAGCCTCTAGACAGATATTCAAATAGAATCCATTTCCTCTACTCTAGCCAGTAAGTACTACCCTACAAGTCCTCAGAACCCCAAAGGCCACCTTTCATCTGACACCCAGACCCTGGGGAAAGGACTTCTTTTTCCCATGGCAAATGGCCTCCCTTGGCAGCCACTCACCCTGGCAGAAAGTGGGAGCCTAGCAAAAATGATGAAATCGTTGCTGGATTTTTCCAAAAGAAAAGCTGCCAGCAACTAGGGCCCTGGAAGTACTTAGAGCCTCAAACGCCACCTTGAACATATTACTGAGACCCTGGGGAAAGGACTTCGTTTTTCCCATGGAAAATGGCCTTCATTTGTGGCCACTCTGCCTGGCAGGCAGGGCAGTGCCAAGCCAGGAATCTACAAACTGTGCTGGATCCTTCCAGAACGAAAGCTGCCAGCAACTAGGACCCTGCAAGTCCTTACAGCCCCAGATGCCACCAGTCATCTGACACCCAGAGCCTGGGCCAATGACTTCGTTTTCCCCATGGAAAATTGCCTCCATTTCTGGCCACTCGCCCTGACCAAGAGGGTGGTGCCCAGCAAGAAATTTGCAAGCTTTGCTGGATTGCTCCAAATCGAAAGCTGCCACTTGTTGTTCTTCTATTTCTCTAGAGTCCCATCATGCTGTTCTCAGATTGCTAAAGTCCATACCTCCTCGGTGTGTTCTTATGGCTGCAGATCTTCACAGCACAGACGCTTTCTTCTGCATGCTGTTCTTTCCCAGTTCAGGGCTCCTTCAAGGCTCTCCCTGAATGGCTACGCCGCCCCCTTTTATCCCAGTTCTCTTCAATGCTCACAGCTGCAGCCCATCAAGGACAACCAGGACCTGTGGGACAGATATTCAAATAGAATCCATTTCCTCTACTCTAGCCAGTAAGTACTACCCTACAAGTCCTCAGAACCCCAAAGGCCACCTTTCATCTGACACCCAGACCCTGGGGAAAGGACTTCTTTTTCCCATGGCAAATGGCCTCCCTTGGCAGCCACTCACCCTGGCAGAAAGTGGGAGCCTAGCTAGAATGATGCAATCGTTGCTGGATTTTTCCAAAAGAAAAGCTGGCAGCAACTAGGGCCCTGGAAGTACTTAGAGCCTCAAACGCCACCTTGAACATATTACTGAGACCCTGGGGAAAGGACTTCGTTTTTCCCATGGAAAATGGCCTTCATTTGTGGCCACTTGGCCTGGCAGGCAGGGCAGTGCCAAGCCAGGAATCTACAAACTCTGCTGGATCCTTCCAGAACGAAAGCTGCCAGCAACTAGGACCCTGCAAGTCCTTAGAGCCCCAGATGCCACCTGTCATCTGACACCCAGAGCCTGGGCCAATGACTTCGTTTTCCCCATGGAAAATGGCCTCCATTTCTGGCCACTCGCCCTGACCAAGAGGGTGGTGCCCAGCAAGAAATTTGCAAGCTTTGCTGGATTGCTCCAAATCGAAAGCTGCCACTTGTTGTTGTTCTATTTCTCTAGAGTCCCATCATGCTGTTCTCAGATTGCTAAAGTCCATACCTCCTCGGTGTGTTCTTATGGCTGCAGATCTTCACAGCACAGACGCTTTCTTCTGCATGCTGTTCTTTCCCAGTTCAGGGCTCCTTCAAGGCTCTCCCTGAATGGCTACGCCGCCCCCTTTTATCCCAGTTCTCTTCAATGCTCACAGCTGCAGCCCATCAAGGACAACCAGGACCTGTGGGACAGATATTCAAATAGAATCCATTTCCTCTACTCTAGCCAGTAAGTACTACCCTACAAGTCCTCAGAACCCCAAAGGCCACCTTTCATCTGACACCCAGACCCTGGGGAAAGGACTTCTTTTTCCCATGGCAAATGGCCTCCCTTGGCAGCCACTCACCCTGGCAGAAAGTGGGAGCCTAGCTAGAATGATGCAATCGTTGCTGGATTTTTCCAAAAGAAAAGCTGCCAGCAACTAGGGCCCTGGAAGTACTTAGAGCCTCAAACGCCACCTTGAACATATTACTGAGACCCTGGGGAAAGGACTTCGTTTTTCCCATGGAAAATGGCCTTCATTTCTGGCCACTTGGCCTGGCAGGCAGGGCAGTGCCAAGCCAGGAATCTACAAACTCTGCTGGATCCTTCCAGAACGAAAGCTGCCAGCAACTAGGACCCTGCAAGTCCTTAGAGCCCCAGATGCCACCAGTCATCTGACACCCAGAGCCTGGGCCAATGACTTCGTTTTCCCCATGGAAAATGGCCTCCATTTCTGGCCACTCGCCCTGACCAAGAGGGTGGTGCCCAGCAAGAAATTTGCAAGCTTTGCTGGATTGCTCCAAATCGAAAGCTGCCACTTGTTGTTGTTCTATTTCTCTAGAGTCCCATCATGCTGTTCTCAGATTGCTAAAGTCCATACCTCCTCGGTGTGTTCTTATGGCTGCAGATCTTCACAGCACAGACGCTTTCTTCTGCATGCTGTTCTTTCCCAGTTCAGGGCTCCTTCAAGGCTCTCCCTGAATGGCTAAGCCGCCCCCTTTTATCCCAGTTCTCTTCAATGCTCACAGCTGCAGCCCATCAAGGACAACCAGGACCTGTGGGGCAAAGCCTCTAGACAGATATTCAAATAGAATCCATTTCCTCTACTCTAGCCAGTAAGTACTACCCTACAAGTCCTCAGAACCCCAAAGGCCACCTTTCATCTGACACCCAGACCCTGGGGAAAGGACTTCTTTTTCCCATGGCAAATGGCCTCCCTTGGCAGCCACTCACCCTGGCAGAAAGTGGGAGCCTAGCTAGAATGATGCAATCGTTGCTGGATTTTTCCAAAAGAAAAGCTGGCAGCAACTAGGGCCCTGGAAGTACTTAGAGCCTCAAACGCCACCTTGAACATATTACTGAGACCCTGGGGAAAGGACTTCGTTTTTCCATGGAAAATGGCCTTCATTTGTGGCCACTTGGCCTGGCAGGCAGGGCAGTGCCAAGCCAGGAATCTACAAACTCTGCTGGATCC